>NC_067488.1:3195000-3507500 GCF_947179515.1 Apodemus sylvaticus
TATTTGCCCAGATCACTATCTTAATACTTACCACTCTGAGAGGAAGACAATTAGAAGGTAAACAGCGTTTAAATGTGTCCCAGGCGGGCTCCACTCATACCCAGAAGTGACTTCAGAGAGGTACCCACAAACCCAAGCTAAAATTGCTTAAGAAATTTCCACATGAAGATTGTTGTGTTCCCAGAAATGGCTCTCATCAAACGAAAAATGGGGGGTTGGGGCGGTGGGGTGGTGAACAGCCTTCATGTGTACATGGACTGCTCCACCACTGCCTGGGGTTGTCAGAAAAGGGCCTGAAAACTCATGGAAATTAGCAGTAATGAGACATAAACAGTCAAACCTCAAAATAACATCTCTGGCCTTTAGAATCAACACAGCTCTCCTGTCAGCCTGCACCTGGCCTGCCCCTCTGGATCTGGGAGCCAGTGGGGTTTTAGGCCCTTTTAACAACTGCCAAGAGCTCATTACTCACGACCAGGACGCTGGCCTTTTATGTTCCACAGTGGACCAGCGTTGTTTGGGCCTGGTGGAATCCACCGATGGCTTTTTCTCAGGGCTTCGACTTTGCTGTCTGATCTTTCCACAAGCTCCAGTGTGTCCAGATGTTACCCATGTACACTGAGCAACAGCTCCAGGCTCCTGTGTTGGCTCTCAGCCATACTCACCACCTAGCCATATACACTGCTCTGCGGAGAGGTAGAGCAGGAAGCTGAAGTTACAGCAGTAGAGGATTATAGCCTCAGCTTGGGAAATTGTGACTCCCTTGTCAGTACTGGAGTTATTAGCACAAGGGTAGAGCTGGGAGGTACTACTTGAACATGAAAATCATCCCGTAAAACCAATCCCTAGAAGTGCAAATGCTAATTGTAACACAGATTGAAGCATACCCTTGAAGCACATTATCGAGTCAGTTGTTTGTGGGTGTGTCATGTTTTTAAATCCCTATGTCTAGTTAAAAATTGTTTCCAAGCTGCAGATTAGTCTGCTGTGACTGGATTGGGGGGGGGGGTTTCAATCCTAGAGAATCATTACAGCAAGTCATCAGTTTATTATAATTTTTTATTGCCCTGTGTTTTCTTCTCTTGTGGGGCCTAAGTTTTTTGAAAGCAGGGGTTATGTCTGCCTTATTAACTTCTTCGGGGTATATCTTCAGGGTATAGCCCAAAGAAAGCCTGAAAGTCTCTCCTAGATGAATAAATAGGCTGACCTTTTGTCTTCCAGTTGCTGCTGGATGTGAGGACCTACAGGAATTCATACTACACAGGCCTCTGTTAGTCAGATCTAAGACACCTCAGCTGTTTCCTCCTTTCTCCTTTCCCACTAACGCCACCAAGGGTCAGAACACTCCCCTGTAAGGACTTGGGGTATACTCAGTTGTAAAGCACCTGCCCAGCTTGCATGGGGGAGGGGCTCCTTTACAGACAGGTGTGGTCAGTTCTAACCCTGTGACAGAAGGGGCAAGCCTCTGAGACACATCTGGAAAGACATCTTGTTTCCTGACTTTTAAATTTTCTTTTCAGATAAAACAAGAGAACCTCAGGAGTTTCCCCCTTCCCATTTTGTTGTTGTGAATGCAGACTTCAAATTCAGGCACTGTGACCCTCATCTTACAGCCAAGAGTGACCAGCATGGGGCTCCTGGCAGCAGTCAGTGGGTCCATAGAGCATAAAAACATTCTGCCTCCTTGCTCTGATTCACGGGGAGCCACTACTTAAGGGAGGTAACTCTATGACTTGCCTTTAAGGAGGTAACTCTATGACTTGCCTTTAAACACTCCCTAAGGGTGTCTCTTCTGAGTTCCACATTCAACAGATAGGACAGAGATTTTGCCCTAAAATAGGTTATTCCCAAGCACTTAGCTTAGAATGTGGTAACTATGGAATTCGTTGTCAACTGCTGCCGGCTGTTGAGTGAGCTCTGTCGGAGTTATTCCGTGGGATGTTCTTGAGCCATCGTATTTATAAGATGTTGGCTTCAAGCAATCATAATTCTTGGTTCTTACTCTTTGATTTATATAAATTTTATATAAATTATATAAATATATGCTGTTTGCTTGTCTTCTTGATATACACAATATGCACATATTTGCTCTGGAAGCTTGACTTTGGAAAGGAATTGTTCTTCTAAGTTTCTCTATTATGTTTATTAGCAGACCTTTCCTATGAAATATGGAAACTATTTTTCCTCTTTGAAATGAGCTGAAATTGGTTCCGCCGAGGATTGTCCAACTCTGTTTGCTGACATCATCTCATTTAGAGGATAGGATATATACCATCCGTGGGGTTTCAAAAGGTTTGATGTTTGGAACGTCTAAATTAAAAAAAAATGTGGAGCCTTGATCAAATGGAAAGGTTTTAAATATATCTAATGCAAATTGTAATGAAACAAAATGTATACTAGCTTACGGTCAATGACCCGTGTTAGGAGAGGTCTGAAGTAACAAAGGGAACGGCAATAATGCAAATATTATGTTGATCAGTTAGGGACTGCATTTGTGGGAGTTACAATAGGATTTCTGCTTTCCTTTCATGCTGGTCTTCATCAGAGCCAGAAGAAATGAGAGCTGTGCATTTTCCATCAACGGTGGCCACCCTTGCCCTGCGTGCATCTGACAGTGAGCCTTGATTGCAATGGAGAACCAATGCACTGAGAGCTGGCAAAGATGAATGTGATATTTTTCAAAGTAAAGCAAAATGACATCCTCACATAAGAACTATGATCAAAACATTCTCAAAAACAAACTGGCCAACAAACCAAAACCCTAGTCATGGTCATTAAAAAAAAAAAGATTGAGAAATGTCACACCATGTCCTTCAAGGGAAGACAGATGGATTCTCCTCAAGATGGAACCTCCTACAGGCCCACAGTGGGACATACTTATTATGTAGCGTGAGACCCATGAATAAGATGAACTCTTCTATAGCTCTTGAAAAAGTTGAAACTAGGCATGGTGGCATGTGCTTTGCCTTCTAGACAAAACCTTGTGTCAAAGAATAAACAACTGAAGCCTTAGGTCCTAGACAGGTCAAGGCAAAGAGTACATGAATAAAGTTAAATAAGAAAGCAAAGCATAAAACTTAAAAACAGGTGTGTGTGCATGTGTGTGCACATGCATGTGTGTATATGTGCATGTGTATGTGCATGTGTGTATGTGCAAATTTGTGTGTATTTGTTTGTGTTCACATGAGTGTGGGTATGTGTTGACAGAAATAGGAGAGAATTTGAAAGCACAGCAACTGTTTTATGTTGATCCAGCCAGTTCTTTTCTTTTCCCCCTTGTGGAAATTGTTTAAACTTATGATATAAAAACAGGAACATTCTTACACTGGAAATATCTCTGGTCCCCTGAGAGAGTTATTAGGCTTTCCTAAGGAATGGGTACATGAAGAGACTTGACAGCCACAAGAAAGCCAGGACTTGGGAGGTGGCTCAGTGGGTAAAATACTTATTGCACAAGTATGAAGCCCTAGACTCAGATCCCAGCACCCATGTAAAAGCTGAGGGTGTGGAGAGAGTGATGTGTGCCTACAACTCCAGCACCAGAGGGACAGGCAGGAGGAGCAGGAAGCCCACTGGCCGCCAGGTGAGCTGAAACAGGAAGTTCCAATTCAGTGAGAGACCTAGTCTCATCAAAAATAAAGTGGATCTCCATAAACAAAAACCTTGAATGCCAACCTCTGGCCTCAACATATGTGCACAGGGGCCACCACCCCATACACATGAATGTGTGCTGCACACACAGATACACAGAAAGACAGAGACAAAGACAGACAGAGAGAGAGAGAGAGAGAGAGAGAGAGAGAGAGAGAGAGACTCTGAAAACCTTGTGGCCACCCTGCTCCCCACTGTCAGGCCTCCTGAGTCCTGTTCTTCAGACCGTGGTTTACGCAGCAGAACGAACCCTTGTCTGTTTAAAAAGTCTGTGAACAAAGGCTGGTTGCTCCCCTTGTCAACAAGCAAACATTATCTGCTTCTGTTTCTCTGCTAAATTGAGTATCTGCTTACTCTAGCTGCTTATACCAAAGCTGTATGTATGTACACTAGAGAAGGCGGCGGCAGCGCTGTGGAAGCAGACGGCAGCCTTGGGTAGAGCAGGAAGTCACAGAGGTTACTTCTGAGAGTCTTTCTTCTTTGCACGCATACTTCTCACTCACTTAGAGGTCCAGATGGCTAGGGAGGCCTCTTTCATCTTGCATCAACTATTACTGGCCTAATGGATCTACTTCTTGCGGTCTTTAAGTTTAAAAGAGAATGAAATAAAACAACAATTTGGAAAAAATAAGAAAGATCATAGGAATTAATCACTAGAGACTGAAGTCTGGACATGGAGGCACACCACACAGGCAGCAAGCTTTGTAAAAGGCCAGAACTGGGGAGCAAAGGGTTACTGGGCCCAGGTCAAAGGGCTGAAGAGGTGGGTGGGAGGCGGGCTGCAGTAAGTGCATTGAGCTGTGAGTTCAAGGACAAGGACGGGCTCTTGCCCATGTGGGAGTAGTATCTGGGTAGCATGCACATAAAATGTCGCAGGGCTGTAGTCAGTGTGTGACACAGTACAGCACCAATCAGAAGGAAGAAAGCAAAATCTGCTGTTAACATGACAGGGGATCAAAGGAGAAGGGCAGGAGTGAAACTGTTCTCTCCAGTTATTCAAAAATGGATTCATCTGGAAAGAGTTCTGCAAAGGAAATGATGTCACCGCAGTCCAGCCTTCCCCCAGGGAAGCCACGAGGTCTGATTGACTGCACTGAGTCACCGTCCTGATGCCCATCTGCTCTGCAAGTCACTGTCAGGCTGTGATGGCATTCTTCTCTGGGCAGTGGCCTCTCGGGCTCTCCTGACAACTCCTGAACCTTACTTTGGCTCAATAATCCTAATTTTTCTGCCAATGTTAATGACGAATATTAGTTTGGTTTGCTTTTTGTTTTGTTTTGTTTTGTTTTTTATCACAGGTCGGCCTCAAGCTTGCCATATGGCTGAGGGTGATCTTAACTTCTGGCCTTCCTGTGTTGACCCCCTGAGTGCTGGGATTGCAGGTACAAGCCACCATACCTACCGTCCTAGGGATCGAACCCAGGTCTTCATACTACTAGTCAAGCCATGATCCACGGAGCTACATGTTCAGCTGAGCATGAATGCTTAGCTTTAGATCGAAAGTTATAAAATAAAGCATGCCGACTACCAGTGTAGAGAAATTATGGCCAAAGACACATGAATGAGAGTTACATGACCCTTCTAAAAGGAACAGAAGTCTGTTAGTTCTCTGAAGATTACGATTGGATTGGCAGCTGGACTCAAGAACTGAACATGACTGTACACACTTATGATCCCAACATCTGGTAGGCTGGGGCAAAAGGATCATGAACTTAGGCCATCTTAAGATATGGAGAACCTGTCTTATAGTCAAAGTCAAATGAACACTACCTAAGAGCTGAAGAAGAAATGGTTTCTGTACTGAATGCACAACTGGTTCAACTGAGTAACCTAGGTTTTAAGATAATGCTGAGGCAAATAGCACAGCATGAGAAAGCAGTCCCACAGCCTTCAGTATCAAGAACACAAACTCAGGGCCACTGAGATAAGATACTCAGCTAGTAAAGGGGTTGCTTCACAAGCCTGGTGACCTGAGTTCACATAAAATGCATACACACACACACACACACACACACACGCACATGCACACGCACACGCACAAACCAATAAAAAATTTAAAAACAATACAACTCATTCAAATGCATAAAATTGTAAAAAAAAAAATTTCAGTCCTCTTTCTGAGTGCAATTTGTATTGTTCTTGGCCTGAAGGTCACTTCTTGATTGCCCTCCTGCCTATCGAAAGCACAAGTTCTACAGAACCCTGTTTAGCCTTTGAATCCGCTCAGGAAGATGGAATTACCATCCCTGGAAAAGTTTGAGCCTCAAGGAACTGAGTGCAGCTGCAGCCAGAAGATGGAAGTGTGACTGGCTGGGGGTTGTGGGATTAAAGGGAAAAATTGAGAGAGCCTTGCTCACCGTGGTGAGTAGCAGGATTCCATAAATCACAGGCTACCCTTCGCCCTGCTCAGCTCTGTATTAAAACGTACACCACCATAGCCTCATAGCCTCCCCTAATCAACACTCCTCATCTTCAACATGGGGGTGGAAGTCGCAGATGCGGGGGGGGGGGGGGGGGGGGGACAGCAGAGAAGGAGGAAGTGGATAATCTTGGGGATGGTGGCCGCTGTTTTGATAGGAACCAGAATGTCTGCACGGTTTCAAGAACCATGAAGAAGTGCAAGCGGTGTGGGAAAGAAGCCTTCCAGCTCCTGCGTGAGCCTGAGGAGGACTGAGCGCAGCTGGAGCTCTGCGGGCTGCGTCTGCTGCAGGCTGCGTCTGCTGCAGGCTGCGTCTGCTGCAGGCTGCGTCTGCCTTTCCTCATATTTATTCCTAGATCACATTTGCAGCTGCTTTTATCTGCTATTTAGAAGTTCCTGTATTTGGGAAATTGTTTATGGTAAAATAAAAACCCACTTGTTGACATGGAAGTGTAATTTATTAGCCCACTAGAAAACCAGTTATCTCTTAATATATGGGATCTGGACCTTTCTAGTCTGTTCAAGAAGCCATTTAGAGAGATGCAAATGTATCATACCCAACGCGGCTCTGGGCTGACATTAAAGCTAGTGCTCACTTTAAGAGAAAGTAAATGTCTATTTCCCCTTAACGCACATGAAGGAAGGACCAGCAGAGAATAGCACAAACACAGCTGGATAACAAACTGTGGGGAAATAAAGCAGAGCCTGCGCTTGTTAAAAACAGAGCCAACAGAGATTCCTCCAGGGCGTGGACATCGGAGCAGAGCAGTAAGGACACTGTAGGGAACCTGACCCCAGGATGGCTAAGGTGTGCTGATGCGGGTCACCACCAACTGCTCCTAACCAGGAGGCAAGGCAAGGTCCCGAAAGGTTCCCAGCCTTGGCGGGGTATGATGTGTGTGCTGGTCAGAGCTCAGGAGTCAGAGGCCTAGAATCTAGATCAGGCTGTGCTTATTCCTTGACCTTTCTTTTATACAGCCCAGGCCCACTGGTCCAGGGGTTTCACCTCCACAGTGGATTGGCCACCCCTCCACTCACACAGCAGTTAAGAAAATGCTCCACAGACATTTCCACAGACTAGTCTGATAGAGGTGACCCTCAGGGGAGGGCCCTTTTTTCAAGTGACTCTAGCTTATGTCAAGTAGACAAACACTTATCCAGCAAATCTGGGCAGCTGAACAGATTTTGAGCTGGGATGGACAAGTGTAGGTGGGGCCTAGATCTGTAAGCACAAGCGTCAGGATGATTCCTCTGTCTGAAACCTGGTGACATTGATCAAGCCCAGACAGGACATATCAGACCAAAGATATTAGACTCAAGTCCAGCATGGTGGTATAGCAGGTGTGGTGGGCTTGCTTGTAGAAACATGGGTGAGCGGTTACTTACAAAACCATGGGTACCTCTGTTTGCTTTCTATAGCTGTGATAAACCCCATGGTCAAAGAAGCTTGGAGGTGGAAGAATTTATTCGGGTTACATATCCCCTATCACTGAAGGGAGTGCGGGCAGGAACCAGGAGGCAGGAACCAGGAGGCAGGAACCAGGAGGCAGGAACCTGGAGGCAGGAACTGAAGCAGAGATCATGGAGGGACACTGCTTCCTGCTTTGATGTTTCATGGCACTGCCCATAGTGTGCCTTCCCACATCAATCTTAACCAAGAAAATGCCTTGCAGACTTCCCTATGGGCCGAACTGATGGAGGCTTCGCTCAGCTTGGCATAAGCACAGTAAGTGACTGAGAAGTAGCTGTGTCACCACAAAGTCCCACCCGGGCATGAGTCATCAGTCACAAAAGTGCATCACCAGTAACCCAAGCCAAGTCAATCCTCCATACCATATATACTAAATTAATCCTATATCCTATATGAACCCAAGGTGTGCACAGCAGGGGCAGGATTATGTGGGGAGAAGATGGCTAGGGGTGTAACAGAAAGTAGTAGCTGGAAGGTCTGAGGACCCCACCCTCTACAAGGAATGGTCTCCTGCTGTAGAGACACACATGTCATCCATGAGGACATGGCACTACAGATTACATTGACCCAAGGCTCTGACTTTAAATGTGACAAAATGCTAACAATCAGTTTCATCCTAAGTCACACAGAGGCCAGGACTGAGGCCCTGCCCTTTTCTGTCATGGTCAGAAGTGAATCAGATGTTGCCGTACAGTGGACCTGACAGTTAATGTTTGTTATCATCATGCTTGATCTTGAATCAACTATGGTTCAAGCTACTGAGCATATTTGTATGGGATGTTCCTGATCAGATCATTTGAATTGGGAAGACCTGCCCTAAATCTACGTGGCTTTTCTTGGAGGCTCCCCAGAAAAAAAAGCACAAAAGAGGGCAGCATTGCTTTTTCCTGCCTGCCACCCTCACTGTTTTGGGCAAGCCAGCAAGGAGCATTTCCCCATGCTTTCTACTTCAGTTCCTGCCTTCATTTTCCTGTCTGAATTCCTGCCATGATGAACTGTGACCTGGAAACAGAAGAGGACATGAACCCTTTCTCTTCAAGTTTATTTTGGTTGTGGCATTTTATCACAGCCGCAGAAAAGTGAGCTGGACATTTCTAAACCCTTAAAATCTATTCTTTCTTCTAATACCCATCTAGCTGGACACGGCACCCTACCGATATCTGTCTTTGTATAAAGGAACTGGAATGCATATATAGTAACTTGTCCAAGATTATGCCCTGGATGGCAGAGGTAGACATCCACAGACAGCCATGTTCCGCGGCTTGGCTACTCCTCTGCCAGGGAAGACCGCGGCCTGCCCTGGGATGATGAGGACACCTAAACTGGAAATATGAACAGTTGTCGCCGGAAGGAATCCTACAGTTAGAGCCACACAAGGCCATCGCCTCAGCAGGAGGAAATGTTTGATCTGTTTCATACATGCCTGGGGTTTGTAGCACACTGCAAATAACCCCCAGAATGCAGATTGGACAGGGCAGTCACACTTCACGATTGTGAACAGCGGGACTGTTGTAGTTGTGTTTTGTCTACATGCCTTTCTAAACAGCTGGAAGACCACTCAGAGTATCAGGGAGAGCCAACCCTCATCCCACCATTGGCCACTGAGCTCTGGAGGAGACTTAGAGTTAACAACAAAGTCTAGCTTCTGAAATGGTAGCTGGCCATTGGAAAATGCTTATTAGGCATGCATAAAACACTGTGTTGAAGTCTGTCAGCCTTTTGTCAGCACTGACAGGAAGACTAAAGAGTACAGACTTTTTGAGTGAATTAAAACTTTGTTTCTGAATCTTGAAGGACTGAAAAGATGGCTCAGTTGGTAAAGTGTCACGCAAGCATCAAGACCTGAGTTCAAGGCCCTACAGCCACTGGGGTGAGGAGCCAGAGATAGAAGGACCCCTGAAGCCTTGGCCAGCCGCCTAGCTGTGTGTAAGCTCAGTGAAGAGAAAACTAAAGGTAGAAAGGGAAAGCAAGTCTGCATGGCACCAACTCATGCACCCGCACACCAACACATACACCACACACACAACATACCAAGTACATATACCACATACACAACATACCAAGTACATATACCACACACACAACATACCAAGTACATATACCACACACAACATACCAAGTACATATACCACACACAACATACCAAGTAAATACACCACACATAACATGCCAAGTACATATACCACACACACAACATACCAAGTAAATACACCACACACACAACATACCAAGTACACATACCACACAACATACCAAGTACATACACCACACACAACATACCAAGTACATATACCACACACACAACATACCAAGTACACATGCCACACACACAACATACCAAGTACACATACCATACACACAACATACCAAAAAAGCAAAATAAAATTTTAAAAAGAGTGAATTAATCATTACAGAGGTTTTTTTTCCATCCCAAAATGAACTCATTTGAAAAGTCAAAACTGCTCACTTGGTAAGATCTCGGTTAGCAAGATCGGACGGCCACAAATCAAAGGCTGGAGAGGAAAAGTGCCACTAGCCGGCTTCTCCTAGTGCCTTGAGCTAACATGCATTGAGGAATACAGTGCGAGGCCTTTCTCAACCTTCTTTAACAAAGGAACTGCCCCCTCTCCCCGCCACTCCTACTCCCAGAACCCTGCAGCAAAGTTATTAAGATCTTGATGTATCCTGAGCACCGTGCCGGGAACTGTCGTAGATCTCAGGGCCTCTGTCAAGGCTCACATGTTCCTCTGTAGATCAATGTTTTTGCAAACTGAAGCAAAGAGTGGCAAATCCTTCAGCGCCCCCTCAGCACCTGGGGTCCTGCTGGGACCTCCCGGCTCCTGTTTTCTCCCAGGCCTCCCCCTGTGTGGGAGAAAGCAGAAAGCACAGCTGCTGCCCCAGGCCCACAGCCCTGTCCTGGGCTCTGCAGCTCTGAATTGCCCCTGTGTGTAATTATAAAGTTTGCATCCAGTTATTTACCTTCCCTGTTCCATGCAGAGTGTGTTACTGAATAATCACAGTTCGAAAGCAAACCCAGCTTTTCTGCTGCAAGGTCTGAATTAAAAAGATTACAACCCTCTATCATTCCACTTTAAACAGAAACCACTGCTTGTGTAGCTTTCAGAAAAGAGAGGGAGGAAACAATGAGTCTCTGTCCTCTCAGAGACGCAAGCACACTGTAGAATTAGGGTGTTTACATGTGCTTCGTTGTTTCTGACAGCCCTAAATTGCCTCATTTGGAGAGGCAGAGAATACCATGTCTGCTCCTAGCACTTCCAGGAACTGAGTCTGGTGGCAGATTCACTGTTGTCCTCTAGAATTTGAAGCAAGAAAAATTACAACCAAAGTGGTATTAATTTGCCCTATTTATCTTGTGCATTAACTTTAAATCTTAATTCTCAGTGACAGTGACCTGTGTCCTCATGAGAAACCCCAGAGAATTAGACAGGCTGGGCACTGGGGAGGGAGGGACATGAGTGTCATCCAGGGCTGAAGCCACCCTGGGAGGATGGAAGGGGACCTGCAAGTGCTCATGCCCAGCAGCCCAGCACTCAGATCGAGTTCCTAATTCCCTGCTTCTGTCTGACCACGCGTCTGCCACTGAACTGGTCCCAGACTAGCCTGGGTCATGTTCCTTGCTAGAGAGAAAAACATATCATGGAAGGAAGCTGAGCTGGGCCCAGCTTGGCCCGGTTCAGTTCTTGAAAGACCTTCTGCGGATCCAAAGGATGAGCTGGAGAAGTGCTGACTGTTTGGGGAAGCCTCTGGGTAGGACTTCATCTGGAAATCTCTCTTAATCTGTCAGAACTTGGAACAAATCTTTGGCTGAAAGCATATACTATCAAATTAATGGAACAATTGATGGATGGAGAACAGTAAGTCACAGAATACAGTTCATAGGGTTTGCTTTCTGTGTGTGGTACGGTGCTGGAAACGTACACATTGGACTCAGTGGAAGGACATGGCCACCCAGCCCCACCCCACCTGCCCACCCCATTCATCCTGCGCATACTTAAAAAATGAAGAAGAAGGGGGAAAACATATTTGAGCAAATCACACCCAGGCCTCTGCTGAGGTCAGTGATAAAACCAGGTACTCAAGAGGTAGCATCGCTCTGTAATGAGGTAACTGAACAGCCAGAGGAAGGAAGTACAGATTGTATCGGCCAGATAGAAGTACAAACAACTCAACTGACTGCCTGCATAGTCACTGCTTGAAGAGAAGCCAGGACGGAGCAGAAGGGACCATGGTTAACTGACTGCCCACTGTGTGCACAGCCCCACTGTGTGCCCAGGTTTCCCTGGACCTGTTAGTTAGCTCAAGGTCTTTTCTAGAAGACATGATGAGCACTTGCGGCTTTGGCTTTGACTGTTGATTGAGCAACTCCCCTTGCTCAGAGAATGTTACTCCTTTTGACCAAGGACAGTTTCAGGAAATCCTTTCCCAGGATGAGACCTGCAGTTAGCAAAATCAGATCAGTTACATCAGCCATGGCAAGGGGCTGCGTGCCAGATATCAACGCTAAATAATCCCAAAGTGGGATTCTCCAATCTCTAGACAGGCTGCAGGGCATTGTGCTAGGGACAGTAATTAGCCCTGGAGACTAGAAGGATCGATTTGAGAACCGTGCATTTTATCCCCTCAAATGCAAGCAGGTGGAGGCCAATGAAAGGAAGGAAAAAGGAAACAAGTTTCTATTTTGGCATCTGAAAAAGGAAAAATAACAGGGGACCGACACTTTCTTGTTTTAAAGTTAGCTATTCTTACTTATTCCTAAGCAGTGTTTTGGATCATCACTAGTTCCCCAACATTCAGCTTACTTACCTGAAGAGGTCTTTAAATGGCTGGAACCCCAGGCCCAGCTCTTGACAAAGGCCAGGGCAATAGTATTCCTCCAATTTGAATTGAGAGTGAACTTTTGAAATATTTGGGCAGAAACAGAAAAGCAATAGGAAGTCATTATAGATATTTAATACATGCAAGCAAAATGTTTTTAAAGGATCTTTAAGGAAGCAGCCTGTTAGTTCTTTCAAATTTAACCTATGCCAAATCCCCTAGAGACTTAACTTTTTAAAAATGAATATTCTCTGTCAGAAGGACTGGACACACTTCAACCAGCCCCTCCTGAATTAGCTCTTCACCCCATGCTACACAGAAAACAGCTAAGGCTGTGGTTCTGGTTCTTAGAGTCCTTGGTAGCACACAATACTTGCCATATTAAGTCAGCGTCTTTTCCTGGAGTCAAATGTCGGCTTCACTCTAGATGAGGTTGTGAGCCCTAGTGAAGGGTGCCCTCACCTGAAATGGTAAGTCCCACTCAGGTCTAACTTAAGGAAATTCTTCCCACCTATTCCCACAGCCCTCCAGCCTCTGCAGCCAAACGTGTAAAAGATATATGTTAGTATATGATACTAACATAAGTTCTCATTCCTTGGTTTAAAATCCTTAAAGCCCAAGGGATAAAAGAGGGCCAAACTCACTTAGGAGGCCTTTTCTACCTTTGCAGGTTATTGGGAACTATATGGTAAATTATCACTGTGTGTGTTTTAAATATTTGAGTATTTTTGCTATAAAGCAGGCATGCCTTTCCTATACATCAACTATATACATTACTATTTAGACATATAGTTACGCCCTAAAGGGGGAAGTATGTTTGTATGTGAGGGACTGATAAAAAAAAATGTGATTGTACACAGACTGAACATTACACTTTATTTTTAAAATATTGCATGGCTGGCATAAACAAGTCATGGCCTACAGATGTGTGTTAGCCAGTACAAAGTGTGCACGTTTGCTCAGTGAAAGGGAGGAACCTGCGTTTTAAAATCTGTTTGGACTGCATGTTCTTTTCCTTTTTAGCAGAGTGGGAGCCAAAAGAATTGAATTACAGGGTAGAATATAAAATACCTCCTTCCTTTAAGGAAATAAATGTGCAAAAGAAACTATCTAGGCAGTTCTCTCAGGCATGGGAATCCCCTGGGGCTTGTGTAAATGTATATTAGTATGTCTTCAACAACACTCCAGATGTTTCTATAGAAGAAAAGAAATTGCACTCCCCACACACTGGCACCAACACCCTTGCACACGACCCCATACTTGTACTTGTCCTGAGCCAGGAAGCAATCTGAAGTGTGGACTGCAAAGGAGACTGGAGCAGCTGCCTTTGCTACCTGCCCGGCCTCCACCTGGAAGACCCGCCCACCTTACTGAGTAATCTTAGATTTGGAGGGAGGAGCTAAGCCTGTGATCACTTACGAGGAAGGCTCAGAGGCAGAGCTAACCCAACAGGCAGAGAGGCCCCATCAGAACAACTTTAAATGGTAATTACGTCTCTACACTTATCTTTTGAGACTGTCCTTGGGCTCTGGCTGAGCACTTCCTCGCTGTGTGTGAGGTCTTTCTGCAGCTTTGACTCTGCCCCTCTGAGGAACCTGAGCAGGCTTTCCCTTCCCCGCTTCAGCTTCTGGCAAAGGAGGTTGTAAAAAAAAGTTGTTCTGGCTTTTGCAGCCCACCCCAACTGGGGTCTGCTTCACATTGCAACAAGGCCAGGAAGAGTCTAGGAACGTCTCCACCAATGACAGCTCAGTCCATCTCCCAAGGGCATAAGTGCTGCTGCAAAAAATTAAATCATTCAGGCCCCCTGGCTGCCAGAGCACCTCCCAAGGGCATAGTGCCAGGTGTACAAATGGCCTTCAGTAAGGATCCACAGCCAGATGATTCCAGGCTAGTTCCTGAAGCCCCTTCTCCTCAGATCTTACCCACCCCTTACACCCCTTACACCCCTTACTGCTGCCTACAGTAGCTCTAATAAAGGAGAAAAGGATTAGTGATGGCAATATCGAGGCTCCAACACGAAATCCTGCAGATACAGGTGCTCAAAGCACACTGAAGGGGAGCGTGAACAGGTCTCAGATCCACAGCAGTGATTATCGTACAATCCGTGTGTGTCTTATACTGCTACACACAGAAGGAAATGAGCAGCAGCAGCAGCACAGACTGAGACTGTGTTGTGACTGAGACTGCGGGCTGTCCCCTGGTATCTGTCCCCTGGTATCTGTCCCCTGGTATCTGTCCCCTGGTATCTGTTCTCTTCTTTACTGGGAGAAGTCTGGATTGTATCTGGGGACCCAGAGTAAAGATTTCATTTGAAAATCTACCTTGGCACTCAGATACCCAGATATTCATAATGACTAGGTTCTGGAGAGGGGGGGGGGAGAGGGAGAGGGAGAGGGAGAGGGAGAGAGAGAGAATTTGTCTTCTTCCTGTCTTCCTCTTTGGTACTTAGCCAGAATGAGGCCATGCTAGAGTAGAAGGTTGTGTTCTGAAATTGGCTACACATCATGACAGAAGAAGCCCAAGTACACAGCTTCTATTAAAAAGTATCTGTCATGCCCACTCAGTTTCTTGAGGACAGGATAATCTCTTTGTTGTTCAAATACACACCTTACTTTGGTTGTTCTAACAGAGCTTCAGTATATTTGGGTATGTTTCCTTCTTTAGAAAGTCATATCTGTGAAGTCCAAAAATCAATTGTATCATTCTTTCACTAGATTAACCTCTAAAATAAGGACTTTAACCCTAAAAGAATATTTATTCATCATAGATTGGCACTGTGTGTTTTCTAATTAAATAAAATCAGAGGGACAATAAAACATAATGCACAATATAGTAAGCCTGTTTTCAGTTACAGTGACTATCCAGACACTTTTCTCTTGACAAAAGTTCTTATCAAGGTAGATGACTGACAATTGTCAGTTGCCTAAGTCTTGCTCTTGATAACTAGGCATTATACACTCTCCCATTTTCTTCCTCTCAGTTTCTCCTCCAAACTCTTGTAGAATAGAAGGAATCATTTTGTGTTAGCAAGATCAGTTTGTGTTCACGATTGAAACAAAACTGCTGAGAACAGCTGTTGAGATGGCTCCACAGGTAAAGTTTACGCCTTTCACGCCTGGTGACCTGAGTTTGATCCCTGGAGCCCACAAAGAGATGGAGGGAGAGAACTGACTCCAAAGAATTGTCTTATGACTTTCATGCATGTATTGTGACATGAGTTCACACAACATATGACACACATACATATAAACATAAAAATAATGAATTAAAGTTGTAAGAACATTGATACAGACCCTGTTATTTATCCTAAGACATTTGTAATTTACAGATTCAGAAACTGGGTCTCCAATAAGTAGAAATATTTACTCAACCTTGTAGAGTTATCAATCAGGAACTTCAAAGGATAATGAATGGAAAACACCAACAAAAGGAGGGTAACTACACATTAGAAAAAGCAAGAGATTAATCTTTCAACAAACCCAAAATAAGATAACCACACAAACAAAAATTACATCAAAAATAGCAGGAAGCAACAAACACTATTCCTTAATATCTCTTAACATCAATGGTCTCAATTCCCCAATAAAAAGACATAGACTAACAGACTGGATAGATAAACAAGACCCAACATTTTGCTGCATACAGGAAACACATCTCAGTGTCAAAGACAAATACTATCTCAGAGTAAAAGGCTGGAAAACAGTTCTCCAAGCAAACGGTCCCAGGAAACAAGCTGGAGCAGCCATTCTAATATCAGATAAAATAGACTTTCAACCAAAAGTCATCAAAAAAGACACAGAAGGACACTTTATATTCATCAAAGGAAAAGTCTACCAGGAAGAACACAACTCTCAATTCTGAAAAATAGGGTACAGAGCTAAACAGAGAATTTTTACCTGAGGAATATGGAATGGCTGAAAAGCACCTAAAGAAATGTTCAACATCCTCAGTCATCAGGGAAATGCAAATCAAAACAACCCTGAGATTTCACCTCACACCAGTCAGAATGGCTAAGATCAAAACTCAGGAGAAAACAGGTGCTGGCATGGATGTGGAGAAAGAGGAACACTCCTCCACTGCTGGTGGGATTGCAAGCTGGTACAACCACTCTGGAAATCAGTCTGGCAGTTCTTCAGAAAACTGGGCATAACGCTACCGGAGAACCCTGCTATACCACTCCTGGGCATATACCCGGAGGATTCATTGTTTTTAATAACTGAGTAGTATTTCATTGTGTAAATATAACACATTTTCTTTATCCATTCCTCTATTGAGGGACATCTGGGTTCTTTCCAGCTTCTGGCTATTATAAATAGGGCTGCTATGAACATAGTGGAACATGTGTCCTTATTACATGCTGGGGAATCCTCTGTACCCCATTTTTCAGAATTGAGATTTCTTCCTGGTAGACTTTTCCTTTGATGAGTATAAAGTGTCCTTCTGTGTCTTTTTTGATGACTTTTGGTTGAAAGTCTATTTTATCTGATATTAGAATGGCTGCTACAGCTTATACACTTTCTGCTTGTTTGTATGTGACAGTGTCTTGCTGTGTACCACATAATGGTCTTGAAATCATGCATCTCCTATCTCAGCCTTTCTATTAATAGGATTGTTTATTTGATGTTTTTACACTATACTATGGTTTTCAGAACAGTTTACATATTTCCAAATTATTTATACAACCAAAAGAAACATAGACAATTAATTTAGGAGGTAGCTTATAAAAGAACATCAAAGAGGGAGACTGAATGTTTTGCTTGATATTTATAATTATTGTATCAATTTTGAAGAAGAGGACCTTCTAAGTTACTGTTTTTCTGAGATGAATGCTTTTCAAAATCATCACAGCCAATGACCCAGAATCTTATCCTCACCTAATGTCTGTGCCACCCTCCAAGCAGAACCATTGTTCATTGAAAAGTTGATGAATGACTTCATGGACAGACCATCTTAACACAGACACCATTTCTTAAGTGAATGCAACCTGTTCCCTGTGGGCTGAGAATGATGACAATCAAGTCAAACAGCTTTGGCCATAGCAGGAAATCTTTATCCAAATAATTGTGCCTACAATTCATTCCTTGATGCAGCAGAACTGTCAACTCTTTAGCTTAGCTACTATGGAGGTAAAATCCTTTGGTGATGTGAGGGACACTGAAGTACAACCTTATCACAATGAACTCCAATGTCTAAAAATTGTTCTTATTTTGGGTTTGTACCACAGTAAGAGCCAAGATTGTAAGCTCTACTAAAAACACAACAAACAAGCAAACAAAAAGACTTTATCTTTTTATATCCACTTAATACAATGTCCATAATTTTTATGATTGGTATAAAAATATATATTGTGATGAATATAATAAAAAAAGATAAGACAGAGGAGAACAGGACACACACCCATATGACACATTCATGTTCTCTTCACACTCTCCAAGGCTGGGTGGGCCCTCCACTAGGGCATCTGGATGCAGGCCTCATGGCCGGGCATCGCTCTGCATGCACTCTGTGCGCTCTCCAAGCAAAGGAAAAGATGACTGTGGTCTAACGCATATTAGAAACACTGCAGCCCAGGGCCCCGACATCACAGCACCAACCCAATCTGATCCTGGATGCAAGCCTGGTTGCCAAGCATAGGCCTGGGTGTGTGGGGACAAAGGACACAGAAGGAAGTTAGGTGACTATAAAATAGAATGTGTGTGTAGTTTGCACACGCAGTGTCATCAGGCATACATGGGATAGAAGGGAGTGGGCCTCTCAGGGTGTGTCCCCGGTGTAGGACGTTATCTATATTTGAAGCCCAAAGGTAAATTAACAAAGTTTATCACTTTATATAAGACTTAGATTCTCTGAGCTTTCATCTGAGTTGATCCTACTCCACAAACACTGAGCCAATTTAGCCATCTCTATTCCCTTGCCTCCTCTGGCAAGGGTGACAGATGAAGACGTAATCCTTTGTCCTTGGGTCTCATTACAGAACCAGAAGCCAGGACAGGCATGAGTGAAGTATGGTCACCAATCAGGGAACCTATAGTGAAATGATCACCTGATCTGACATGACTTATAAGTTGACTTATAAGAATGACCTAAAGATGTAGGAAAATTCCATATATGTTTCAAAGGTTACTGATAAATAGAAACATTAAACACTTTTTTTAAAAACCAAGGGCAACCAATCTTAAAAAAATTCTACCTTCCTTGCCCCAACCCCATGTACAAGGTTTCAAGCCGTAACACAGTTGCCCAGTACCTGGTATATAACAGACACTAAAAAATATTGGTTGAAAGGGAATTGCACGGGCCTTTTAAGTTGGCACCTTGAAGTCTATTTGGAGTTTGCTAACTTGGATTGGATTCAAGAATCGTGTATAATCCTCTGGGGAAATATTCACAGGCAAACAGCTACAAGGATATACATTTTTCCTTTGTTAAAACTTGTGTCTGAATTCAAATATTGGCCTTGGCATTTCCCAACTGCTGGCCTCTCTGAATCTTACTGTGTTAAACTATTTACACTGAAAAGCAAAATCCTGTTAAGAAATATGATCCTTGGTTATAAAGAGATTACCATACTCCTGACCATTATACATTTTATATTTTTAAAATCCCCATAAGAACAGGTCATTTTAAAATATCATCTATTTGTTAGGCTGGAGCCAAACTACCTCATGACTACAGTCAACAGGAAAATGAATTTTTTCTGTTTTCAGTGGCTTTCTTGTATTAACTCATTAAGAAGTAGTTTTTTTTTTAAGTCTGAAAATTGGGGGTGACAAAAGAGTTTAATTAACCTGGCTTGGGGAGGGGTGCTGCTGTCTGTGAGGCAGAAGGCTTCCTATCACTCTTCCTGCTAATAGTTCCCTGACCCTGGCATCTCTGCTCTGAGGGAAGCATGTGGTCTGGTGGAAGGGTCTCTGTTCAATGGGAACAGATAGGGAATCAGGTCCTAGAGAGAAAGCCTGAAGTCTGCAGGGAAGTGGATTCCATTGGCATACGATTGGAAAGTGCTGTTTTTATTCAGAGTTTAGGGACTGCAGAAGAACATCATTCCGTACTCCCTAGAGAAAGGCCTTGACCCAGTCTGAAGGTGGCAAATGGGCAGCTCCAGAATGAAGACCTCTGCGATGGCTCAGTGGCCAAGCAGCTTAGGCAGCTTGGAGCAGCAAGATGAAGAATGTGAGCTGTTAGGAACCAGTGAGCAAGATGAGGAAGGTGACAGTGTCGACAGGCCCGGGTCCCTCTGTGTCTTAAACCGCCTCAGGGTAGCCCTGGAACACGGCAGTCCCAAGCCGTTGCCCATACTTCATCCTGCCTGTGCCCTACGCCCTACGCCCTGTGCCCTGCGCCCTATGCCCTACGCCCTACGCCCTGTGCCCTGCGCCCTACACCCTGTGCCCTGTGCCCTGTGCCCTGCGCCCTGTGCCCTGTGCCCTGCGCCCTACGCCCTACTGCTGAGAGGGCCTGCAGGGTAAGAGCAGATGTATGCAAGGTACACAGCAGATCAGTAGAACCCCCAAGAGGTGACAGCAGTAAAGAAGAGCGTCTGCCTCTGTGAAGACAGTGGGTGAGCATCCCAGAGGCGAGGAAGCTGTAAGACAAGGGAAGAGTTCTGTTTACTCGGTCCCCAACAGAAACACATTTTGAAGTCAAATGGAATATTAAGAGTAAAATTTGGTGGCCAGCAAAGAGAAAGACACCGCTCTTCTCCTCAGGTTTCCACGGATTTTGAAGTTGCCCCCGTAAAGCCAGAGGGTGGTCAAATGACTAAACCGCTGGATGAATGAGCAAGCCGCCCAGGCCAGCTGTGTGGATGTGTGTTTCCCTAGGGAAGAAAGAAAGGAAATTGGAGAAGAAGGAAGAGAGGGAAAGAGGGAGCCGGAAAAGAGAGTGCAGCTTCCAAATGTCAAATTGATCATGATCAGTGATTCTTGAACTTGAACTTGGCATCATATTCACCTGGAGGACTTAAACACAGTTTTCTGGGATCAGTCTCAATTCTGACTCAGGTGGGACAATACATTTGGCCTCCCTGACAAGCTCCATGTGACTTTAATAGACCACTCCGAGTCTGGAACTCTCCTACCGAATGTGAGGCCTGGGAATGCCTCGGCTGTCTTTGGTCCCATTAAAAAAAAAAAAAAAAAAAAACCAGAAAACCAGAAGCCAGCAGCAGGAGAGTAGCTGCTGAACTCAGGCCAGAGATTGGACCTCACTGGAAATCAGGATTTCCGTCAGAATTTTCCATCGTTTTAGTATTAGGAAGCAAGCAAACAAATGTGTGTGTGCATGTACACGGGCATGCGCACGCGCGCACGCACACATACACACACACACACACACACACACACACACACATACACACAAGGCTACCGCATGAAAGTCTGATGAAACACAGATTTCCAAATGCTAATTTCTTTTTAAAGAGTGATCTCTTCAAGGCAGGATAGCACATCTGGTCCCGGAAGTCTCTTGGGGTGTTCCTGGCTCTTGACCTCTGCTCTCTTCCTAGTTGTGGACCAAGAACTGAAGGCTACCCTTGGTCTATCCTCCCACCTAGGAGTGGATCTAGCTACTTACATCCAGGAAAACCCGCAGGAAATCTGCTGCCCCGGGGAACATTGGGAAGAAGAAGACCTCCCTGTCACCAGGCGCCCGGGGACCCTGCGTTCGTTGGTTGCGCTAGTCTTGAGACAACTCTTACCAGTCTTGCTCTGCACATGCATGGTTCTGTCCGCTGTTGGCCCAGTAGACACACGCGCGAACACACACACCCTCCTCAACCCTAGAAGTGCTCAGACCTGGAAGAGACCAGCAGGAGAGCATTGGACTTCTCTCACCTTGCTGACAGGTTGCCTTGCTCCAGCTCCTGGGAGGTGGGGGCGGGGAGGGGGAACGTCGGGGAAACTTGACAATCCAAACACAAACTGGACCTCTGGGCCTGCCTCACAAGACTCGGTCATGGTCACTAGCTCTCTCTGTGATTCCATATTCGGTCTCCCCAAGCTGCTCCCGAATGACTAGGTGTCCCGTTGCTCGTTGCCAGAAGTGTGTATGGTGCAGACTCTGGTGTGATGAAGCTAAGTGAGGGGCATAGGGACGAGGAGGGTGCTCTTAGGTCCAATGCGCCCCCCTCATCTCTCTTTAAGTGGGTATGGTCCAGCAAAGGGCATCTGGTGTGCTGATTTGGGATAGCCAGGGCGAGGGCCCCCGGCTGGGGGATCGGCAGAGCAGCCTGCTGCACACACAGCTTTTCCTCTCCTGCAAAATGTCTCAGGTTCGAGTCAAGGGAACCAGGCAGTGAGATCGCTGGAGGCCACACTCACACCCTAGAGCCCACGCCACGAAGTGTTCGGCCTGCGCCTCCAGGGGGCGCTGCGGCCCTTCTAGCGGGCTGCAGAGTTACAGCCTGCGGAGGCGCTTTCCCACCTTGTCCCTTAGGACAGCCGGGACTCAGACAAGGTTTCTTAAAAGATGGAATTCTTAATCCTGGCCCCAGCACCCTCAGCTCCGTGTCTAAGACTCGCAAGCCTCTCCGCTCGCCTGGCGCTTCACCGCTCAGTGACTGAAGTGCATGCACTTTTGAGTCGAGCTACATCATGTCTTCCAGGCTGCAGCAAAACACAGCAAAAGGTCTCTGTTCCGCAGAAACTGGAGAAAACTAGGAGCAGGGAAGGCGACCCATAGAGGGATCCTAGGGAAGAAGATAGAGTTTCCATAACTTGGTTTTAAAGGGTTCAATTTATTTAGGATGTCCGCAGCACGCAGTCAACTTCAGGGTGTCAGGGTCTGACACCTGCTGGCTCCACCCGCAGATCCCTGGGTGGGCTGGGGGTTGCACTGCGCGCGCGTGTACACACACACACACACACACACACACACACCAGGTCCTCTGCTAGGTCTTGTGCCCTTCCTCCCATACCACAACGTTAGGGCAGCAACCGCTCAGCCCGCTCCAGGTCAGCGTGTCCCTATTGTCGAAAGCCCAGAGCCGTGAGGACTGAAGTTGGCCCGATCTGCCAATATCTAAGTGAACAGGCAGTTGGAATCCGACGGGCAGCTGGGACAGCTCCGCCGAGACTCGGACCTGGGGGCGCAGCTGGCCTGCGGCAGAGTTGGGGACCTCGGCTTCTGCACGCCAGGACACCACGGTTCGTTTGGTGGCCGGGTGGGCCGGGTTTCCGCACGGAGGCTTATTGCAGGTCTGTCTACCTGGTGAGCGGACTCTCTCAATGCCTGCACTTGGGCCTCCCTCCCCCAGGTCTGAGCGCGGAGAAATTCGGGTACGGGTCCCAGGTGGCCGCCCAGCGGCCTGGAGGAGCTGCGGGGCTGAGCGCTCTGGGCTGCAGGCTGCGCTGCCTGCACCTGCCCATGGCCGCTGCAAGGCTCAGGCCGCCAGCCCCGCAGGACCGCGCTGCGACCTGCAAAGGCTCTCGGACTCTCCCTGACCTTTTTCCAGCTGCGGCGGAGCTCGGCCTGGGTTGAGCCTGGGTTCTTCCCAGGCGCGAGGTAAACGTGTCTACAGTAACACTCTGGCGCAGGGAGTTTTTGGAAAGAGGGATACGGCTAGAGGGGAGTTAGAATTTCTGTCTACCCCACGGGAAAAGCGGGAGATTCAGTAGTCAATACACACAGGCCCTGAAGGTGCGAAGCCTGCTGCTGCAGAAGTTGCCCCCACTTCAGCGAAGGAGAACTGGAAAGCGCTGGCTCAGAGCTCAGGTCGCCACCGGTGCGGGCGCGTATGTCTTGGGGGGGTCTGAATGAAGAGAAAGTTCCCTCCAGTTCTCTAAATTGAGAAAGGCTGTGGAAAGAATGGGGTGGTTAGAGAGAGGGAACCGCAGGCATCCTGGGAGCTTAGGCTCAGGACCAAGCGCTAAAATGAAAGCACCCTTATGGAATTTACTTGAGAAGGGTTTTTTAAACCCCCACCTCTTCCTAGGTGTTCCTAGGCTGTTCATCATATTGATTCTGAAGTAGTTAAGTCCTACAGGATAGTGAACAGAGTCTCTGTCCCAGGCTCACTTTATAATCCTTGCGAACCTACAACTGGTGAAGATGACCTGCTGTTCCTCAATTATATTTTACCAAAGAAACGAAAATGTATATTCACCTTGACAAAAAATAAAATAAAAAGCCTTTTACCTTAATAGGATCGTTTCCGTGGCGCCTGCCTACCTTGTTGATAGGTCTTTCACTTCTGGTAGCTTTCTTCTTACACTTATCCACTCCCTCACATAGTTCTCAATTGTAATTGTCCTTTGAGGGGGCGACCGAAAAGCAAATGTGTTTTGGCGAAACACGTTTGAATTGTACAGTTTCTTTAAAAAGATCTGTGCTTCTGCAAGCACCGGCTAAAGTGTCCTCAGGTGGTTTGGGAGCAGGGAAGGTTAGCTTAGTTCTGTTCCGGCGCATTGCTTCAAAGAGAAGCTGCTTGAGTGGGTGTTGTCATCCCTACCACTCTTTTCCAGAGGGGCTGGAATGCCCTCTCATTTACACTCTCACAAAACTAAACCTTTAGGAGAACTAAGAAACCTAAAGGCACGCGTCAAATTCAATCAATTTTCCTGGCGGCTGAACAATGAACTCAATTTTTACTGAGAATGAAGATAATGCACGTTTTGAGGCACTGGAATAGTCTTTTCCTAAAATTTAAAAATGATTGTTCTTCACCCATTCCAGATGGGCACGTTATTGTTTGCCAATGGATTGCAGATGCCCGCTCCTTTGCCCGAGTTGGTTAACTGCTTATGAAATGTACATTAGCTGATTAAAGCTTAGATATTGGAAGAAATTTCTTCTGCAACATTCCAGATGTCTCTGTACTAATTATGAAATTAGTCAATTGTCACCTTCGTAAACAAACGTCGTTTTGAAAACAGAGGAGGAAAACAGACTGCACATACAGCCATAATTGACCAAAAGTGTGGGCAGAGCTGTCTTACAGCGAGGAAGAGTGGTGTGTGCTGAGAAACAAAATCTAGAGCTGATAGCTTTGGCTCTTTGAAGCAGATGGTCACATTAAAAATGTTGAGACTTACATGTAAATGACGCCTGCAGCTCAAGCGAGCAAACGTACAAAAATGCCCTTTGGACTTCTCGGATGACTCGGAAGAGCAAAGACCCAGTAGTTGGGCTTCTAACAGAGAAGGGAAAGTGTCATCCAAAAAGAGGGGATGGGCGTTGTCTTTGTGTGAGGTTTGAATTGAGTCACCTTGGGCACTGTGTCTGGGTTAACTGGGAACCCTCAAGCAAACCTGCGCCTTTAAGACTCAGTTGCTATCCAAACACAAGTAAACAGAGTGGACCATTAGCGGGCGCCTGGCGTGGAGGCGGAGCCTGGATGCTTCAGCCCCGCTCGTCCGCAGGACGCCCGCCGCAAGGGGAGGCGGGGCCGCTACTAAAGCCTTGGACTCCTGGCCAGGGGCAGCCTGGGGCGGGACGCGGGCTGGGACGGAGCTCTGCGCGCTCGCTGCCGGAGGGTGATGGCCCTGCAGGGCTGCGGGCTCCGACTTTACCCGCAGTCCGCGGCGAGAAACTGGCCCAGGCACCGGAATCTGGGCAAGCGTTGAGCACTCAACCAGAGCACGCCTGCTCTTTACACAACCCGCTTCCACGGACTGCCGAAGACCGAGTGCCGCTGTCGTTTTCGCTCCCCCAGACCATGTCCTCGGTTCCCGGGACAGCGCGCCGTAAAAGAAGTTCGCCCAGTTTGGACCTCATGACCTTTCCAAGCTGTGTGTCTTGCTGTCCGGACCTAATCTGAACCGCGCTGCCCAGACAGACCTCGGTTCTGGCGGTGAGTGCCCTTCCCAGGGCCAGGCTGTAGCCTTCCAAAGGAAGGGAGGGGTGTGGGTGCTCAAGGGGCGCCCAGGTTCTCGGTCTGGAGCGCTGCAAGAAAATGAAAGGCAGCCCTGCGGACCCTAGTCCGGGCCTCGTGTTCTGGCCTCCTCTGGTCCCCGCACGCGACTCCCAGCTAATACACTCAGTTGTACTTTTGTGTGCTGCCCCTTAGTTTGGTTTTGGTAGATTTATGCGCTCGGCAAGATTTACAAAGGCCGATCGTCGAACTTTGTGGCCAGATCCCATCACCCCGTGATAGTGATACTGCAACCCTGCTCTAGAAAGCCGGGATCCACGCTTCCCACTGCAGCTCCCGCACGCAGCACGGAAGGGCCGGGACACACGGTGCAGTCCAGCCAGGGACTCTGAAGGCGCATTTCACAGGGGAGTAGTCCAGTCATAGATGCGTATTTTTTCCAGTCGGGTGCTGTCCTCTTCCTCCCGCTCCCATCTTCGCCCAGAGGCAAGCAGGCAAGCAGGCAAGCTCCTCAGGAGCTGAGGCGCTCGGGTTGTCGAGAAATAGCTCCGAGAGGAGTCGCGGACGTAGGAGGGAGGCAGGACAAGGTGTTTGTGGAGGCGGCGAGGCTGGATCGGTCTCCCCACCTGTGAGCAGAGAACAAAAGAGCACTAGCCGCTCCCGAAGCGAAACTGGGTGCAGACAGTAACTTTCTCTGCTCCACAAACTCCAGGGCTGAACAGAACAAGAAAATGACGCGGGGAGGGAGGGAGTAGAGACAAACCCAGATTATGAGGCGAGCATCTTAATTTAATTAACTGTTCGGGAAGGCAGAGGCGCCGCCGGGAAGGGGCAGGAACCTCGTGCACCCCCCCCCCAACTTGATCAAATTCTCCTCCCCCACCATGATTTTAGATGTTCTTCTAAGATAACTCACTGGCTTATATACAATTCTGTTGTGCTTGAACTGAAATTCAGTGAATGTACCCATTCAGCCATCCGTCATTTAACTCGGAAGTCAATGCACAGGGTCTAGCAGATGATCCCAAACGGTATTATTATTATCTTTTTTGATAATTCAATGCAACATCACTGTTAACAATGATTGGAAATTCTTTACCAAATTATCAGGACTCCTGCGTTCCCCAGTGTTTTCGAAGTTCTACCAAACTGAAATTAATATGTACAACTCTACTCTGCTGACAGCCAGTGAAACGAAATTTTACAAATCGTCTAACATGCCTGGGAATTCCATTGAAAACCCGATGAAAGAAATGTAGCCTTATGTCCATTGAACCGTTTATGACTTTTCATGGTTTAACTTTCTCTCCTCGCAAAATTAAAAGCGAACAGTAGTCCGAAGTCATGCTAGTGGAGAGGTGACAGCAGAGGACCTGCAGTTGAGTGCCTGAGAGAGAGCGTGCTCGCTCGCGGCCCCAACAAAACGAAAGTGCCTTAGATCTCGGAGCTGACCTAGGCGACGGTCTGACTTACAGTGCTAGCGACTAGACCGGGCATGGGAGTCTGAACTCCCTGGGTACTTATGTTTGGTAGGTACTTAGGGGCATTCTATCTGTAAAGAAATTTCAGAGGGCACACTGGCTTGTTCTTCTTTGTCAGAAGACTCTTCCTGGCAAATAAAGCAAACTTTCTATGAAGTGGCAATTTGGGACCAACAGAAATTATAAAGGTCTCTCATTTCTGCAGTATAAATTATTGGGGGGCGGAGAGTGGCACTCAGGGCTCTGCAGACAGAATTAAGACTCTGACCTTTATGGCAGAGTTCACTTGAGGCACTTGGAGTCGAAACTCGTCAATTTTGACAGTAGTCCTGTCTACTTACACAGCCATCCTACCTACCGCCTCGGCCTATGCTGAAAATCATGCATTTATTTCTCAGAAATCAAGTCTGAGAATAAACCCAAATAATCATTTCGATTTCCTCTCGATACAGGAGAGAGGCTGCTTTTTGACACTAGGGGGGAAAATGGTTTGATTCCCTGGAAAGTCCTCATTACCTGTGGAGACGGAAATAAAGATGAAACTTACTGTTTTTAGTTGAAGAGAAAACAATGAGTGATGTTAGCAGAAACTTCTTACACACACACACACACATACACACACACACACACACACACACACACACACACGCTCACACACACACACACACACACACACTCCATAGGAGAGGGCTTTGGTGTTGCAGCTGTGCAACAGTGAATAGTGATTTGTGTGGTGGGAAAGTTATTACTAATGGGAGTTTACAGTTTCGGTTGAATGTTCTGAGGGAGACCCTCCGACATTTACACACTTCTCATTAACTCCCAGTCTGCTCTCCCAGACCACATACCACCAGGCAGAAGCAGTTCATTAATAAATCTCTTGTCTCCAAACTGTTCCAAACAGCAGAGGAAAGAGGGGGCCTACGGAAACAGCTAGTTTCGGCCTTGCCAGAGCGCTGTGTCATAGCGCAGCCCCTAAGCCTGCTGGCCGATTAGAGTCCCAAACATCACTTCATAAACGCTATGGGGTAGAAAATTCGGTGCAGAAAGGATTGGATGAGCACGGAGAGCCCGGACAGGCCCTAGCACCCTCCTGCCCAGTCCAAAACGTCAGGTGGCCCTGTTAGCGGAGCCTTGGGCCGGCTTTCTTCCTTGCCTGGCAAAGTTCTCAGCTCTAAACCCTGCACCTGGGAGACCACCCTAGGCAGTTCTGCCAGAACACGCTTATAAAAGGGATTGACTGTGGGGGACTGGGGGCCCACTGGGAACGCAGGTGAGGAGCTCCAGGGAACCCGGGCTGCCCCTGTGGACGCGGGCTTCAGGCTGCACGGAGCCTAGGCCTCGCAGCGTGCCAGGACTCCCTGCAGTTCCTTCCCTTGGCCTCCCCCTAAATGCTCACTTCTTTCCGCGGCTCCGAAGGCAGGGTGGTGCCAGATCAGGAAGCAGCTCCCCTTTCACCCCGGGGAGCCAGGCTGGAGTCTGAAGCACCTGGAAGGGATTTCGGTAGGGGATGGGAGGAGAGGCAGCCCCTGAGAAGAAGGGGTGAGTGAGTCCAAGCGGAACCCAGCCCCGAGGTGTCACTTTTCCTTCCTGTGGGCCCGTCACTTCAGATTAATGGGAGTAAGGCTGAGGAAGGAAACAGAAAAGCAGCGGGGTCAGCAGGAGGAGAAGCGGAGCCCCGCTAGTGCAGGCTGCCCGGGAGGACTTAGTGCTCCGGGTGAGCGCGGGAAGGCGGCCGCAGTGGAGCACAGCTTGAGGAGAGGCCACACCTGTGGATCGAACCAGGCCTCCGGGTCCCCGATGGGAACTAAGACCCGCGGTGCCCCAGGTTGCTGGCAATCTGCGAGCGACAGCAGCTGGCTCTGCGGCTTGTGGGCCTTGGCCTCTCAGCCTCTTGATTTCCCCTCCTAAGAGGATGCGGGTGACAGTGGTCCAGACTGGTGCAGCGCCAGAGCCTCTGCCCACCTTTCTTTGCCCGGTCCGAGTCCCCCTACCCTGGAACCGGATCCTCCGAGCACCGGCTCGCCCGAGGGCCTCTGGCTGCCCAAACTCTGGGAATCTCGGTGCAGGCTCGCGGGGCCGATCTCGAGGTCCTGGAGACTAAAGAGAAGGGAGCTTAAGAGACGTAACGGCGAGATCGCCCAAGGACTGAAGGGGCTGGATAATTAATCGTGGTGTCTCCCTCTCTTTCCCGAACATTTTCAGGGCTTCCTCTCCGTGCTGTCGTTTTGGGGCCTTTTCCAGTCACACCCGCCGGCCTCTGAGACCTGGAAGAAAGGGACGGCTCCCTGCACCCCTCCGAAGCCTTCAGGAAGATGGGGAGCAAGGCCCTGCCAGCTCCCATCCCCCTGCACCCATCGCTACAGCTTACCAATTACTCCTTCCTGCAGGCAGTGAACACCTTCCCCGCCGCAGTGGACCACCTTCAGGGTCTCTACGGTCTCAGTGCTGTGCAGACCATGCACATGAACCACTGGACGCTGGGGTACCCCAGTGTGCACGAGATCACCCGCTCCACCATCACGGAGATGGCGGCTGCGCAGGGCCTCGTGGACGCTCGCTTCCCCTTCCCTGCGCTGCCCTTCGCCACTCACCTGTTCCACCCCAAGCAGGGAGCCATCGCCCACGTCCTGCCAGCCCTACACAAGGACCGGCCCCGCTTTGACTTTGCCAACTTGGCGGTGGCCGCCACGCAAGAAGATCCGCCTAAAATGGGAGACCTGAGCAAGCTGAGCCCGGGGCTGGGGAGCCCCATCTCGGGCCTCAGTAAACTGACTCCGGACAGAAAGCCCTCCCGAGGGAGGCTGCCCTCCAAAACGAAAAAGGAGTTTATCTGCAAATTTTGCGGCAGACACTTTACCAAATCGTACAATTTGCTCATTCACGAGAGGACCCACACGGACGAGAGGCCGTACACCTGTGACATCTGCCACAAGGCATTTCGGAGGCAAGATCACCTACGGGATCACAGGTGAGCCTGGGGACTGTGGGAAGTGCCTCAGCCCAAGAAATGGCCTATTAGATATTCCAAGTGTCATTAAAACCCCCTGTATTATAGAATGCTCATCCAAACCCCTCCCAAAGCTGGCCTCTGACACCCCCCAGCCTATCCCCCCAGCCTGCCGCCGGGCGGCCGCTGCTTTCTTTGGGACTCGAAAGCGCCTTCTTCTGTCCTTGAGCAGGAAAAATCTGGCCTAGGAGTCAGTAAATGTGTTTCCTCTGAGTCGGCCTGAGTGAGGGGTGGAAAGGCTGCAGACCGCGGATTCCGTCCAGCCGGATGGGTGGGTGAAGAGTGCAGGTTTGGGCTGCTGTGGCGCCGTTCCGGAGAATCAATCCGATTTTACCCCCGCCCCAGCACACTTCCCGAGTGCCCTGGAGCGTTTCATATTCTTTGTGGGGGTCTTGAGTCATTGTGTTTAAAACATCTCCCATCTACCTTCACACCCTGAATTAGTAAAGGACATCGGATTAAAATAATTGCCAAAGTGTGGAGGCATCGCCTAAATCTACCTGTGACTTCTGAGGTGGGACTTCATCCTCGAGGCAACGAAGTGTTTCGCAAAAATCGCCTCGAACCCCCAGCCTTGCCTTCGCTCTTGATTTGGCCATTTTAAGTCCCAGAGAAAACCCTGACGCCTAGAAAGGATCTCCCTCTGCTGCATTTCCAGATCCAGAAACTTGCCAGAGAGGGCGGTCAGGGGAACATAAAGCCAGACTGCCCGTGAATGTTTCCAAGAGTCTGTTAGTTGAGGTTAACCATAAACAGAATTACACAGAAAATCTAAAAACAACATAAATAATAGAAATTCACCTTTCTTTGCTCTCTCAAAATTTCGTTGGAGAAATTGTGGAAAGAATGATCATTTCAATGGAACCTTGTATTGATTTTCAGGTATATCCATTCCAAAGAAAAGCCCTTCAAATGTCAGGAGTGTGGGAAAGGATTCTGTCAGTCTAGGACTCTGGCGGTTCACAAAACTTTACATATGCAGGTGAGTTTATTTCCTTCTTTTAAAAGTGGATGCTTTGTTTTTACCATTATGGCTTACACAGAGTGTCTCAGGCAGGGATGCTCTTCAATGACTCTTTTTAGATTAGCTTTCTGGGGTGGGGGGTAGCAGCACTTGTTTTTTAAATATAAAATTAACATTTTGTAACATAAAGAATGTTTCTTAACGAACAGCCCAGCTGATTAATAATAAATCCTAATGTTAGTATTATATAATTTTTTTCACCCCATCTGTTCTGCGTTTTAAACTTCCGTGTTTGGGAGGGGGAAAGGTAATTTTGACAGTGGAGCATGGTGAAATCCCATATGCTGTCTTTCCCAGGGGCCTTGTAATTTGTAGGTTTCAGGACATAGAGGAATAGTTTAATTTTCCAGCGATCGGGAGCTTCAGTCCCCGGGAGAATGCGGTTCCTTCTGAGAGGATTACCGCCTCCCACCCCACCCCCTCCTGCCCTTGACGCGGCGATGAAATACGTGGCCACCGTGGTGGTCTTATCAGTGCAATCGGGCCTCTGCGGGGGCTTGCACGTGTGATTCACGATTGGCGGATTAGGAGCGCAGATCTGTCCCTGCAGGTCCCCTCTTTTGTTGTCGCGCGCTTGTTATTTTAAGGCTTGATACGGATGAGACAGAACTGTTGAGGAGGGTGCCGTGGTGGTGTGAAGGATTAATCCTTTGCCTTGCTTCACATCTGAACAGGAATCTCCACACAAATGTCCCACATGTGGAAGAACCTTTAATCAGAGAAGTAATCTGAAAACTCACCTTCTCACCCATACAGACATCAAGCCCTACAGCTGCGAGCAGTGCGGCAAAGTGTTCAGGCGAAACTGTGATCTGCGGAGGCACAGCCTGACTCACACCCCGCGGCAGAACTTCTAGCGAAGCCCAGGATCTGTCCTGTGCGGCCCCGGCTCCCTCCCCCCAGACACCTCTCCTCGCCTCCCACCCCAGGGGCCCACCCCACCCTCGTTGACCCCAGCTCTTCCCTGCCTGCAGCCGCACCTGCAGCTCCAGGGAGTTAACTGTTCTTCAGAGGACTGAGAACTCTCTAGAAAGCCACACACTACCCCCCTTCCAAACCAGCCTGTGCTAGATCCTTGTAGATATTCACGGCTCATTTTAGAGCTCTGTACATAATGTCGTGGGTCTTCGTCCTGTTGTTCTGTTTTTGTATCTTGTTGGATGCACCTAGATATGGAAAACGGAAACCAAATTTATCTTTAAAGACTGTATTTTCAAAATAAAACCTTTCTTGATCCAGTGCTTCTTGAGATTCGTCTTGGTAGCCAATGCCCATGGGTTCTGTAGGCGTGGACAACCCCTGCAGATTCAATGGAGAGGATGTTCTTTATTCCTAGATTTTAAAAACAAGACTTCCAGTTCTCTTAATAAAATTTGAGCGCACCCCCCCCCCCTTTTGTACATGGGCATTTTGGAATGGGATCATGCCCTTTCTTTCAAATACATAAAATTGAGCAGCCCGGGGGTCTTATCCCTCTTGTATATTCTGGTCTCTTGTGTTTGTTAAGTTTACTCTCCAGGTAAGTATACTATAGTAACCATTGTTGATAACACACTGTTACACCCTTGAAAGGCCCCACAGCAGGAAACCCAACCAGGGGCGAGAAGGGAGCTTGGTGTTCTGGAAGAAGCCCTTGACCTGTTGTTGAAGTTTATGGTGGGCAACTTTTCCTACTATTAGACTTTGAACACTGTGATTTCTCACTATAAACACAGACTTTATCCTGTCTTCAGGGAGTGAATATAAAACTCTCCTACAGAACAGGAAGATACTGAAGATAGGGGAAGAGGAGGAAGGAGAAACTACTTAGTTGTGTTTGCACACAATATTTCTCTCCAAGGGTGGAGATCAATTCGTCAGAAGATTAGGATTTCTCCACAAAGCAAAGGGAGTGAGGTCACTGACTGAGCCTTGCCCTTGGGAAAATGTCAAGTGTATGCTGCCCCGGCGTAAAGAGCTTGCAGGAGACACGTGGTAGTCCTTGAAGCACAGCAGGGTTTCCCGAGTAGATCTGGAACACAGGGTACTGGGGCCATGACACTCCTGAAGTCAGTAGGATTTGGTGGGAGGCTCTGCTGTGGAGGTAAACAGCAGTATGTTGCCAACCGGCAGGGAAATGACCCAATTTAGAGAGCATCTGTGGAACCTGTGGCCCCGTGGCCCAGTAGGCACTCATACATAGTTTAATACTGAGTAACAGGCCAAATTAAGCATTCTCAGATTTCTTTTTAAAAGTATATTATTTGTATAAGGATGGCTTATTTAACCTTCAGGGGATACAAGCAACATGTCCGTTCTTTGTTTGATACCTTAAGATCCCCCCAGAATAATAGATGGGGATTTGAAGATAAGATTTGAAATTTCTCACTAGTGCCTGTTTGATATCACTTCCCAGGAGGTTTCAAAGCATTTCAGATTTACCCCTTAAGGGAACTGGATGAAAGTCATGCTTGTGTCTCACAGGGGTTCAATTCTCACCTAACACAACACAAATGCATCCCCAGCAAGTCTCCACTAGAAACTAGGTCAAGACTGAAGGTTGTGCTCTCTCTCTCTCTCTCTCTCTCTCTCTCTCTCTCTCTCTCTCTGTGTGTGTGTGTGTGTGTGTGTGTGTGTGTGTGAGTGAGTGCTGTTTGTTTTCTTCTGTTTGTACAGAGTTAACTCTGTGAGCTTTTCTACCCCTGCTCTCAAGATTCTGCCTGCCTTGACATGGAAGACATGAGTCCTTTAGGTCAGGGTTACTATCCACTGTCCCTAGAGAACACCCCCCACCCTAATCTTTGCGGCTTTTTCTGTGTGGTCAGACTCAGCCTCACCCACCCTTACACACCACAAGCATCACAGTTCCACTGTACGGACATCAGCTAAGTTAGAAAAGAATGACCCTTGCCCAGAACCAAGCTGCCAGCAGGTCCTGGAGGGGCTCACTACAGCTATGTAGATTGATATAGGCTGCTGTTTGTTTCCAATTATTCTAGTTAATAAAATAAGACTCATAAGTGAACCTGGAAGCCCAGAAGAGAAAGCCAGGAAGGCAGCTCCTCTTCCCACCCACACACCATTCCAAAAGTCAAGGTCAGCTCACAGAAGGTTTATTTCCTTATTCTTTAATTTAACAACTGTTTGTTGCATTCTTTTCAGTTGCCAAACCTTATGGCACTTGCCACTGCTTTTTGGTTTCATTTTTGCTCTTGTTTTATTTAGAGACAAGGTCTTCCCTGCAGCTCAAGCTGGCCAAGAACATACTTTGTAGTACAGGCTGGCTTTGATCCTTCTATCTCTCCCTCCTGAGTGGTGGGAAAACAGGCTTGAGCCACCACACTGCACTCTGCACTGGGTTTTATTATCTGTTTTTGTCTTGATGAATCTAGGGGCACATTTTAGGAATCCTGACTGCCTAGTTTAAAAATCTGTGATAGAGCTTAATTTAATAGCTCTTAAATCCAGTGACTATCTAGGCTCAGGCAGGACTATGCCCTGTCACGTGACTCGAAACATTCTTCATGATGTTTGCAGGTGAAATTCTGAATATTGCTTCCTCTCTGAACTCTGTTTTGTTTTGTTTTTTCCCCTTCTCTATGCTCAAGTACACAGGAGATGCATCTCATGTGAGACACTCTCATAAGACACTGTACCGACAAGGCACATCTGTGTCTTAGGAAATAGAGTTGCTGGATTTTTGGGGGTGGGGGGTCATGGAAGAGTCATTATTTGTATTTTAGATTAGTCTGTATTTGTATTTTAGATTTCCTTACACACTTGGTCATAGTCAACTTATGAATCAATCACCTTGGCTAAAGATTCAGAGGAAAGATCACCAGTCATAACCACAATGTAGAAAAAAAAAATCAATGAACAGCAGTTACAAATGAGACTGAGCTGCAACTATAGTATCTTTTTATCTGTGCGAGGGAAGGAAGAATGTTTCTGAAAACTAATTACATTGTAACCAGTTGCCTCTGTGGACTTCTGAGTGAGTTTTAGATGCTTTCCCTGGCACTTGAAATGCAGGTGGCTGGAGCGTAAGCACTTTATTACTGTAGTAATTAGTATTATTATTTTGCAATATATCATTGTATATGAGAAAAACTTCACAAAATCTGACTCTGAGACAACTACATATTTTAAAGGTCAGCAAATTCAGAGTCTAAAATTATAAATAGGTTCAACTACTTCACTGAAAAAATAAACAAAGCAACACTGGGAATTTCTCCAGTTCATTTTTTTAGATTTTAGTACTAACATTTAAGCTTCTTCTTAAATGTTTACTTGGAAACCTGTGTCTCAACTCTGGATGGGCAGCCAGCTCCTTGGAGGTGCTTGGGAAACAGAAGACTGTCAACACCATGACAGCACATCTGGAATTAACGCTGTGTAGAAACCACAGAACATCTTAAGATGAGATTAGTAGGGATATGAGCTGCTCTTCTCATCACCATATAATTTCAATATTATTGTAATAAAGAAAGAGAACAAAATACAAAACCATGTAATACATTGCAAACACTGTGTGTTGTGCAGGATTGCTTGTCTTTACATTTTCCAGTGTTATGTTGAGACTGTATTTCTCAATTTTTCCCTTCTAACATGTCACTTGACATTGATAGCTACTTCTGATGACAGCAATGAGCAATAAAGGGGTGGAGATGCAGAATGAGTCAGCTCTGATGACCTGAGATAATTCAAGTTCATTCTTGTTTCTTTTCTTCTTTTTATTACTTATTGCCTGCACCCCTACACAAATTACCTTATTATCTAAGTTATGTGACTTTTCTTTCTTGAAATGACCCCAAGTGAAAATTAATAGTTAAAAAAAAAGCATTGTAGTAACCTTAAAACCACCCACACTCAAAAAAAAAATTAGGTGAATTATACCTTATCTGTTATGATGATTTTTAATGAAAGGAACAGAAAATCTAACTAATAGGAGTTTCAACAATAGAAGACTCTATTTCATCAGATGTTTTAAGATATGGTCTCAGGCTTTGTAATTTATTGAAGTGACAATATCATCCTGGCCCCAGTTGTACCACCCATTTTTCTGTTCTCCCACCTTTTCTAGGTGGAGTGGGCCAGCTCCAAGCAGCAGTCCCTTGTCATCAAATTCCAGAGGCAGGAAAAGAGGCGATCTCTTCCTTGTGTTGCTTTTTAAGAACTAAGAGTGTCTCCCACAATTCACCTGCAGACCTGCCTTTGTCTCTTCTTGTCTGAAAATATAAACCATTTATCCTCAGCCAATCACTAATAAGGAGAATAAAATTATAGCAGGGCTGCCTACCTAGAAATCATGTTAGTCAGTCTTTCCTGAATCAGGACTATAAGAAGAAGGAAGAGGAAGAGGAGGAGGAGCAGGAGGAGGAGAAGGAGGAGAAGGAAGAGAGGCTAGGGAAGCAGGTCATTGGGAATAGGAGGCAGATGTTGGAAAGAAAGAGCTATGGGGAGTTCTCAGTCAGTAAACTGCCTGCCCTGCAAGTGTGAGCTCACACCACAGCATGCACTTACAAAGCCCCGTGTGGTCTGTGATCGAACCCACCTCAAACCCCAGTGCTGGACAGGCAGAGAGAGACAGATCTCAAAATACAAGGTAGCCATCTCCTAAGGAAAAATAATCTCTGGCCAGGCGGTGGTGGTGCACAACTGTAATCCCAGGACTTGGGAGGCAGAGACGGGCAGATTTCTGAGTTCGAGGCCAGCCTGGTCTACAGAGTGAGTTCCAGGATAGCCAGGGCTACACAGAGAAACCCTATCTCGAAAAAACAAAAAACCAACCAACCAAACAAACAAAAAAACCAAAAGAAAAAAAAACTCTGACATTGAACTCTGACGTCCACATTTGCCTGTACATGAATGATACCACACACACACACATACACACATACTCACACACACACCACCCCCCCCCCACACACACACAAACACTGTTAGCTCCACCAGCACCACCAGCTAAAGCTTCCATTAATAATTTTACGGTAGGAGATGTTCATGTCAGACTCAGGGTATTTATCACATATTCCTATTTATTCAACAGTATTAAATAAAAGCAAACTTTCAAAAACTTAGCAGTAATGTAGATTTGCAGGAAACAGCGAAAATGTTACTAGCAGTGATTCCTTAAGCAATGAACTCAGGTTACATTCCTTTTTCCTGTTTTAATTTTCCCTCAAAAATTGCGGGTTTTTTTGTTTTTTTTTTTTTTTAAGAAAAAATGTAATGCACAGTATTTTCCAAAAGAAAGCCTTCCTGTGCCGAATATGTTTTCCCCTCTCAATTTACTGCCTCTGGCCCTGGGGCTAGTGTTTTTCACAGGTTCTCCTGCCTCCTAACCCACCCTCTGCAACTCAGTACACAGCACTTTCTAGTTTCCTTTCCTTTCTTCCTTACTGTCCACCCATAGTTCCTTCTCTTATCCTGCAGGTTGCTTTTCCTGGCTCCTGCTTTCTCCCTTTTAAGAGCACCAGTCTTTGCAGGCCAGCGTTATCCAAACATCCAAGTGTGCAGGAGCCCCTTTTTCTGAGCCCGCCCTGACCCCTTGGGTGAGTTGGAATTTCTGGTGATAAAGACTAAGGCTTCTATTTTAAACAAACACTTCAGGTAGTTCTTATGTGTATTATAGCCGGAGAACTTCTGAGTTAGCCTTTGACACCACTGCGCTCTTTATCTTATCCACAGCCGTTTACTATGTGCTTACGGTAATAAACACAAAATAAACCCAGCCTACTTCTCTTTATTCACTGCTGGCCTTGGGGTTGTCCAGTGTCTCTCTGCCCTGATTCCTGCCACTCTTCAGTCTCTCTCTACTTTTTTATCATGGCTGCCCCAAATTTTTACTTCTTCTTTTCCTTTCAATAGACATTTGGGGCTTTGATTTCTTATTTCTTCATCCTTTGTCCTCTTAATCTACACACACACAAAAAGTAGGGTGCAATTCTTGAATAAAGGGGAAAACAAAGTAGAAATCACAGAGTAAAAATAATTTTGTTTTCAATGTGTTTGATAAAATATCATTATTAATGCCTTTTTAGTTTCCCTTCTGTATGAAGAGCATTCATTTGCTATAGAAATAGTTTGTATATTGAAGTATGAGTATGTGACAGTTTTAAAGTAAGGACTAATTTAAATTGCTTCTTGGATTTTTTTAAAATGTTATCAGCATGCTAAAACATCAGAGCAGGAGGCATTTGAGATACAGCTGTGGGGTTGTTAATGGACAAGGTGTCTAACATGGTGTCGGTAAAATAAGAATTTATGTTATGCAACTCATAGTTACTCTTTAGCTTGGAAGGTTTATGCTTCTTATTAAGAAATACATAAATGTGACTTTAGACAAGTATTGTTGATGTCACAAAAAAAAAAGAAAGTGAGAAACCAGAGTAGTTGCAGACTGTCAACATTGCAGTTCACTAAAAAACAAGTGTGATCTGTACCTCGGACCCACAGAAGACTGTCGACAAAAAGCAATGCTTTCAGGTTGAAAAGTACGTGCATTCGTTTTTAGGTGATAAAAGCAATCATATTTATTGTAAAAAAAAAGTATATATATATATACATATATCTATATGTATATATATATATATATATATTCATGTAATACAGAAATATATTAAGGACGTTTTAAAAATCCACTGTTACCTCTGCCTTGCTAATGAGTCATCTCAATTTCATTCCTAAGATTCAAACCCTGTGAGAGTTTATCATCTCTTCACACATGTTTGCTATGTATAAGCAGATTGTGTGTGCTTGTGCATGCACACACACACTCACACACAAGCGCATGTACACGCATACATACACACACACATTATACTATTTGTAATTTCCTCCCATTTCCTTCATAGAAACATTTTTTACACGCATACACACACACACACACACATTATACTATTTGTAATTTCCTCCCATTTCCTTCATAGAAACATTTTTTAAGGCCAGAGACATTTGAAGGCCATGTATTTTTAAGAAACATAGATCTTGCCTCTAATATTATCAGGAGAAAACAAACAAAACACTTTTAGATCTAAAGATTGCTTCTTAAGAATTTGAAACAAAGAAATAGGAAAAATAATTGTGTCGTAGAAATTCTTTATAGAATGCCATCTTTAACTGACAACTCTTCGTGATGGCACCCGAGTGAGCCCCTGAAGGCTTCTGAGGATTCTTCAAGGTGTGTCACATTACGGTCTGCCTCAGTGCGCAGTGCTCTGCCTCCCTGGCAAGAACTGAAAGATACAGTTCTTAAATCCCCTGGTGACCCATTATCTATGGATCACTGACGAGATAGAATGTAACAGCTCCCGCCTCTTCAGCAACATAAACTTCCCAGTGAAATTGAACCGCCCTGCCCTACATCCTTTATCTAAATAAGAAAACCAGTATAGGAGAAAAGAAAGTAGATTAAGTAGATAGATGATGCAAAGGCTTTTTCTCTTCCTTATTTCTTTAATTTGTATCGGGTATGGACACAGTAATGATTTAATTGTAGAGACCCAGTCTGGGGACGTTTTGGCAGGATCTGTCTCCCATTGCTCACCTGCAGTGGGAGGCTCAGTGAGATGCACACGTTGCACAGGCACTGACATTTAAGTGGAGAGACCTCTTGCCCAGGACGGGATGAAAGACGTTTCCTTGGCATTGTAGATCAGAACTGGTCACTTCCCATTCTCTCAGTCTAAAGTCATCAGTGTTTCTCTGTCTTAACAGAGTTGAGTCACAAAGACTCGTAACTCTCTCAGGGGCTTGCTCGCAGGCCTCTGCTGTGTCAACCACGTGGCACCATGTTTGCGACATCGGACACTGACAGTGTTGTGTTGTAAATATTTCAACGTGATGACAGGACATGGCTATTGTTCTGTGGGGTTCTGATCTAGAGCCATTCAGACATTCCTCACACTATAGTAATTGCCTTTACTCCTAAAGAGATCCTGCTGCCCTACCTCTCCAGAGATAGAAAAGAAGAAAGATGAAGAAGAATATATAGGTTGTCACCTATATATTAAGGTTGTCACCTTTTATTAAGATTTATTAACCCTTTGTTTTCTGTTAGGCCAGAAAAGAAAAAATACAAATAATCTGACCGCCCATTTCAAAAGTAATACAAACTAGACCAGTGAAATTGAAAATATATTCCTTCAATCCAGTGGGTCCATTAGAGAAACGCAAGGAGAAAGAATAAGAATGTTTTCTGGTGCATGCTCATATGCACAAAGACTTGTTTGCTTGCTTGCTTGGTGTGTGCCATGGGGATTCTGCTGAGGAGTGAAACAGACATTCTACCATTGATCAATATCCTCAGCCCTGACATGTTGAAAACTCAAAAGAACATAGTCAGGAACAGGAGAATGGATGAAAATCATATTCACACAAGAGGTAAAAATGACCATCTCTCTCTCTCTCTGTCTCTCTCTGTCTCTCTCTGTCTCTCTCTGTCTCTCTCTGTCTCTCTGTCTCTCTCTCTCTCTCTCTCTCTCTCTCTTTCTCTCTCACACACACACACACACACACACATACTTCTGAAAGCCAGAGGTTGATTTCACATGTCTTCTTCAACATCTCCCATCGTATTTCTTGAGAATGGGTTTCTTCCTAAACCTGAAGCTCACTGATTCTGCCACACCAGCTGGCCAGCAAGCCCTGCAGATGGTCCTGTCTCTATTTCCCCCGAATTGGGATAACAGAGTGGTGCGGCTGCCATGCCTGGTTTTCTGGGGATTTAACCTCAGATATTCAGATCTGCATAGCAAGCACATTATTTGGGGCCCAAACTCACTTTCCAAAGAAGAACCAAAGATCAGAACTGAGAAGGCTTTGGGCAAATGTCTGTTAGTGGCTATGTAGTAAGAGATATTCAGTGATAATAGTGATGTTAGAGACAATGTGTCTGTGCACTTGGAGCTTCTATTCTACTAGAAAGAGACTAGATGGAGGAGGAGGAAGAAGAAGAGAAAAATTACATGGAACCACATAGAGAATTTTATCTAAGGGACAAAATTTTATTTTATCTAAGGAGCTGAAAAGTTAAGTGATTTTTCCAAGATGCAAGCTATTTCTAGAACCTTCCCTTTCCACCCTTCCCACATACTTCTACTCCCATCCCCAGACACTCTCTCAATTAATATTTTTTGTAACAGCATACACTAGTTTGCTAAAACCTAATTAGATAGCTATAAGTAGCTTGAATATTTTGAACATGACATTACATTTACACAATTTTATTATAGTCAACATTATCCTCATTTCCTGGGTGAAGAAAAAGATGACCAGGGGAGGAGCAATAGGGCTGAGGGACAGGGGAGGAGCAGTGAGGCTGAGGGACAGGGGAGAAGCAGTAGGGCTGAGGGACAGGGGAGGAGCAGTGGGGCTGAGGGACGGGGAGGAGCAGTGGGGCTGAGGGACAGGGGAGGAGCAGTGGGGCTGAGGGACAGGGGAGGAGCAGTAGGGCTGAGGGACAGGGGAGGAGCAGTAGGGCTGAGGGACAGGGGAGGAGCAGTAGGGCTGAGGGACAGGGGAGGAGCAGTGGGGATGAGGGACAGGGGAGGGGAGGAGCAGTGGGGCTGAGGGACAGGGGAGGAGCAGTGGGGCAGAGAGACTTGTGTAAGCCTCTGTAGGTAGTCAGAGTGATAGGTTCTAGATCAGAATTCAGAACTCTGATTAATTTAATGCAGATCCCCTCTGGCCTTCTCTCTCAGGCTGAAGTGTTCGGTGTTCATACATCCGGTGAAGGCAACAGTACACTGTACAGAGCAGCATCTCAACACTAACACCTTGTCAGATAAGTTGACTGATTCTTTTCATTTTTTTAAAGTTGAAGGTTCATTGGTTAAAAAGCTTACTACAAGCTTTGTTATTCAAGTGTGCAAATTTTCCCCTCCAGATGGGCTCAAAGAATGTTCAGGGTAATCATTTCCCAACCCGGGACTGTTCCAGTCAGAGATTTGCAGACAGGCTGCTGGTGGCGAGTCAGGAAAAGAAAGAAAATGCCCATGACGAGCTAATGCACTCTGATGGTGTTTCGACATTCCCCCTTAGCAGGCTCTAGCATTCAGTTTCCACTAATTGTCTGTCTTCACTTCTGTCTAGTAAGAAAGTGTTTCTCTGTGTAGCCTGGGCTGCCCTAGAACTTGCCGTAGACCAGGCTGGCCTTAATACATAGAGATCCACCTGCCTCAGCCTCCCAAGTGCTGGGATTAAAGACCTTCACCACCACCACCTGGTGAAATAAAAATCTGAAAACAAAATAACCCTATTAAATGTGTGTGTAGGCCAGAGGACAACTTACAGGAACCATGTCTGTTCTTCTGCCATGGGGACTCAGGGCTTGAACTCAGGCCATCAGGCTTGGGGGCAAGCTCCCTTCGTTACCTGCAGAGCCATCTTGCTCACCGGTAGTGAAGTTCTTATGTGAAAATGTATTCCAAGGAGAATTTAAATGTGTAACTTCAGGACGCCTGATAGCAGCACTGTCTGAGGTCATGTGCAGAGTTCTCCTCTGTGCTCCACATGCTTCCTCGCAAACATGATGATCAGTTGAGGTTGATCATGCTCAATCTTGACTGGAACAGAAGCACTCCAGAATTTCTCCTTATCTCCATTTTCCAGAGAATTCTCTGTCTCTGGCTGACGTGTGAAGCTTGCCTTCTAAGGCTTCTCCTGCGTCCTTATTAAGAACATCTGTAAGGAGCGTCGGGATGAAGTGTTGAATTCCACCCATTTGGGTTTCATTAAAGTGTCTATAGTTGTCAAGCATTTAGAAAGTCAAGACACTAAGAGTTTGGGGTTTGACCCAAAGGAAATTGGTCTTCATTTTAAGGCTAAACAGGAGAGATAAATGAGCCAAAGTTTTTGTTGTTTTTTTTTTTTTTTTGAGAGAGAGAGAGAGAGAGAGAGAGTAAAACAATCGTGTCTTTCAGATATATGCTCTGAGAATGGAAACTTCAGCAGGCATACATCCTATTGGTAAGTCTTTTCTTGCCAAAACAAAGATGGATTTATTTGCAGATGTTCATGGACCAGAGATTGTGGACCTTGGTAGATCCATGGGGTGACGTCAGAGAGCCCATAAACTGTAAAACTTTAAGCAAAATGTCGCATATAAACATGTATGAGGTTTGGTTTCTTTTGTTTTTCACTTTTTGCTTTTCTGGAGAGATGAAGCTATAACTTTGATCAGATTTTTAGGGTCGGTGGTGATTCAAAAAAGGTTATGGGCCTTTCTTGACAGCTCTATAGGTAAGGCACTTGCTACTCAGCCCCATGACCTGAGTTTGATCCCTGGAATCTGACCTCCACACTTGTGCCATGAGGCATGTATATACTTGCACACACACTTGAACACATGTACAAAATAAGTAAATAGATATAATAAAAGTATTTTAAAAATGCAACCTCCAAAATGTTAAGAAATGTTGGTTTATTTTTTATTATATATTTTTAAATTTTCAGAATAAGTTTTTAAATTCCCCATTTATTAAGAGTGCACAATGCAAGCCAAGAGGTGGTGGCCCACACCTGTAATCCCAGCACTCTGAGAGGCAGAGGCAGGCGGATTTCTAAGTTCGAGGCCAGCCTGGTCTACAGAGTGAGTTTCAGGACAGCCAGGGCTATACAGAGAAACCCTGTCTCGAAAAAAAAAAACAAATCCAAAAAACCAAAAAAAAAAAAAAAAAAAGAGCGCACAATGCGTATAAAAATTTAAATTCTACCAAAATATAATTATTTAAAAACATTTTGGTAATTCATGCAATCTCAGCTATGAGATGAGGTTTACCTGGGCACAGACTCTGATCTGTTTCTTAGCTCTGACAGGAGCAGTGTGGGAGAAGGGGGAAATGCCAGTCAAAGCGGCACAAAAGCAGACAGAGCCATGTGAAGGTCTCCTCCATTACAGTCTGTGACTCTAAGAGGGTTTTGTTTGGTTGGTTTTTTGTTTTAAACCAATCAATTATGTTCTACTAACACTACAGTGGCATGAATTAACTGTCATTGTGACTTTCTGTGTGAAGCAGCAGCTCTGTTTGGCCCAGAACAGCAAACAACGTAAATTTGGATGTGAAAAAGTCTCCGTGTGTTTTTAGATTCTGTAACATATATAATGGCCACCAATTTGTGCAAACACACACATATGTATGTGCAACAAATATAATCAAAGGAAAAGGGCCTCTCAGTTTGAGAGTGGGAGGGAGGGGACTGGAAAGGCTGGCGGGAGGAAGGGGGAATGGGTATAATTCTATTTCAATTAAAACACTTTAAAAAGAAAATAAAACTTTGGACATTTGGTAAAATTTTAAAAGTTATACTTTAAATTCAAATATAATATTCATTTTCTGCATGTGATTTTTAACAACATGTTTTTAAAAACATGTTTTGACGGGATCCCATAATTATATCTAATTTTAAAAATAGATGATGTAGTCAGGCAGTGATGGTGCACGCTTTTAATCCCAGCACTTGGGAGGCAGAGGCAGGTGGATTTCTGAGTTCGAGGTCAGCCTGGTCTACAGAGTGAGTTCCAGGATAGCCAGGGCTACACAGAGAAACCCTGTCTTGAAAAACCAAAAAAAAAAAAAAGGATAATGTAGTATATATTGAGCCAGCAACATCTTCTTTTTCAATGTGGTTTTCCTGTGAATCATGGGCTTTGGCTGCACAGACAAGCGACACAGCATGGCTCTTTGGTTAGTAGGCTGCCAGCCGCTTGCCCTTTCACAGAAAGCAATGTATAGGTTTTGCGCCCCTGAGCCAGCTCAGGCACCAGCCTCCCTTGTTTTGTCTTTGCTCTCTGGGCACAGGCCTGCCTTGGCCACTTTGTTGAATTTCAGGTGCTTTCAGTCAGTCCTCGACTTATCTCCAGATAGCTTGTCTGGTCTTCTCATCTTTCCTATCCTTTCTCGAAAGCACTGATTCACCCTCTTGATATCCACCAAACCCAACTTCAATCACATTCCCGCGTCTCTGACGTGTATTTACTGTATGTCAGTAACTTTTATTTATGATGTTTCTCAAGTGTCTTTATTCTCTCCTGATGCTTTGCCTTTCTCTCTGACTGCCTCAAAATAGTTCCTTCTTCCCACTCTGTTCTTAAAAACACACTTGAATTTTAATACCAAAAAAGCCCGGACTCTCACAAAACCGCTAATTTGTTTTTACGATTAATTCCAGTTTCTATTTAAATAAGATTATAGGTTATGGTATAACATTTTTTTCTCAATAAAGCCAATACAACAACTCAGATAACATCGAAACAGAAAAAAAAAAGAATAAAGTCAGTGAATTTGTATAAAATATTGTGCCTGGACACTTACTGTTTCTGGCCCATGTTCTGTTTTGCTTTCCTGGTTCTCTGAAGCCTTCTTGTAAACTAATAACCGAATCCTCTCTGCTAATTCACTATCCCAGAGCAGCACAAACGCATGTTCTATGTAAGACCTTAGCATAGTGACTGGCACACAGGAGCCCAGGAAATGCTTATAGAAGTAACTAGAACTGAAGTGGTCACATCCCCGCACACACACAAGGCACAGGACTGAACAGCTAAACAACTTCCATGGCTAACTAAGTAGCCAACTTGAGGCTTGAAAATTTTTATTCTTTTTTGTTTGGTTGGTTTTGGTTTTTTGGGACTGGGTTTCTATGTGCCCTTGGCTGTTCTGGAACTTACTCTGTAGATCAGGCTGGCCTCAGACTCATAGAGATTCACTTGCCTTTGTCACCTGAGTGCTGGGATTAAAGGTGTGCACCATCACCACCTGTGAAAATTTTTATTCTTTGATATTGGAAATAACCAAGTGACAGAGCTGGAAAGTATCAGGTTAAACATTCAATTTTCAGTCCTTTGAGAACTATAATCAGACAACTGTTGCAATTTGGTTTTGTGGAGTAACAATAATTCCCAATCACCTTTCTTTTTGAGGATCTCACAGTTATGGTGACCAAGGAGTAAATAATGTATTCCCATACAAGTCTTACTCTGGGAAGTAAAGTTCTTAAAGTTTCTTCTAAAACACATTTGCAATAGTGGATAGGTAGTTCAAGATGCTTCAGCCAGGTGTGGTGACCTGCCTGTAATCTCAGTTTAAGATCAATCTGGGTGACATAGCAACATGCACACACACACACACACACACACACACACACACACACACAGACATACACACACACACAGCAATGTTTTATTTCTAAGGAGCGTTTTTGTTTTTATTGCTTGTTTTGTTTTGTCTTCTGTACTCCAATCTCACCTCCATTTCAGGCCTTTAGAAGCAATGCATAGGAAACAAGACTCACCAAGGCAGGTAAGGGATGCAGCTGAGATCCCAGGGTGCAACTGGGGAGCCTGGCAGCATGTTTGCTACATTGGGATCTTTGTTGTGTTTCAGGAAAAAATAGAAGGGTGTTCACTTGGGAGAAGCTCGGGAAATGTCTTTGTTCACCTCTTGCACAGGATCGGCACCAGAAGGAACTCTGTCTAGTTTGTGAAGCTCTAGTACCAGAAGTCTGAATGTTTGAAAGTGTAGCATCATTTGGTCCAATGCCACCTCCCAGCACCTTCCAGTGATAGACCCATTCCTGACCTCCACTTTCACTAAGACAACTTGGGAGAACTAGGAAAGAATCCATCTTATAAAAGCAGATGAGGCATTTGGGTTGAATGTCATAAAATTTACAGTCTTTGGGCAATCACCTCATGATGTCACCAAGCCCTCAGCAAATGCCATTGCTTCTTCTCTTTTGGATTCTAGACTTGGACGTTTTCATCTTTTTTTTTTCTTATCCAGATATGCCAGTGTATTTAGCAAGTTTTCAGTCTTCCTGGGAGATCTGCCAACAATAAGCAATAAGTCAACATTAGCACACCTAATGGGAGGAGAGAGAAGGAATTAGAAGCTCGTGCTTTTGTTTCCTCCTTTGGTGGTGTGGTTGGAAGAAGGATTAATTAACTGGCTTGAGCTGAAAACCTTACTGGGTATGAAGCATTTACATCCTTGGCCTCAGCTGACTGAATGATCGATTGTTGGACACTTGGGCTGTCAAGAGGACTTTTATCACTCTGATTTGCCTAATAACCAAGCTGATAGCCGCCTCCTCCACCTCTATTAAGGAGACTCCATTGTCTTCACCTGGCAAGTTCTAACTTGTGCTCCCACCTTGACTCAGAAGGGTCTAAGACACATGAGAGTGTGTCAATGGGCAAAGCCGCAGCACCATTAAGCAACAAAAGAGAGAAGAAAAGAAAAAAAGGAGGGAAGTGTACACTGTGGCAGCTGCCAAAGCAAGGCTCAGAGCGCCCATACCTGGCTGGCCTTTGGGTGGCACATCCTCATCTCTTAATCATTCAAATAACTACTTCCAAAAATGTAAGAAAAAGAGCCACCCTGGTTCCAAGCCCGAGATAATGTGATCAGCTTTGATCACATGTTCTGGGTTGGGAAGTGGGTTATTATGACCTGAGAGCCATCCTCAGCTCTGCCTGGAAGCACTTTTCTTAAACGTTGCTTTTGATCATATTTTTAAGACATAATTAAGGATTCCTTTTCCCTAGTCATGTTTTCTCTCTTGGGCCTTATTGAAACAATCGGACGGAATTATTCAGATATGGTTCCACTCGTAGGAGCTCGTGGTAATGATTAAGGTTGCCTGGATGAAACAATAAGGCATAGGTGTTTGCCCAGTGGGTATGTCAACAGGAGGGGACGTCCTTTTTGTCCACCTGCACCCTACGATCCTATCAGGAGCCTTAGGGTCTGTCTGTAACCAGGATATGTTCCTCTGGTTGAAATTATGTTTTTAATATTTTTTATTTAAAAACAAATATTTTATCGTCATTGTGCATTAGGCACTGTCCAAACATATCTGAGAGACAAATAAGGGAAAAGGAGCCCATGGAATCATTTTGGTGCAGGTATTTGCAGGCTTCCAAAGAAGTATGTAGAAGTTTCTCGTGTGGTGAGAGCAGAAGGGCAGGATGAAGAAGCCCTCACAGGCTGTGAGAGCTCTGAGTGCAACTCTCCCTCCAGCAGAGCGACTCTGCTTCCGCAATGATCAAACAGCGATAGCAATGAAACATTATCTATAGAAGGCTTTTAAACACTTTGAAAATACACAATTGATCATCAAAACACATGAACCATACCATATACATTAATAACTAATGTCTCTGCAAAGTTTAACCAAAAGGTCCCATACTGCTCTGACCATAATTCTTCCCCATTGGGAAGACCTATCGCCACCCTGGCATGAGCCCAGAGAGGCTAATCCTCCCTCCGAGAACATGTTTTCACTTTGTTTGTTTGTTTCTGTCTTTATTTATTTTAGAGTCAATGAAATAAATTCTAAGGACATTTTAGAGTTGACTTGTCTTAACAGGAAGTTATCACCATAAGTCCCCATAAACATGATTAATAGAGATGGCTTTTAGAACCACCAACACGGGCCGTGTCTTGGAAGTCTCTTGCTAAATGAAGCCTGCTACCCTAAAATGCTGCACAGGAAGCTGAAGGAGGGGAGGCATGTCTTTTACCCCAGCACTCAGGATGCTGAAGCAGGAGAATTATGAGTTTGAAGGCAACCTGGGTTGTACATATGAGTTCACAATTGGGGCCATAGGCTATACACTAAGAACTTGTCTCAGAAAAACAAAAGCAAAAACAAAACAAAACAAAACACAAAACCCTTCCCCAAACTGCCTAGATTCTTCACTGTGTAAGTGAATGGTCTGAAGCCCTCGGGTAGAATATGGTGTTGCATTCCTTGAAACAAGTATGAAGAAAAACTTTAAAGAACTACCATGATCAAAAGTCCCCATACTTTGAAATCCCTAATCATATTAGAGGATTAATAGCACATCACTGAACACTACCAATCATTTATTTATTTCTACATCTCTTTAAGTCTTTTGATTTTGATAGCACAAATATTGTGTATGTGTGCAGGGCGGGGTGGGGAGGTGGGGTAGGAGGTGGTGGTGTTCTGATATGTTTTCCAAGGTCTTTCTCTTACTTTCAGTCTGGAAGATTCCTTTTGTTATAATGCTTTCTTGCTGTACTTAGACTCTTGTCAGTTTTTGGCTTTGCCCAAACCCACCTTTCTCAGTGACTTTTGAGTAGAAATCTTAAGGGTTATAAAGGATTGAGAAATCTTTTCTTTTTTTTTTTTTTTTTGGTTTTTTGGATTTGGTTTTTTCAAGACAGGGTTTCTCTGTATAGCCCTGGCTGTCCTGGACTCACTCTGTAAACCAGGCTGGCCTCGAACTAAGAAATCCACCTGCTTCTGCCTCCCAGAGTGCCTCCCACCGCCCAGCATGAAATCTTTAGCAGGAATGTGAGGGGATATAGGTCAGAGAACACAAGGTGGTAACGACCATGAGGAGAGTGGGCTGAAAGCCCCGGCAGCGGCAGCGCAGCGCAGGGCAGAGCAGGGCAGGCAGTGTTCTATTTACTGCCCCCTCGCTCCTCCTCAAGGGTGTTTGATAATCTGTTTTCCTAAAAAAACAACAACAACAACAAAAAAGATAAATGTGTATCTTAAGGACATTAATAATAGCTTTCTGCTCAAATGGGGTTTTTTTCAGAATATATAGATTACAGCTGCACGTGCATCTGGAAATGAGTAATAAGACAGAGGATGCCAGACGATGCTTATATATTCGTTTGCTGCATTATTGTAGCCTTTTTTTCAGATAGGGTTTCTCTGTGTGGTCCTGACTATCTTGGAATTAGCCTTGTAGACCAGTTTGGCCTTGCATTCAGAGACCTGCTTGCTTCTGACTCTCAAATCCTGGGATTAAAGGCCTGTGCCACCATGCTAGGCTTTTATTGTAACCACTTTAGTATATCTATCTATCTATCTATCTATCTATCTATCTGTCTGTCTGTCTGTCTGTCTGTCTATCTATCTATCTATCACACAGACATGTATCTCATATGACCATGTGAAATACTTTATAGAAACACAATTGCATTGTTTTTTGTTTTTCGTTTTTAAGCTTTTTAGTTTATTCGTCCCCTTAGAAACCTGCACATCACAGCAGAACACCAGGTCACCACAGACCTATGCCTTTGACTGGATCCAATCTCCACTCACTGTTGGCAGCACCAGCATTGGCCTTTGCGGTCTCCCCCACCCCACCCCCGGCCTTCTTCATTCTGATCTTGCATTCCTTTCTCTGTTTTCGGGAGGTCTTTTCTTCTCACAAAGGCTGTGTCTTGCAAGTCTGCGTTAGGCTCATTCTTCTTTGCATAATCTAAAGAATCATAGATCACGCCAAAGCCAGTTGTCTTGCCACCACCGAAGTGAGTTCTGACTCCAAATACAAAGATGATGTCTGGTGTGGTTTTGTACATTTTGGGCAGCTTTTCCCAAATTTCTGTCTTTGGTACTGTTGCCTTCCCAGAGCGAAGGACATCAATGACCATCTGTTTCCTCTGCAGCAGACGGTTTGTCATGAACTTCCTGGTCCGGATGGTTACCGTGCCATTCATGATCACTACGGTGCTGGAGCTGTAGTGAAGGAGGAGAGAGGGCTGTTCACTGCTGACCAATCATATCAACCCACAATTGCATTGTTTTAAAACTATAGTTGCTGGGTCCAGAAGCAAGCCTCAAATTCCTTCTACTCATGAAGCTAAGGCAGGAGAACTACAAGTTCAAGGCCAGCCTGGGCAACTTTGTAAAACCTGTCACGAAGCAAAAGAGGGCACATTGGTAGAACACTTGAACAGCATGATCAAAACCCTAGGGACAATCATGCTAGGACCATGCTTTAAAGAGTCGGTGTCAAACAGAAATGAGAGAAACAGCTCAGTCGCGCAGGGCATGCTCAGCTCTACAGAGGACCTGAGTTCTGTTGCCAGCTCCGTGTCAGGGCTCACAATCACCTGTAACTTTGGCACCCTCTTCTGGCCTCCTCAGGTTGTACACATATGCCATACATTCATACACACCATTATACATGCAAATAAATAAAAACAAACATTTAAAATTGTAGTTATAGGTAGATACGGTCATTACTAAAGATAACTACCAGTCATTCGCTCTCCATACAACGATCCTCAAAAGCAGGCTCTACTAAATCCCATTTTGCAGAACATAAAACTGAGGTTCAGAGAGATCAAGCACTCGTACACATACCATAGTTACTGGGAGGTTTTGCCTCACTTTTGGACCCTGGTCAAGTTACTTAATGTTTTAGAACTAGTTTTTCACTTGACAGCATTGACCTTCTAGGGTTGATAGATTCTAAGAACATAGGAGACTCAATGAATAATGTGTCTGTAGGTGGGGGAGGGGTGAAGGTCCAGTTACAGAGCATGCACTTAGCAGCTCAAGATCATAAATCCCATGTCCATCATTGGGGCAGGGCTAGCCAATGGTTAGCGTATAATCTGTGTCCCCTATACGGTGCTCACTCGTACATTTCCTTTCTATTGTCACGGCCTTTGTTTCTCAATGTCCTTCAAAGGTTCTTTTACCTTTCATGGTCTATTAGATTTGCTCTAATAGACCATCAGAGTGTGTGTGTGTGTGTGTGTGTGTGTGTGTGTGTGTGTAAAAGAGATCAAAGTCGGATGTCTTCCTCAGCCACTCTCCCACTTTGAGACAGGGTGTCTCACCAACCCTGGGTGGCCAGTAAGTTCCAGGAATCCATTTGTCTCTGACCTCCAGTACTGGGCTTTCTGATGCACATGACCATGCCTGGATAGTCCCTGGGGTGCAGGGAATCCATGCTTGAGAAGTACCCACCTTTTCAACTGAATCATCTCCCTGGACCCTTTAAACCTGTTCATTAGCATCCTTCCCCCACCCCCCACTCTTTGGTTTTTCCAGATGAGGTTTCTCTTCATAGCCTTGACTTTCCTGAAACTCACTCTGTAGACCAGGTTGTTCCTAAACCTACAGAATGTTGCCTGCTCCTGTCTCCCAGGTAATGGGACTAAAGGTACGCGCTACTATGCCTGGCTATTTAACATTCTTGCCTGCACTGATGGTTTCAATGTCACTGAGCTCGGATCCTGTTGGCTCCACAGTTGTTCATTCCTCTGGCCTCTCTACTCGCCCGCCGTACTGACACACCGAAGTGTGTGCTCCAAACTGAACAAAAGAACATGCTGGACAGCCTCTGAGTGTCCCAATACCTGAGCCCGGGAATTTTTCTCTACTCGTCCTCCTGGGCGATCTTCCCATCAGTCAGCAGGGCTCTTCATTATCTCTGCTGTCAGTCCCTCCCGCTTCCCTTGTAATCTCTGAACTTCATTTCCATAGCCACAGTCTCCACCCAAGCTTCAGACTCTGTCACTTGTATCAGGCATCATTGCAATATCTTCTCACTGGTTTTCTCTACCATCAGCCAGCCTTCTTACATACTCCCAATATTGTCGTCAAAACGTTCCTTTTAAAAAGCAGGTCATGCGTTTCCCACTTAAAATCTTGCAGGGGTTCTCCTCAGCCTTCAGGATAAAGTTCCAATGCATTCCATCCGACCATCTTCCGGCTTCCGTTCACCCGCTTCCTGCTGTGCTTGCTCCTTTGTTTCTCCATTAGGGGACTGCTCTGCTCTCCCGGCCGGCCCCAAAGGAAGCTGCACCCAGTCTTAGACCTTGCTACAGGTTGTGGACCCTCTTCTGCCTTCAACTGCCCCTCCCATCTCTCCCTTTAAAACTCAGCTTAAGGTCACTCCTGTGAAGAGCTTTGCCTTGGACCCGACTCTAGGTTCTCATGACACTCTTGTGTTGCTCTGTGGAAACCCTTTTCACACTATTCATTTTCATCAGTTCTTAAACTCAATATCAAAGTCGATCCCATAGTGTGTGCCACTGACACCTCCCCCAAAGTCTGTGCCAACCGCCCCCCAACAGTGTGAACCCTTGCTCTTGTCTGAGCAGCTGCTGCATAATCCGGAGTTAGTTAAAGGGGTGAATTCTGAAACAACTGTTTTAAAACTTACAACAAGCCTTTATTTTATTAATAATTTAATTCCCGTTGTGCCTAGTAAACTTAAAAAAAAAAATCAAACCCTTAGGAACAAACTACAAGAAAAACTAGCAAGTTTTTGGAGTGAACTTAGCATAAACATTGGCTCTTGTTTTTGAAGAGGGTTTTAGTTTCTGTTCTCAAGTTTTCTGATTTTCCCCTTTCATTATTTACATTTGTTATTTGGAGGAGGACCCTGTAGAGGGGGTTCTCACTCACCTCTAGGCATTTGTGCACTTACACCCTGGGTGGATGGGTAGAGAGGGAGCAGGCTCACTCAGCACTGGATGGGTTATGTGACCGTCCTTGGGCTCACCCTGTTCTGTCCCCAGGCAGCCAGGAGGCAGTCTTCAGATTCTTCCCATCTTTGTCACCTCTGCTCTAAGCAGATCCTGTATTAAGGCCATGCCTTTGCTTAGGCTGATTGGGAATACAGTTCAGTACAGAATAAAGATTTTTTAAATGCAGTAAGGTGGTCAATGCATTGTATGATCAGTTTCTGTGTAGTCTGACAACTTTTGCATGTTGGTATAAATGATCTTTCGTCCTGGGAACACCTTTTTACCAAATGTTCATGAGAGAGAGAGAACTAAAGATATAACAGCTCATAGGTATTTTTTTTTCTTTTTAGTATTCCAGCAAACTTAAAAGTTGTGTACACTTCAATACCATCTCATCCGAAAAACAAGATTTTAAAGGTTTCACAGCCTTTTCATTAAAGGGGAGGGAAAGAGGAAATGTGTGTATCTGCTCCTTTACCACGGCCACATCAGTCTAAGTACTTATCAGGACACTGTGTGCCGTGTGCCTGAGGAGGTCAGAAATGTTTACCCAGTACTCACATATGCCCGAAGGGGTCAATCAAGAAACACTCTCCATAATTTTTTTCTAAAAGTATGGTTTTAACTTTAAATAATAACTACAACTAACCAACATTTTTAAAAACTTTTGATAATGGTGTCTACACCTATGAAGCTAAAGGAACAGCGGAGTCTGAGTTAAGGTGGCAGTCCGTTTCTCCTCCCTGGTCTCTCTTATCTTTCTTATGGTCACTGAAAAGGGACTTGGGACCAGCAGGCTTCTTGCCTCCAACAAACTTGAGTGAGAGCATTCCTGCACAATCCTGAACTAGGGGCCTGGGTCTGAAGCTTTCTGATTGATGTCATTAGGAAAGCTCTTTTCTATGCTATTAATTGATGACTACCTTCTTTCCCCAATTTTCACAGACTTCTCTTAATGTTTTATTTAAATTATTTCTTAAATTTTAAAGATTTAAAAAGAAAAGAAGGGGGGTGGACCACAAAATCAAGCTTGGAGAATCTTCTAGCTAGTAAGCTTTCCTGCTTTGAGAAAAGATCTCCAAATAAGAAAAGATTTTACCTTATCCAACAGCTTTAGTTGGTACATGATGAAAGCTAGTAACTTGTTTAAACTCCAAGTCCTACCAAGTTCTGGTACTTGCAATCTTCTTAGAGACTCTCCGCTAATTAGCCTTCAGCCAATACACTGTCTAATGCAAGGGCAACTTAATTACCTATATCTGTAACTATCTCCCAAGAGCAGAAAGAGAAACACTACCGTCTGTTGTTAGGGCTTGGATGTGGTCCCTGATAGAGTGGAAGAACTGCCAGTGGACCTCAGACTGTGGCTGGTTCGACCCACTGGTCCTCTTTGCGTGCAGGCAGAGGCAGGGGCACAGCAGTGGGCAACGCAATGGCTGGATGAGATTATCGGAGCCACTTCACAGCTCTGGAGTTTTGGAATCGCAGATGCATGGATCAGGCTTTGGACCATCACCACACGGGTATGGATTTTTGCCGAATTCTCCACCAGCCTGGTTTGTGACCAGCCTGTAGCCTCCTCGCCCTGTTATGACCCCTGTCCCTGAGTGCCCCTGACTGTCCACACACTATCTCTGACCTTCCTAAACTGTGGATGGGCTTCGTTTAGAACCAACAAACCTGGCGAAGGCCTTCCCCTCGACCTATGTAGAAAACTTGATGTGGAGATTCTTTTGAGTGTCCACCCGGTACTTAGGTAGCACCTCTAGTATACCTCACGCTATTCTACACTAAACAGGGAGAGGACGAAGTTAGACTTAGGCTTGAGATATCGTATTTCACATGAACTAAGAAATAATTAGGTTTGAAGGTGGTGACCACTTGAACAAATACAAGTGGAGAATTTTGGGATGTAGAAAGATGGGGGAAGCAGAAAAGGAGTGAAGGCCAGAGGGTGCGGGCAGAAAGGTGAAGTGTAGAGGCTGCAGGAGAAACCCAGAAGAGGGGAATGGGGCCGGGCAAGGAGGAGAAAGGCAAGGCCGAGGACTGGGTAGAGGTGTGGGGTGGGGTGGAGTGCAAAAGACAGAGTGTGGGTGCAGGAGAGTGGGCAGGCAAGGAGAAAGCTGCCGCCGGGCCTCTCCTAGGAAAGCCTCACGAGCCCCCAACACTGCTCTCCCACGACCCCAAACCTCTCGCCTGCACCCTCTTGTGAGTCCGTGGCTCTACCACCAGTCAGCCCCGGACATAGCACCTCGACTGCCACACTCCTGCGTGGGGTCACGGAGGGTGGGGCAGGGGAAGGGGCGGACAGAGGCGGGCGGGAAGCGGAGAGTGGGATGTGCTACCGGAGGCCTGGTGAGACGCGACAGCCCGCGCGGAGCCGACGCCCGCATGGCTTTCCTAGAGCTGCAGCGCTGCGGACGACGCTCCCACGCGTGCTCGCGGCCGCGATGGCGCTGCCCAGACCGCTCGCCTGACCCCGGCCTCTGCCCTCCACCGCGAGCTGCCCTCCCGGCGTCGGCGCTTCCGACCGACCGGCAGGAGGCGCTGCGGGACGAAGTCTCAGCCAGGATGCAAAGGGAAGAGAGTCCTGGATCCTGTAGGACACTTGCTCTTGGCAATGAGATCTCACTTCGGGGTACCTTCGGGTGTTTGGTGTCTTTGCACCTCCTCCGTCCCCTCCCAGACTGAAATGTCAGTTCAAGATTGAAAAGTAAAAGTGAAAATTTCAGGTTTGCGAACCTCACATTTTAAAAGGAAAGGCTCTACCTTTTAAACTTTCCGGAATCTCAGTTCTTGGTTACTCGAAGATTATAGACTTCATTAAAAATCCTCAAGCTTTGGATCAAAATGTCTATTAAGATTTGGCATAATTTGTCGAAATAAAGATTTTTTCAATACTTTTTGTTTATTGCTGTCTGAGAGATCACATGTTAGTAACCTAGGAACGAGGCAAAGTCAATTCAATTCATAAATAAAATTTCAAAACTTTTATAAAATACTGTTTAGAATAGCCTTTATCAAACTATCAAAATTTATGATTTGGGTTTCGTTGAATCATTTACTAATCTACTGTTAGGAAAATAATGCAAAGATGAAATGAATTATTTAATTTCATACTTAAATGCAGGGGCAAATCCTAATGGAGACTAGTGTGTAAACTCTGATCAGAGATTAGAAGAAATCTCCAAATCCGGTGTGTTTGTGGCCAGTATAGACTCCTGAGTTCTGTGTAGATGATGGGACTAACACGGAGCTGGGTGGGTCCTCCTCAGTTATATGTGGTCCAGCCTCAGAGGGACAGGCTTCCCATTAAAACTGGCAGAACTAGACTTGGGTTTTCAAAGTGATTTGTGTCATTTTGAACAATTATTTGGCAGTGATTATAAATGACAAAATTCATGGGACATGAAGAAACCTGTCATCTGTTAATGTTTACTCTAATGCATACGTGCATAATTTCCTAGCATAGCTTCTATTTCAAAGAAGAATCCCAATGGTCCTATTGTGGCATGATTTGGAGATAATGTTATTCTGGCCAAAATTAACCACGTCAGGACCTCAGACGTGGTTAAACTTAAGAGCTGTATGATTAGGTTTTCTGTGGGCTATGGTTTTCTATTAGGTCAATGGCTATGGTTCAAGCAGATGTTAACCAGTCAGGCATCTCCCAGGCTCTGCTAAAACAAAACTTCCACCTGGTGTCCCTGGGTCTGGTAGTGGAAGTCTATTTTTCTTGTTCCAGCTACACCCCCCAAACAAGAATAAAGTAAAACTAGGTTAAATAGTTCTTTCTCTTTGGTAAGGTTAGATTAGGCTAAATAACTTAGGAAAATTGCATAGGAAACTAAATATATTTAGCAAATGATCTTAAATTTGTGTAGCATTATTTATGCGCCTCACTGAGACCCACAGTGAACTGTCTGAAGAAGACACCTTATGTTTGTTTTACAAGAGGGAATATAAGGCTCACAGCAGCGTGCTCTAGCTTATATTTCAAGTATATGGCAATTGCCAGATAGGATTTCTTAGTTTGAGTTTTATTACTGTGAAGAGACACCATGATCATGGCAACTCTTATAAAGAAAAACATTTAACTGGGTCTGGCTTAGAGTTTCAGACGCTTCGTTCATTATGATGATGTCAGGAAGCACAGCAGCAGGCAGGCTGACCTGGTGCTAGGGAGGGAAGTAGCTGAGAGACAGGTAGAGACAGTGAGCCACGAGGCCTGGCTTCAACTTTTGAGGCCTCCAAGCCCACCCCTTTGTGAAGCACTTCCTCCAGCAGGCCAATACCTACTTCCACAAGGCCATGCCTCCTAAGAGTGCCACTTCCTATGGGCATATGAGAGCCATGTTCATTCAAACTGTCACACGGAGCTAGAAACATCTTCTTTTATATATTTACCACTTAAATGGTGCATTTTAAATTGATATTTCCCTATTTCATTCTTTTCAAATTATCCAGTATCCACCTTACTTCAGTAAGGACACCATGAAGAAAATGACTGAATAAAATGTGGCAAAGACTCTGATTACAAAATTGAGTCCACCACCGTCAGAGTGCCCTCCAAAGTAAGCAAGCACCACTCCCCAGGAGCCGCTTCTGTTCTTTTTTCTGTTAGTTTCATAAAATTTAGAATTCAGCTTTATGTTTAGCATTTGGATATGTCTCCTTATACACTCCAATTTCATAAATGAAGAAAATATATTTATTCATCTTCTTAATAGATGTAGCATTATTCCTGTAGGGAATTCATCTTCATTGTCAACTTACAGTCACCTAGGAGACAGATCTCTGGATGTGCCTTTGATGGCATTTCTGGAGAAGTTTAACTGAGACCCACAATGATTGAATGTAGGTGACTGGGGTTCTAGACCCAGCAGAGGGGGAAAGGCGTGTCAGTGTGCTGTGGTTTGTTTCCTGGCCTTGGATGTGAGAAGTGTTCGCTGTGTGTGCCCGCTGCCATCCTCCTGGCCTGATGGGCATCCCTTCTGAGCCTGTGAGCCGTTGTGGTGATATGTCACGTCGGCAATGAGCGCGGTACCCCACACGCTTGCGCCTTAGTGGGCGTGATAAACACGTGAGAGTAAATGAGGTTTATGTCTTCCTCATCTCTTTGCAAAGTCTGTTCGCTCCTCAAAGCCTGACTTAAATCTTCAGTGAAGTTCTCTGATCTCTCCCACCACTAAGTTCTCTAATGCCCTGTGCGCTTCACACCAGCACCCGCGCACTGGAGCCCCACTCTCCCTAGCGGATGGCAGCTCCCTCCACACAGGCAGCAAGCCCCACTCCCCCTAATGGATGGCAGCTCCCTCTGCACAGGTAGCAGCCAGTGTCCTTGTGTGTCTTGAATGGTATCCTCCAAGAAGTTAACTAAATGGACAGAACCCAACATGTACAATCCAGTATGAATTCATGTAACTCCCTTATGAAGTTAAGTAAAAACCATATTATAAAGTTTAAAAGCAAGTAAAATTTAGATATCCAAAAATAGCTCATTGGAGCTAGAGTGACAGCTCTGTGGGTAACCTGTTTGGCTGCATGGTGTGAGAACTGGAGGTCAGATCTACAGCACCCATATAACAAGACTGGCAGGAGTAGCCTCCCGCACCCCTCCATAATCATGGCAGTCCTGGCAAGTGGGGTCAAAGAAAGTGGGGTCAAAGAACTCCAGGGCCAAGCTGGCCAGTGAGACTAAATATATCTGCGAACTCCAGGTTCAGTGAGAGGCCCTGCCTCAGTCCGTACAGTGGTCTGCTATGACTCTCTGGCCTTTACATGTACATGAACACAAATGTATATGCATTCATATATGCATGTACCCCAATACATGTGACATGTTTGAGAACACACACACACACACACACACACTTAACTTGCTAAAATTGGTCATAATCATTTTTCATTTGGTAGACATTCTGCAATGCTTCCTTAGTGTTGTATTTACTGAAATTTTAACATTAATCATGTATCTACAGCAACACATGTAGGGAATTTAGTATAATCTTCCATGTCTAATGAAATTTGTATACTAAGTTGTATACTACTTCTCTACATTATAAGAACAGAAATGGATGTTAAATAAAAAAAATGTTCCAAATATTTTTAGAGATAAGATTAATACTTAAGATCTTTTTTTAATTTTTAATAACGAAAACAACAATATGCCTAAAAGCAAGGCTTCTGGAAAAACCATTTGTTCTTCCCTATCTCGTATCGCTCCTCAAACTTGGCCCTGGCCTCCTGCCTGGCCTTGCGTTTCAAAGCTTGGTCCCTGAACACATCCTTGTCCGAGGGGATATCCACAGAGGACCTGTGGGCGTGAGGTGGTCGTAGTTATAAACTCTCACAAAGGACTTGATCTTGGATCACTTGGCGATGTTCTTCTTGTCTGTGGCAGCTGTCATTTTTCAGGGATAGTGGTCAATTCCAGCCACCAGGACATGGCTGTAAACGCCGTCTGAGGTGCCATCGTCAATGTTCTTCATGATGGCGGCTTTGTGTCCGCCTAGAGTAGGAGTAGTGAGCAGGTAACCAGCAGAAGGGGAAGGAGGACACTTCTGCTAACCTTTCTCCTTACGGAGAGGAAGATATTATTTTTAAGCTTCAGAAAGAAATGAACATTTCTGTGGCAAGATTAAAATAATTAAGGCATAAACATCATTACTAATGTAAGAATAAAGCAATTTATGCTCTAGCAGGATGGTTCAGTGGGTAGGGGTGTTTAGCATCTAGCCTGGTGGCCTGAATCTGATTCCTAGTACCTGCAAGGTGGGATGAGAAAGGTCCTTCATACATGCTATAGTATGTGTGCACACATGTACTCAAACATAACAAAGATACACCCCAAAATCAATCAATAAACATGATTAAAAGTAGAATAATTATTCTAAGAATAATTAACACTGAAGTATATTTTTTAAAGAATAAATTGAGAAAAAACTTAACTTTTACTTATTTTGCTTACAAATCTGCCAGCTTCAGTAATGATTTAGACTCAGTGGAAAGTATCGCTTTCACACTCTTCATTTACATTCAACATACTATTACAATACAACAAGCCACTATTACAGTACAATATGCCACTATTACAATACAACATGTCACTATTACAATACAACAAGCCACTATTACAATACAATATGTCACTATTACAATACAACATGCCACTATTACAATACAACATGCCAGGGATATTTTTATAGTTTTTAAGGCTACCATACAAAGTTACGGGTTTCATCATGGCATTTCCCAACATGAATGAGATGGCACTTTGCACATACTCAAAACTACATTACTCTCTTATGCTGGCTAATTTGATATCAGCTTGGCACAAGCTAGAAGAAGCTGAAATACACCCTGGTTTCCCCCCCCCCCCCCCCCCCCGAGTGGTTTATGGTCATGGTATTTTTATCACAGCAATAAAAATCCTAAGACATTTCTCTTGTCCTTCCTTCTTCCCTCCCACCCTCCTCATCCTTCCTATAGCTCTTTCTGCTTTCGTGTCAAACACACACACACACACACACACAGAGAAATATGCATATATGTGTATGTGGGATACATATATTTAATGTTTTATTATTAATAACTAATTTGTCTAAAATCTGGATTACAGATATAGAATAAAAGATGTTTGTATTTCTTTTTTATTTTTAAAGTCTAAAGTATATATTAATAATCATTTTTACTGCTTTAAATATTTATTTATTTTATTTTCTGTATACTTGTGTTCCTGAGTGTATGGATATATGTGCACCGTGTGCGCACATGAGACCACGGAAGTCTGAGGAGGGCATTGAATCCCCTGGCACTAGAGTTACAGGAGGTTGTGAATCATCACCCCAGTGCTAGGAGCTAAACCTAGGTCTGAGAGAGTGGTAAGTGCTCTTACCTGCTGAGCCCTCTCGGCCCAGACTCCTAGTTTTCATGATCACCTTTCCATCCATGTACATAATGTATTTTGATTAAATTCTCTGCCTTTCCTCTCCCAGTCCTATTGATCCCCCTTTCTTCCCAACTAGTTCTTATTCTCATCTATTATTTGCATGCCTTTTACTTCTTCTCTTTCCATCCCTTCCTCTGCTCTTCCCTCTCTCCCTCGCTCCTTCTATCCCTCCCTCCCTCCTTCCCTCCCTCCTTCCCTCCCTCTCTTCCTCCCTCCCTCCCTTCCTCCCTCCTTTTCTTTCTGAGTCTGACAGTAGATTTAATGAAGGTTGCTTATAGGAGCATGGGTGAGCAACTTCTCAGTGGCTGTACTACTGAAGAAAATGTCTCTCCCTCCCATAGAAACCCTCAACTCCCTACAGATCCCAGGAGGGGCGGAGTCTCCTGAGTACCTCCCAGGAGGGGCGGAGTCTCCCGAGTACCTCCCAGGAGGGGCGGAGTCTCCCGAGTACCTCCCAGGAGGGGCGGAGTCTCCCGAGTACCTCCCAGGAGGGGCGGAGTCTCCCGAGTACCTCCCAGGAGGGGCGGAGTCTCCCGAGTACCTCTTTGCTCCCTCACAGAGCATTGGTCAGCTCAGTCTTGTCCAGTCTTGTGCAGATAGTGATTTAGCAAAGAGAAGCGCTCCAACTAAAGCTGACAGAAGCACAGATTTATGGGCACAAACATAAACATTTAGAAGCCAAACTGACAGGCACACCAGGGATAAACAGGCTGCTGGGAATTTCCCCATGTCTTTGTACAAGTGCAACACTCAGTTCTTTGGAAAACACTCAGCAGTAAATTTGCTTGAATACGTTTGGTTTTTACATTCCGGTCTTTTAACTCTGTCATGCAATTTCAGCAACCAGGAATGGGATACTATCTTGATTTTCAAATTGCAGTAACACTGAAGACTTGGTGTCTCTGAACCAAATGAATGGATTTGCAAGAGAATGAAGAAGCAAAATTGTGATGGAGTTTTGAAGTGGGAGCTGGGGGTCAGGGGAGAGTTAGGGTTTCTAGTCTAAGATTTAAAATATAAAAGTACAAAGTGTGTACATTTGAATGACTTTAGAAAGGAGTCTTGTGGCAAGTTCATCACCCAAATTAGTTCAAAACAAAAAACCTCTCACTGCTCAAATTTTAAAGTAAATTTAAAAGACAATGCTAGAGTGCCTTTTTAAAAATTAAATAAAAGCAAGCTTTGAATGTTTCTATCCTTAGACTCTGAAATGTCAGCTGTGGTGGTCAGGGAGGCCACGTAACAGAGAAAACCGACTGCAGCCTGTTGACAGGCCAGGCTGAGTAGGCCTCTCCTTCCCGGGCTTCCCCAGGCCTGCTGCACATTTGCCCTCCTTTGCTGCTCCAAGAGTCGTGTTTACACTTCTCCAGATACACCCCATCCCTGTGGGCTTTGGCCTTGTACATCACATAAGGCTCTTTTAGGGCAATTTCCCAATCTTCTCATTAAGAAAACGTCACATCACCCTAAATAACTCTATAGAAGCTGCCACACAACATTCCCACCAAACTAGCCCCATAGGAAACATCACCTGACATCTCTCAGGGCCTTTGCCAGGCTGTTCCTGCGGTTTCGATAGCTAGAATGTTTTCTTTCTTCAGTTGATAGAAACTGATGTTCGAAAAATACTTCACGACTCACTTGATATCAGAAAATGAATTGAGCTTCTTTAAGGGATTCATACTGTGAAGATATTTTTTGGTTGTTATAATAAGCGGGCTGGCCTAAAGGTCAATGATTGCAGTTTCCTAAGTGAATACCCGCTTGCCACTCCCTTCTGCAAGGTAGAAAAGTGTTACAGTGCCAGTGTGCAGGTGAATGCGGCCAATCCCAGGCGTTCTGAGGCTGAGGCATGGAGAGGTTTGAAGTTCAAGACTAACCTTGCCAACTTAAAGAGAACCTGGAGGCAGGGTAGACTTTACGTTTTAAGGGTCTATGATTCACTGAAGAACAATATCCTGGACTCAAATAGTATGTAAACACGAGTGTTTTATTCTGCAGAAGTCCAGCATGCTGGGGTCTCCTATACCAAGATGGAGAGACCCCAAAGTGAGCTCACAGGCCCGAGTTAAAGCAATCAGGGGAATTCTGGGCTGCACGGCCTTTATCTTGCTCCATCTCTAGGGACATTCCAGAACCATTCCTGGGGCATGGGGGTGGAAACTGTTGCTGAGGAAGTCTGGAAACAGCTGCTGACCCATCGTCCTTGCCTCAGGCCAGGTGGTGGGGCAGCTTCTGAGGCCTGGACCTGCCTGGACCTGCCCTGTTCTTGAAGACAGACATTTAGGCCTAGTCTCCTTACCTGCCAATCTGAAGCCTGTCATGCAATCAGCCTAGCCTTCTCAACATTTTGTCCAATAACTTGTTCATTTCTGTAATTTTTACCAGAAATTTAAAAGATTATAAATCTTCCAAAGCACTTTTATGAGCAAATCAATGTGATTATTTTGACTCTGCCTGCCGAAAATAAGTATGCACATTTCAGGGGAGCTGGCAGCGAGACCATTGTTGTTAAAGCCTGTTTATTGAAGTGTTCAGCGATCCAGTAGACCTAGCTCCTCAGTCTCAAGTATGCCATCTGTAAAACAGGCAGGATCTTAGTTATCATCTTCCAGGAATAGTTAACATTTTAGCCTAAGCAATGCCAGATAAATTATATTATAAAGTGAATTTAATATACTACAATTATTAGGTCTCTTGTATCTTTAACGTTGCTTAATGGTCTATAGAAAGCACGTGATCTGAATAAAAAAGAGATGATTCTGGGGTTAGGAAGATGGTGTTGTATGTGTAACATCCTTACAATGTGAGTTCAAATCCCTGGGACTCACTTTACAGCCAGACGCTGTAACTGCATTTGTAATCCTAGTACTGCTGTGATGAAACGGGACATGGTGACAGGAGGCTCTGGAAGCCAGGGCCAGCTGGCCTGGCATGTGGAGTGGTGACAAAGTGTCTCCAAAGGCGGAGGCAGAGAGCCATGCCTGATGCCTTTCTCTGATTCCACAGACATTCTGTGATGCCCATGCGTCTTTACTCCTACACACCTACCTTCTCCATGCCTCCCGACACACACGATATATACATTTTAAAAGTGTGGTTTTGTTTTTTTTTGTTTATTTTTTTGTTTATTTTGTTGGTTTTTGTTGTTGTTGTTTTTTGCTTCTTTGAGGCAAGGCCTCACTACATAGCCTTGAGTGAGCCTTGGTTGGCCTATATACCTCAAACTCATTGAGACCTGCCTGTCTCTCTCATGAGTGCTGGGATGAAAGATGTGCACCACCAATTTTTTTTTTTTAAAAAAACTTTAAAGATATTAACTTTTACTAACATTCACTATTCCTTTAAACCATTCAATACCAGTTGACCAAGAAAACAATAACAACATCAACAACAACAACAAAACCATAAGTAATCTCTTTGCACAGAATATGATGTCTATGGCAGCCTTACATAGCTGCACATGAGGTTCACCATAGTTTCATAACCTATAGTTTCAGGTTTGAAGAGTCATCTCTATGAATTCCATATCTAGAATTAGTGTAAATGAAATCATTTGAAAATTAAAAATACATGTATCTAATGCAAAAGTTATGATTTTCAGTATAAAATATGACTGACCTATAGAATTTCCCATCAAACTGTAGAGTGCTTCCCGTCCAGGCCACCATCACGAGGCCATCTCTGACAGCTGTGAGCTCTTAACAGCCCTGGCATGGTGCACTGAGCCACAGGGCTCTGCCTCAGCCTTTCCAGCCGACCTCCCCATTATCCGAACCATTGATTCTGTTGTTTAGCCACAGACTTGTATTTTAACATTTGCTTTCTGCTTTGTCTTCTTGAAACCACAATGCTGCCAAAGTCAGGTACTACACATTACAAGATTTAAAATAATCTGTTTTGGCACACAGTACTTATTCAATGAAAAATTGTTGAAATAAATGTTGAATTTTTGTTGGGTGTTCTGTAAGGAAGTTTTCTAGAGGTGTGAAGAATTGGAGTGAATTGTTTCCAGAGCTGGGGATAGAGACACACACCTTTAATCCCAGAACTTAGGAAGTAAAAGCAGGGGGATCTTTGTGAGTTCAAGGTCAGCCTGGTCTACATATCACATTCCAGGACAGCCAGAAATGTAAACACTGTCTCAACAAAACAAAACAGAGAAGAAAATTTTAAAAAGGGGAGGGGGAGATGTCTCTGATGCTGTGATATATGTAGTCTAGTAAGAAAAATACTCAAACCAAGGTCTATGTTATTTATTAGATAAGCAATCCTTGCTATGTAATTTTGAAATCCAAAATGCCTAAAAACTTGTTTGTTTCAATGTGCTTGGCAATAAAACATTAACCCAAAATTAACCCGTGTGGCAGAAATCCCAACCTGTATTGGTGTGAAACACAGCTTCTATTCCATTTGAAGGAATAATTTAGAAGTTTACCACAGAAGCACTAATGTTTTTGAATAATTTGTTTTGTTTTGCATGCTGCGCTAAATTATCTTTTTGATAGCCCAAACTTCCGAAGTCTGAAAAAAATCTATCAGATCTCAAGAACTTCAGGTATTATAAAATGTGTAATCTACAGAAAGTTAAACAGTAAAATTTGTAAATAGCAACTAAAATCAGCAACTGGTAAATAGCTAGCCCTTGAATCTCCATGTCTCTGTCTGGTGTCCCTGGAGGTGGACGGGGACTCAGCAGAAGTCCTGCAGGAGGGAGAGGGAGGTAGGGTAGGGGAGAGGCGGGTGAAGTAGGACTGCTCCTCGGACAGACCATAGTCGTATGAGACATGGCTCTGTGAGGGTGCCTGTCAGGATTACATCAAAATCAAGGAAATCTCAGCCATTGTGGGGTAGAGACGATTCACAAACAACTAGGAGGCACTGAAAAGGAGATAGGAAAAAAAGGTAAAGAGAGAGTCCTGAAGGCAAGAAATCTCCAAGTCATTCTGCATAGAGTGGACAGCTTGACTTAAACTGTGGAGTAGGCGTGGACAGGCAGGAGGGACAACGGTGCTGGGAGCCTAGCTCTGGCTTTGGAAGGTCATTCACCTGGTGCCCCTCCCCACATTGCACATGAATTATGCATAACCGGAAGTTGACAGTCATGTTCCCAATATCTACTTAGCAATGGAGCCCCAACACAAACCCGTGTTTCATGGGACCTTCCAGTACTGGCCCTCCCCACTCCCAGGGCATGGCATTTCAGTGTGCGTCAGCCAAGACCAACCTTCCAGAGGATATAAGACCTTTATGCTTTTTAAGTTTCTAGTATGTTTTCATTTATATTTCCCACTTTCAAAAGTAGGAAAGTCTTGGAGCTGAGGAAAGGCTTGATTTTTGCAATCCCCAGGCCACAGGGTAGTGGGTTTTCCACATAGCTTGGTGTGCTGGATGTCTGCATGCTTCCCAGATCCAGCTTCTGTTATTATTCTGTTAGGTTTGTGACTCTCTGGTAGGATCAAAGATTGCCCTTTACACCCAGTGACTTTAATTATCTATGAATTATAGACATGTAGGCTGTATCAATTGAGATTTTCCAAAGACTATATATCCTTATCTATATCAAAAGTAGGTGGATATTTTGATAAGATGAAATATAAAATAAATTAATGTCAACAATATATTTGACAGTGGTCATTTAATATTTATTGTGTGCAAGGTATTGAATAAAATTGTTTTCTGAATTCACGTTGTTTATGACTTAGTCAGGATTTAGCTTGAAAAAATTAAGGCAAACACAGCTGGAGCAGATATGTCTCGTTGTAATGAAGCAGTTCCTGTGTGATTGTTCAACATCTCATCAGGACTATGTTATATAGTGTTTTATAATGTAAATATTTTGATACCATACCTCCCTTGACTCATATGAAAATGGATCACCATCACTAAATGAAAGTTTTCTGCCTTAAATATCAACTCAGAATATAGTGTTCCTAATTGCATGTCCCCTTCTTGAGGCCCAAGCATGTCCAAGCAGTATCCGAGTCACCTCACTCTGTTGTATTAACTAATGCCAAAAGTATTTTGTTGCAACTGCATAACATCGTGATTGACTGGTGAACATTTTAATGAAGGAGATCTAAATGGAGATAACATTTTCCCAAGCAGGGCCTTGCTGGCGCTTGACTACCTGTTCTGTGGGTATTTATTTTGTCTTGTCAGTTAATTTAGATAGAATGTTTGAAGTTACCAGTTTGTGACAGTCTTACAGAATGAACCATTGTGTGAACATTTCTAGTAGGGACTTTCCCAAACAAACTTTTTCAACTTTTGAATGTGACCCACAATATGGAATACATTTTACATTGTGACCCAGTATATATATATATATGTATGTATATATATATATATATGGATATATATATGGATATATATATGGATATATATCCATATATATATATATATATATGGATAATTGAGACAACTTTCATGAAACAATGCTTTCTTTGCTGTTTGTGATACACGTGGCTGTTAAAATTCTGTTCTAAATAACTTTAGTCTTTAAAACAGTTGGTCTTCTTTCCACTAAATGAATTCCTGAGTCTCTGAAGGGTCACGGTCCACTGTCTGAAAAGCCTAAGGTTAACCTTTCTGAGGGTGGCCACTGTGTATTCTTTATCTTTTCTCCTTAGTTCCTAGAGTTGTACTCACTTGGTATCTATCATTGCAATGTGTGGGAATGTTTGACTTGTTTTAAATCTAGTTTTAGAGATGGTGTAATATCAGTGAAGTTTATCTACAGAGGCTGTGGGAGGCCTTCGAAGGAGATTAGAAGAAATTTATTGGTAATTAGAAAATGAAACGAGCTTAAGAGATGTAGACGTCATCACACACTTAAAACACAGCTGCAAACCATGTAACAGTGTTTGGCTCTCCGCACAGTCAGTGCTTGTTTACGCTAAGTACCGACATACTGTCTTCAGAGGCCACCACTTCTACCGGAATGAACATTGACTTTTAAGATTTTCAAATAGAAACATTGCCTCACAACCACACGGCAGCTTTCTCTGATGACTCTTATCTGTCTGGAGTGTGTCATGCTTGGCTTTACCCAGGTACCAAAGTTCCTAAAAAAGCATTCCCTCTGTGTACTTAGCAAAGTCCTTATTATAGTTCTTCAGTCAGTACTCAAGGCCAAATACTATTTGTCTATAAATCACATTTTTTTTGTCTTCTAATAACACAAACTCCCTCTCTTAAGTATTTGCTTAATTTACTGCAGGCTACCTAATAATTTAAACTTCTCATCTATACATAGTAATAGTATTTTATAGGGACTTCATGACTATTTATGCACCTAATAAAATTCTACTCTAAAACAATTCTGTTAAGACAAATACTATCAGAACAGACATTGCTGGAAACAGGGCTGTGTGCTTGTCAGTTGTTGATAGTTTTCTTTGTAGCAGCATTTTCTGCTTAGCTGAATATTAGTTGACTTCAATAAAAATTTGGATTATTTCATTTACTTAAATAAGCAAAGTTTACATTTTGGTCTTCTGAGAGTTGGGCGGCTTACTGGGGTCATTTTTACAAGTGCTTTTATATTAGGGCATACCATCTTAATAATGCTAAATACTCATGTTTTCTCCTCAACCTATTCTAAGTTCATCAGGGAAGCTTCTATTCCTTTCTGTTCCCAATGATTCTTCTTGTTTTTACCTTTATTCTATTTCTTTTCATTGAATGCAGATAATCCTGTCCTTCGCACAGGTGGGGGTCTATGGGCGCCGTGCTGAGCTTCTTAAGCTAAGGCATTTGCTAAAAGACTTAGGCGTCATCAAGACTCTGATCTTCATTTTACTTTTGGTAGTGAATTAGGTTAGAACTTACAAAACTAAGTTTGCAATTCTCTGCATTTGTGAGAAATTTTAATCTTCAGCATCTTTCCTTCATTGCTGCCCTGGGGCTAAAACTCGCTTTTGTTTTGTCTGTTTTGTAGCAAATCTGAAGAAGACAATACAACATAATTCTAAAGCTGCTCCTTGAACATTTGAAAGAACAACGCATGAAAAAATGATTTAGTGAGGCCTTCGTGTATGATAATTAAACGAGAAAAGAAATGTGTGTGTCAGGAGACGGCAGTGATAATCTGAGAGAAAAATTTGGCAAATAAAACTAATTGTGACGACTTGTTTTCTGGGAATGTTGTATTACTTCCCTTTTGAGAAAACAGTACAAAAAGATGGCTATCCTGAGAACTTATTAATCCCCGTTCATAGGACAGCTTAAATGTTTTACAATGTCATGTTTACTAATTTTCCGTGTTCATAATCTGCTGTATTGCTTGTTCATCTGTGCTAAGGCAGCAGGAGTCGCCAGCTCCTTGACCTAGGGTCTGAAATGACCATTCTCTCCTCGGACCACACCGAGTGCCACCCTGCTTGGCTTTCAACCCCCAAAAGTTGTGTCTATGTGAAAAGAAGCAGTGGCAGAGCACCCAACGCAAAACGTGTCTATGCTGATGTCGGCTGCTAGCCATAGTTAAACTGTGTGTGTGTGTGCTTAAACACTTCAATCGCTTTATAGTTCACTTTTTAAAGTCTTATACAGATAAGATTTTTGTAAGTTTCTTTCATATGCTTCATATTTTGCTCAGTTTTCTTAGCTAGGAACACTATCCCCTCCAATCTGATCTGTTACCTTATTTTTTATACCATTTTTCATTTAATAAACTTCTGTATATAGTTATTCACATACATAATTTACAATTGAAAATAAATTTAAAAATTAAAGGAATTACTCAATCTAATAGTCTATAGTATTGGACATTTTAATTCCACATTGAGTTATAATACTTTGGATTATTCAATAATCATGTAACAATAGGATGTTTATCTATTCATGTGATAACAGTTGTTTTGAATTACTTAATTTTATCTAAAGTTTACTGTCCACTAATTATATAAGTAAAATTTACATTGCCTTACTATTATAAGCAACAAAAAATATATGCACAAGGGGACATTTTAGCCTATTATCAGTATATAAACAAACAAACATAATATCGTTAGGGCTTCTTTCTTATTTTTTTCAAAATATTATTTTGTTTTTTCACTAACAGAACCCACAACAATGACTAGAGTCTTATTTTAAATATTAATTATGTCACACTTTTGCAACTGAAAAATATATAAATAGAAATTATTGAATAGTTTAATTCTTCCTAAAGTAGAAGAACACAAGTGTTCCTAATGCATACATGTAATTTAATGAGTGTTGTTGTTGTTTAATTTTCTTTTCAGAAACCTTTCACTAAGTGTTGGGAGAGGAACGAACAATCATTTGTGATTTTTGTTTTTCTAGTACTATGTCATTAGCTATGTGCACAACAGCTCTAGAGCAGAGTAAGTTTTTGGCTATGCTCTTACATGAATAGGAAAATGTTCTGCCTCCCGCTCCTGCTCACTGTTATTAATTTTTTCATTGCTTTGTTGGACTTCCTATTCAGCCCACTTAACCTTCATTCTATTGGGCAGTCATTTTTTTCAATTTGGAAGGCAGAGTAGCTAAGTGGTTTTCAAAAGATTGTATGTATAAGAGACACTTATCTACAAAAGACACAGAAACTCTTGTGCAGAGATTTCAAGATGTATACGTTATCAAGAATGTCCTGAGGCAAGAAAACATACAATCTTATTTTAAGAACATCTATTGATTTTTTTTTTAAGTCAGATAAACCCCCCACCCCTTGTATCTCCTGCTTGGCAGAATTTTTGTGGCGTTCATTTGCAGGAAACAACAGGAAGACTTCTAGCAGACTGGAGGCCTAGGAGTCTGGCGTAATTTGGAGTTACATAGTTTTCTTTTACCTGTTTGCTGACTCTACGCGAGCATTCATTTTTCTAATGTCTTCTCTTTCCTTCAGCATGATCACCTCCTCAGCCCAGATTTGCCGGCTGCTCCTCAGCTCCTTACCGTGCATAAAGACCTTTTCAGTCTGAGCTGCGCTCCCTGAGACAGGTCGCTGCTTGCTTTGGTTTTGCTCAGATTCATAATCAGGATTTCGCTGACTGTACTTTCATTTCTGTATGTACAGTAATTTATTTCCTAAAATATTTGGGTTATACCTTTTTTTTTTAACTACAGGGGACTAAACCCACTTTTCTCTAGTTTCTTATAATTTATAGAGATTCTAAAATCAAAATAAAGCAAAAACGCCCCAGCCACAAATCAAACCATATAAAACCCCTTTAGATTTGAAAAAAAAATCATAATTCTTCGTTTTTAGGTTTCTTTGATTTCATTCCCCAATTATAACTATTTAAACATTTGTTTGAAAAGTATTTACTTGAAATCTGGTAGTTTCTTCCTCTAGAGTGTCCCCTTATCAGTTCTTACCTTCAAAAAGGCCTCATTATAGAGGTGGTAAAGATCCGAAATGAAATTATCCAATGAATCAAAACTGTTATATGCAGTTTGAAGGGAGATAAATATATAATCAATCTTTTTATGCACATATGAAATTCTTAAGGAGTTAGTAAGAAATAAGAAATCTATTAAAAACTCACTTGGCATCCAAACTAGATAGACAGATTTAAAAATAAGATTCTTTTACAATGCGGCTGTGGAGATGACTCAGCAGTTAGAAGTGACCACAGCTCTTGGAGAGGACCCTGGGTTCTAGCAACCACAAGAGGGCTTGCACTGTGACTCCAGTTACCCAGCATCTGATACCCTCTTCTGACTCACACAGATACATACACATAAAAATAAGAAATAAACATTTAACAGCTCACTTTGAAACAACAGTTGCTAGTTGGTATGTCTGTCTAACAAGGCAATCCTCTTGTAATATTTTTGGTAACATGTTAACCTGACTTTGTGTGAGTTTCTTCTACAAAATTTTTGTTGGCCCACAAGTAAAAGGAAGTCACAGACCAGGCGTACCCATGAATATGAGGAGATGACTTGCTTTTTCAATTTTCTCTAGAAGGCTTGCAGCATACATTGGTTTGCCCTCCTACATGTGGGTCAAAGAACTGCATCGCTGACCAGGTTGTGGGCCTCCAGGGTCAGCCAGCTCCGGGAGAGCGCCAGCCTGGGTTCTGCGGGGCTGAAGTTTTGTTGCCTGTCTCTGAGGGCCTCGATGAGTCACGCATGGAGCATATTGTGGCCCCCTCTCTCTTCTCCAGTTCTTCATAGTATCGCTGGGTGTCTTTCTACTCCAGTGCTATGTTGAAGTTGGCTTTTCAGGCTTCTAAGCTTTATTACTTTTTTGTTGTTGTTGTCCCTTCATGCACTGAAACTAGCCATCCTCGGTCTTACAATATATATCTTATATTTTCGTATCCTTAAAAGCACCTTTAAGTGTCCCTGAGAACAACATTCCCCCTAAGTGAAGATGTAGATTTTCACTTTGCCTGCTGTGCCTATCCTTTTTTTTAAAATGTTAAAACCAATATATATTTAAAACATTTTAATCATATGTATGTATTTGCACTGGAGCATGTGGGTGTACTGCTACTGAGAAGGATAGGAAGGATGTTGGATCCTTGGAACTGGAGTTACCAGATGTTTGTAAATTGCCTCACAATAGTTCTGGCAGCAGAGTGCTCTAACCACTGAGCAATCTCTCCAGCCCCACTTCGAAATAACAAGCAGTATATGCTCCTAATGACTCCACCGACTCTCTGGACCCTATACACACTAATTTAGAAGACACAAATCCCTTTTAAAAAGCAAATCCAAGCTAGTTTCTTCCCAAAGCTACTCTTTCTCTTTTATACCAGTACTTAGCCAGGGAGCCAAATATGTTGGTATCACTTTAACTCACTTAGATTTTTTTCAAATCATTGCTTTCCATATCAGCTTAGTCTAAGAAAGTGATCCTAGTAATTAATATATATGCATATATGTATAAACAGAAAAGACAACTGTACTTTCAATTTTCTCTAACTTCCTGTCTTCTATCGAGAAACTGTAATGATCCGGCTCCTGTCTTCCTCTCTGGCACTCACATTAGCAGTGTGTGTGTGTGTGTGTGTCTGTTTTATGGTGTGATATGTATATATTGTATGTGAATGATTTGTGTGTGAATGGTGAGTGCATGGTCACACATTTTCCTGGCTGTTTTCATGCCTCTGTGCCTTGCCTTGAATTCTTCTCTCTGCCCTGCATTTTTCTTGCCTGACTAATTGCTATTCATCTTTCCAGACTGTGCTTAGATATCCTTTTTCCCCAGGAAGCCCGATTGTGGCCTTGCCCTCCCTGATCTCCCATAAACTCTGTCACAACTCTTATCTCTTTCTCCGTGGCTAGAGTCCACTAGAATGAGCTCTCTGAAGGCTCAGGCCAAATTGTAGCTGGCTCTGTGAAAGTATTAGAAGAAATATCTCTTGAACTGGCATTTTTCTCATCTCTGTGTGTTCTTTTTTAAGTCCATGTGAAGAATTTAGACAACAGGAGAGAACTGTGCCAAGCACACAAGCATCTCAGGGGCTACCGATGGCTTTGCTGATAAAGGCAGCAGAGTCACATATCTAAACTTTTACCTTGTTCTTTCATGGTGAGAGGCTGGGGCCCAGCACTTCACACTGGGCATCTCTGTCATCGTGGAGCTGCCTAACTTGGGCAACCTTTGGCATTACAGCGAGTGCTCAGCTGCTCTTAGGAAGGATCAGCCATGTGTAGCAGGTGTCTTGTGCAGTGGACACTGGCAGCAGAGAGAGGAATGGAGCGAACTGGTCCCAGCCCTGGAACTACTCCTCATCTGCTCTCTAGGCCTGTGACAGGCGGTGCTGGAATGCTTCCACTGTCCACATGCTTGGAGAGGCGACAGTAGGAAAAAGTTGCTTTCGTCTGGGAAGTTTCCTCAGGTCTGCATTTGGTGAGGTTTAACCTCTGAAGTCGCTTTGAACAGAAAGCAGAATGTAAGTGCACTTAAGAAAATATCATTGCTAATCTGTACCTTTGCTTAGTCTCAGAATTTGGCTGCGTTCCCACATCTGTCTAGGAGAAGAATTTCACCAGAAATTTTCAGTTGCAAGTATGACAGCACTTTTGCTGAGTTGGTGAATGGATATTGTTTTTTTCCCCCAGCTACATTGTTAGGAAGATAGTGAAATCATCTTATTACCATATTAGAAAAGAGAAACAACTACTTCTTTAGATATTACTACCATGTATTTATGATTAATAATTACATTGTATATAATGCTATGTTTGATTTATATATATATATACCCAATACATCTTTGTGATTAATAAATGTCATATATCTTTATTAATATGTCAATGATAGGAAACTTAATATTTCATTTTAAATAGGTCTCCATGGTCTGGGATGGAGTTAGTTAGAGTGCCCACTGAGTGGGCAAGCCCTGGCCTCGGGCCCGAGGACTGTGTAAAGTGGGCAAGTGGCTCATGCCTGGAATTTCATACCTTGGGAATTAGAGGTAGGAGGACGAGAGGTTATAATCAAGGGCATTTTGATTATGTGAGAGCCTGCCTCAAACAAACAACCACATAGGCATGATTAGTGGGATCCACATTGGAGAACAGAGACTTAGAGTGTGTAGCATCAGAGCATCTGAGTGTAGTGAAAGACTGAGCCATGGCGGGCAGATCTGTGTGCACAGAAGGTCTGCGCACCATCTGTTAGGGAGCACAGACTTGCACATGAAATGTATCTTCATGGCCTCAGAGTGCAATGCTTTCAATATTTTTGAGAGAACTAGATGTCTTAAACAGATACTATAATTGTTCTCAAGAATCTATTATGTTGCTATGAAAGGACAATAGTAGTTTGATATATTAAGAATTTGGGTATAGATTAATGGAATGCTATTATAAGATTCTTTTATCTATTATTTACTTTATCCATTACTTGTGTGCATATGCATGTGGAGAGTGTATGTGTACTTGCATGAGTGCACTTGTACTCATGTGTGCATGTGGAAGTCAAAGGTCAACATTGAACATCCTCTTCCTCTGTTTCCCACCTTAGATTTTGAGTCTTCACCTCTCACTGAATCTGGAGCTTACTGGTTGGTTTGATGGTGGCAGGACTTCCAGGGCCCTGTGTGTCTCCTGCTCGCAGGGTGGGGATGACAGGTCCCACTGCTGTACCTGGCTTTTCGCATGGACGCTGGAGAATCACACTTAGGTCTTCATGCTTGTGTGGCAAGAATCTCACTTTATGAACACCCCCCCCCCAGACAATTCTTTTAATACTTTTTAAAGAAAATCTCTAAGATGTAACATTTTTAGAAAATTGAGAGTCAAAAACTTTCCATATTAATCACTAAGGACTTTACCACTGTAAAGATATGATCAGATAAGTTTACTAAATTGATGTTTGTTTGTCGAAGTTAAGGGTGGAGGAATCACCACAGGAGGAGTATAAGGGATAAATAAGGCCGGCATCACTGACTCGATTTAGGAAGTTGGAATTGTCTAGCCTGGGTGTAGACATTTTTGACTAGCTGCTGTTACGATCCTCAGTCACTTCGAGTCCTGGGAAGATGGAGAAAGTTAAAAGACAAGTTGTCCAGAAGACATTGCTGCTGATGGAGAGGTGGGGCTGGGGAGAAAGCCTGGGCGCCCACGGCCAATCAGAAGTACAGTTTGGCCTAAGCCTCTTGGTGGCTATCCTACATCGGAACTAAAGTGATCTTTGGCAATCTGTTCTTTGCTTCATCTTGTTTTTAATATTCAATCTCGTAGATCACTGTCCTCAATTATAAGTTTATTGAAAGTTTGCTCTGTGACATTTAAATTCTTGGAAAAAAAACCAAACACCTCCATGTGCGAAGGCACCTCACTCTGTAGTGCATTTCAAAGAGGAAAAGCGTGACATATGGAAGCCAATGAAAACTCCCCACCCAGAGAAGTGCCTCCGCCAGTCTGAAACTAAGTCATTCAGTAAGAACACTGGGAATGCATCATTTCAGGGGAACCAGAAACAGATTCAAGCATTATCAGTTTGAGATTTGATGAACTTTTTCTTCCATCAGATTACATTTTTGGTGATGAGCATGCAGGTCCAATTTAGATTTTCAAGTGAAAAGGTCAAATAAAACTGTCTGGAGACATTCTTGGCACTGTCGGGAGCATCAAGCGCCAACATTTTTCATGAGAAAAAGACAACCTGTTTTCTCAAGGTCTTTTTATTCCAGCTGGGGAAATTCAAAACCAGAGATTCTCAGTGAGTTTGGTTTTTGCTTTCTGATACAGGGTTGTGTAGCTGGTTGGCCTCAAACTCACTTATGTAGGAGAAGCTGGCCTTGAGTTTCTGACCTCACACTCACTTATGTAGCCCAGGTTGGCCTTGAGTTTCTGACATTCCTCCCTCAACTTCCTGAGTGCTGGGGCTTCTGGCATGGGCCTTTGGAAAGAAGGGAGATACTTTATTATTATTTTTTAAAAAGTTTATTTTTATTTTAAATTAGGTGTGCATATGCACATGCCCAATGACGTCAGAAGGGGTAATGTGTTCCATGGAGCTTGAGTACTTGTAACCTGTCTGACATGGGTGCTGGAAACCCACACTCAGACCCTTTGCAAGAGCAATGTGTACTCTTAACCCCCGAGCCATCTCTCCAGCCCCGCAGAGCTGATTGTTAGTGCCCCAGCGAGTAGAAGAGAAGCCAAACCCTAAAGGGCAGGCATCGGAGGGCAGAATGCTGGCGCTTGCAGCCTGCTGCCCCCTGGTTCTCTTTACTTGGTAGGAGAGAAAGATGAAGTATGTGCATTTGCGAGAGCAAGTGTGCGGTAGAGTAGAAAGTGTAAGTGTGTGTGCACGAGTAAGAGTGCACATGAGTGAGTGTGAGCAAAGTGTGAGTTTCAGTCTTTAAGGCAGGAAATTAAGGAGTACAGAAGCTCATTGGCTTTGTGTTTCTGATTTCATAAATGTTTATGGAAAGAGCAGTTACGTAAGCTGCCAAAGGTCACAGCAGATGGTTGGGGGATGGACTGCATTTTAAGTCCGTATCTACCTGATGCCAGAACCTACCTCATCAACTCTCACGTTTTCTCACACTATCGTAAATTACAGTTTTGGTCTTCTTCTATGAAGAAGCAAAAGTGTTTTCAAAAGATGGTCACCCTTTTAGACTAAAATGTTGGCTGCCTTATATACACAGTCTGCCCTCATAATTCTCCAGGGGTTTATTATGTGGAATTTGTAAAGAGTCAGAGATATAAGCAAAGTATAAATGTAAGGAATAAAATCCAAGAATGGTTGGTAGTATAGAAAAATTAGAATAATTATAATGACTAGCAGTAGGGTTAAACATAAGTTGAACAGTCCCAGACTATATCTTACATGGTGGGGTACTGCAAAGCTGGTAAGATAATTAATATGTAATGATAGAGAAGATGTTTGCATATGCTCATTAAGATTCATTATGAAACTAAAAATGTGTTATAAATTTGACATCCATTCTGGATAATTGCATGTGCATATTTAATGGAAATGAAGTAAACACCCATTTGTCTAGCATCCACTTGACTTATTAAAATAAGGGCAGGTTGAAGCTTTAAGAAGGGCCCCCTTCAGATTAGGGAGCATATAATCAGTGACTACAATAAAAGGCTTTCTTATAATTTATCACCAATTGCTCATTGTCATTCTTAATAAGCTTAGCAGTGTCAACTCCCTGTTGACATAAGCTCTGCAGTATGTGAATGCCCTGGAGAATAAAGTCACAATGGCATGAAGTCTGGGGCTGGAGAGATAGTTCAGCAGTTAAGTGCATTGCTTTCCCACAAGGCCTGAGTTTGATTTCCAGCACCCACACGGTGCCTCAAAACCATCTGTTGTTCCTATTTCAAAAGTCCCAGTGCCCTCTCCTGGCCACCTTGGGCACCAGACAAGCACATGAAGAACAGGCATACATGCAGCAAAACATGACACCCAGGCACATAAAATAAAATACAAAATGTAAAAATGCAAACCTTTCTAAAAACTAACCAAGAACCATATTGGAAGATGGAGGGCCTCTCTGTCTGTAGTGGCCACAGCTTATCAGAGAGCCAGGTGCTGACCTGGACTTCAGAAGATTTAGATAAACACTGGCTCACTCTCTGGACCACTTTATAATGCTTTTCTACTATTGAGGTGACGAGAGAGCTTATACTCGTGTGGCCTCTGTCCATTTGTACCTCATTAGATACAAAGCCAATGAAGATTTAAAGTCATTTCTTTAAAATAAAGTGCACATTAACATGGGGCTAAGGATATAGCCCCATGGAAAGGTTTTTCTCAGCATGTTCAAAGTACTGGATCCAGTCCCCAGCAGGGCCAACACAATGAAAATGGACAATAACATAAAATATATTCTAATGAAATATAATTGTATCCTCCCAAATGACAATAGTTGTGAAAATGGTATGGCTTTACATTTTGCTTTACCTTTCCTTCATTTATTATTAAGTGTGTGTGTGTGTGTGTGTGTGTGTGTGTGTGTGTACACATGTGCAGACATACACATAAGTACCACTGTATATATCAAGGTCAGATGACAACTTGTGAAAGCTAGCTCTTACCTTCTTCCCCCTATGGATTCTGGGGACTGCATATGAACTTAGGTTGTTAGACCTGGCAGAAGCACCGTGACCTTCTAGGCTCTCTCACCAGCCTTACATCTTGCATTTTTAATATCTTACATAGGAGATAGCTAGACTCTCCTACTTGTATCATCATGCTATCACAAGATACACAGCATCTGAGCAACAGCTTCGTACACTTGAAAGAGAATGGAGAGAGAAGACAGATAGGACCTTAGCACCAGCAACGCCATGTTGATGAAAGTTAAGGATGCCACACAGAACTGAGAAGTGACGAAGGAGTTGGGGAGGGAGCAAGTGCTTGTGATTGTAGCTGGATCAACATGGAAGAGATCTTTACATCGTCACCATCTTCACTGACATCTACTTGGGCTACTTTGAAAGCTTTGTGGTAGGAACAAGAAAATTGAAATTAATCGTTAGTCCCAGGCTATTATAAAATTGTGGAGCTAGCAATTTTCTTATGGATTGCTTTATTCATTCAATTTATTTAGTGTTTACATGTTCCAAGGAGCAAGAGAAGCTCTATCGACAGAGGATGAGAGAGGCAAACCTTCGGCTTATGGGAACTCTCAGCAGCGCGGGAGATTCCACTGAGCACATTCGCATGGAGTGAATCAATCTGGAAGGCCATGGAGGACAGAGCTATTAATGATGGCAGGTGGGTGAGGTCAGCTTGGCGGTTGGAGGAGAGATCTTTAAATGAAGTCCCAATATTCAGTGATACCTGAGCACAGAGAGAGTAAAACACACAGCTCTGGGGTTAATCCGGCAGGGTTTTTGTTTTGTTTTGTTGGCAGGGGTTGGGATGAGACGGAGACTTATTATGTAGACAAGGCTAACCTCAAACTCATAGAGATCTGCCTGCCTTTGCCTCTGCCTCCTGAGTGCTGGGAGTAATGGTTGTGTGCCACTATGCCCAGCTGATTCTGCAGGTTTGGGAAAGTGGGCAGGAACTATATTACAGGTCAATTTGAACACACACACACACACACACACACACACACACACACACACAGAACAAAGTCTCTCTCCTCTACAGCTGCGTCTTGTCATTGCTGGGCCTGACAAATGTAGCATCAGATGTCAGCTAACCTCTCTGATACCTCCAACAGACTCATCCTTTTCTGTATTTGTTTTCCTTTGTGACTCAATAACTAGGGTGAAGAGAAGGAGTAATTTAGATCATCACAACAGCTTTAAAACAAATACCGAGAACAACAGCTTTACTAGCTGAGATAACTAACATTAAAGATGTGACCAGACAACCTGTGTACCAGCACCACCTGAAGGGGTGAGGAGACCACACAGGCTGTGATACTCTCCAGAGCCCTGGGTTGCTAGAAAAGCAGGTTGGGGTACTTGCTGTTGGTTTCAAAGTACTGGAATACTTTTCTTTTTTTTCCCTCTCTCTGTTTTTAAAGACCATCCTGCTGACTTGAGGGCAGGAGCTGTAGATTTAAATTCATAATTGGTTCCAGGATATAATTAACATTCCTTTGGTGAGCACCTCCTGGGCACCTAATCCGGCAGCCCCTAGCCAAGCTCACCTATACTCTGAGGAGTAGTTTTAGACCTTTAAGGTGATGGGTAAATGTCAGCCTGCAGTGTATGCCTTGCTGCTGGGATGCAGAAGTGCTGCGGGCGGGCCACTTAGGGACGGCAGAGCCAAGCCCAAGACAGGCGGGCCCAGTCTCCTGGTTTTCAGTCTCCTGTGTCCCCAGACACATTGGGGACCCAGAGGAGTTGAGAAGGTCGTCTGAGAACCTTAGCTTCTTCTATGCACCAGGTAGTTAGGGGATGGCAGGGCCTTGGACTGGGCAGAGTTCAGTTTGTTTCCCAGTGAGGACCGAGAGCGCAGAGGGATTGGAGGAGAGAAGGTCTTCTCCGAGAGATTTAGGCTGGTTACTATGAAGCCCCGCCCCCTCCAGTCACTGATGGAGCTGGTTCTTGCTTGTCCAAACTCATGGCAGATGTAACGTGTATGTCTTGCATATGTCTTACTCAGGACGAACCAGGAAAAGATGCCTAGGAAGAGAAGCTCATTGGTTGACCACTCAGGGCCTATCTAAATACCTAATTAGCATGGAGAATCTAGGTTTTTATGCTATGTGACCAGTTGTCATGGTCCTCTCAGTGAGGTGTCTTGGTCGTGTGTTCCAGAACAGGTAGAATTTGGCCAGGGGCTGGTTCCAAGACCTGCTCTTCTCAATTATGGGATTTATCAGGGTTTTTGAACCTTACAGTGCTTCTGTCTGGTGGCATAGCCCACTTGCCCCAATCTCTGGCAGAGGCTCCGCCTTCTTTGGAGCTGGCAGGGCTGTGCTGCCCTCTTTACATCTTCCATGGATGAAGAAGAAAGGTGATTTCACAGCTTTAAGGAGTGAAAACGTGAATTCTGTTTTTGAGGCTTCAAGAAGTTAGGTGTGTGAGATGACAAAAGGAATCTATATTGCATAGTACTTTATGTGGACCAACTCGAGGTATTCTTTCCCAATGCAAGGCTCCGCCAAAAACAAAACAAACAAAAAACAAACAAAAAACCAAAAAAACTCTTGGCACCCTGCTTGGCTTCAAACTAACTCTGGCAACTGGTGTCCCTCCTCATTGTCCGGCTTCAGCGTCCTCTGCAGCTGACCTGCACTGAGCTGCAGGCACTCACAGGAACTCCACTCCACAGCTCTCAATTGACTCACCAACCCTCTATCTGCACTGCTCTGAGGCAGCCCAGCTACCTGCGCTTTCCCATGAGAACGGGGCATTTCCTATCCTGTCAAACCTTCCTCTGACCCATCACTTTGTCTACCCCTCAACTAGACATCACTTTCAAACATGGCTACTTCCTTTTACAAACTAACTTTAACTTCATTGCTTTGGATTAAAGGTCTGTAGTAAAAGCATGTCTGTATTCCAGACAGAAAGATTAAAGGTGTGTGGCCTGTCTGAATTCCAGCTGGATTACACAGACCTAGAAGGTCTTAGGATAGGATCCCTTGCAAGAACAGCCATGTTGCTGGATTAAAATTACTGTAGAGAATGATAGTAGATTTTTGTTTGTTTATTTGTAATCTGAATTTAAAGTCTTCATATACATCGTGCAGGACCTTTAGGGAAAACCACCATCACTTTGTGTCTTCCATGTCACAAGCACATAAACTTGTAGAGTCTCAGTGCTGTATAGCACTGTCTTTCAAACCAAACCACCACCATCTTCAGTTCAGCTGCAAAAGACCATCACAGCTCGGTGCTGGTTGATACTTCCTCAGAGAAGGGCGGGGAAAAGTCATGGGCGCTCCCCAGAGCGTCCGGCCACCTCTTCCAACCAGTCCTATGCAGTTCTGCCTAATGGCACGAGGAGCTGGGGTTCAGGGACAGGCTAGCATCCATGCTGAGGGAGACTGAGGGAAGGGGCTCTATCTGCACAGGCTTCGGGAAGTCAGCATCTGTCCTGGGAGCGGCCTTCCCGTGGGTTGCTTAGGAAACCGCCTCATAGTGCTTCTGTGGGCTTAACAAGTTCATTGGTCCCTAGGGTGAACATTAGTAGAATCATGGAACTTGAGTTTGTCATTGAGACCTTAGGATGAGGGGGTAGATACTGTTTAGTTCCTCACAGTGAAAATTCTCTCAGCACAGAATGTCTTTTCTTTTTGGCATAAAGACTACAGCTTGAGTCAAAACTGTCTCCCAATTATACTATGTTCAAATATGACACAAGTTATAAAAGTAATGGTATTATGAGAAGAATGATAGTCAGAGGTAAGGGGATCTTAGCTCTTATGTAATCCCAAACTTCTCCAAGTGCAGTCATGTCTCCTAAAGAGTTTCTTACTTATTACAAATACACTATTGGCTTCACCTCAAAGCTAAATCAATTTAAGACTCTAAGGGTGAATAGAAGAATCTACATTTTAAGTTCCTTAAATAGATAATCACATTAAGATTTGGGAGGTAGCCACTTGGCACCAGGTGGGCCTGCAGAGCACACCCGATATGACCCCCCACCTGGAGCCACTTGGAAGACACCCAGAAGCTCTGGGCATCACTAAGGTGAGCAAGTAAGTGGTGGAAAGATGGAAGAAAAGGAGAAGCAGAATGTGCTCAATGAAGAGACGGAACTACAGACCTTGGGGTAGTGAGGAACCACCTGATGTGAGGAGCTGGCGATGCCACCTGAGGCCATGGTGAGGTCTTGGCTGTGCTGCCACCAAAGGCCACATCTGAGTCCATGGCCCTGCAGCAGAGAGGGGTCTGTTAGCACAAAATGCCATGCAGATGCCTCTGATCTGGGCTGCGACCTGGGGCTATGCTGGTGTCTGAGTGCTGTGCAGAGCTGGCCCTGTCCCTCCCCAGTGAAGGCACTCAGGAGAATGGGCCCTACACCTCGCCTGGGCAGCACAGCAGAGCTGGTGGCATAGGAATGGGTGAGCTAGCCCTAACAGTGTGAACATGGGAGAGCTGTCAGGCTCACCAGACCCAGATCCAGGGCTTTGAGTTGGCACAGTCCAACAGCTACCCCATCTATGATCTGCCGAAACACGATGCCCCGCCCCCCAATGTCGATCCAGCATTGATAGGGTATCAGAAGCCAGAGGCCTCAAGCCAGACCAGAGACTCACTGCAATGAACATTTGCAAGTAAAGCTGTTTGGGCAAAAGGGTGCACTGTGGGGGCACACTGCCACACTACAGCTTCTAGGGTGAGATTTGTTTGTTGTTTTCTTTTGTGGAGGAGGTTACAAGGGCAGATATGGAGGGGCAGGGAGACAGTGGGATTGGGGTGCAGGATGTGAAATTCACATTTGGCAACTATGAGTACATCTGGTCAGATTTCTTCATATGACACCGATGACTTAATAAGAGAAATCAAACGATTTGGTCAAAGTGGTGTAGCCGGTGAGAGGCAGAAGTCAGGTTTAGACTCAAAACTTGGTTCCCAGGCTACAAGGTTTTCAAGTATAAGTAGTTTGTATTCATTTCTAAGTCTCTGGAGACCCCAATGAAATAGAAATTTATTTGAGTTCTTTGTTTCTTTATACTCCTTACTGACTTAATACCAATAATTTCCCCTTAATGGGCTCCCAACACTCGCTAAGTGACCTGCTTCTTTGGGGAAATTTGTGAAGGAGCTTATGGACAAAGATATTTTGTTATGTTGTTACTGTCTTAACTCTTTTTTAACAAGCACATTCACTAATTTTTCTCAAATCATAAGACATAATAAAAAGCAAGTGGAAAAGTCTGCTACTAGTATTCATCAGGAGTATTCAACTCTGCAACCAGGTACCATATGGTACCCCTACCTTGTTCAGCATGTGACCTAACAATTTATTGCTAGGTGTCTTGGCAGCAAGCTGTGTGAGCTGAGGTGGAGTCTCATTGAGTTAATTAATGTGGTGGCAGCTTGGAATGCTGTCCAGCTGCCAGTGAGAATTATGTTTGTTTGCCTTTGGCCCAAGTGTGAAATGGCTGGCTGTTGATTTCAGAAGTGTGAGTGTACATTTTTATATCTCACACAAATGAATACATTTTTTGTACCTTACACATTTGCGGAAACGCTGGACTTTATTGGGTAATGTAATGTTATGTGCCACTTGTGTGGCAGAAGGAGAAAGGTGGAATTTTGCCCCAGAGGTTGACTTTGCATCTGTACAAGAAAGCAAAAACAGGTGGTATATAAACCCATGAGCAGGTAAATAAGCCATTTGAAATTAGTTCATCTGGCCTAATGTTTTAAAGACTAACATTAAAAGCAACTTTTCTGAATTAAAAGAACCCAACTCTAGCAATGATGAGATAATTGTGAACACATAGTTAGCCTTGGTTACTTTGTTATTTTACTTTATTGGATATGGTTATTTCAAATACAACTAAGGCATTTTGTGCTCAAGTTTCACATAAAAAAAGCACATTCACACAAATCACCTGGTAAATGTTATTGTATTCTGCACACTTTAGTGTTAGTATGAGCTTGGCTGTTCAGAGCAAAAAAGTATCAGGGTTGTTTAAGATGGTATTGCTCTTAGAGTAAAGAATAAATTAGACATTAATATAATATACACCAGTGGGTATCAGGCCAAATTTATAAGAGATAGCTGCTGTAACTTCTAGAACTTACTTGTTACTACTATAGGCCAATTTAACAAATTTAATCTGGTGTCAGGTTTTTCCATTAAAAATTCTAATATCTATAGGTATGCCTATAAATAAATAATAACTATGGAAGAAAATCTTACATCTAGAAGAAAATCAACTATGGAAGAAAATTGCCCTGATTTTTTTTCATTGTAACTTTCTTTTACTTTAAAAAATAACCCCAAGTCCAATTCACTTGATTCTATATATGGCAGCCTACCAGTGGCCACACCCCCAAAGGAGAGTGACTTTCCCTCCCTAGACGGTGATCAACTAGCAATAGTCTCTGGCAAGGCTGAGGACTCAAGGGCCCACCCCAACCATGCTAGACCAGATCTTGTTTGGATCTTGTGTGGGGAGCTACAGCTCTTGTGAGTTGACGTGTGCTGTGTCACATCCAGGTGTCAGGATTCACAGCTTCCCCTCTCCACTCCATCCCCCCCTCCACTCCATCCTCCCACTCTCCATTCCATCCCTCCCCCTCTCCATTCCATCCCCTCCACTCCATCCCCCCCACTCTCCACTCCATCCCCCCCACTCCATTCCCCCCACTCCATCCCCCCACTCTCCACTCCATCCCCCCTCCACTGCATCCCCCCCACTCTCCACTCCATCCCTCCCCCTCTCCACTCCATCCCTCCCCCTCTCCACTCCATCCCCCCCCTCTCCACTCCATCCCCCTCTCCACTCCATCCCTCCCCCTCTCCACTCCATCCCCCCCTCTCCACTCCATCCCCCCACTCCATTCCATCCCTCCCCCTCTCCACTCCATCCCCCCACTCCATCCCTCTCCCCATCCCCCCCACTCTCCACTCCATCCCTCCCCCTCTCCACTCCATCCCCCCACTCTCCACTCCATCCCTCCCCCTCTCCACTCCATCCCCCCACTCCATCCCCCCACTCTCCACTCCATCTCCCCTCTCCACTCCATCTCCCCTCTCCACTCCATCCCCCCCTCTCCACTCCATCCCCCTCCACTCCATCCCCCCACTCTCCCCCAGCCAGCGGTTTGCATTCTCAGAGATGTTCTCTGAGCCACACATTAGGGTGGCTGATACTGACAAGTGATCCAGGGTCCACACTTTGGCTGGTTAGGAGTTTCTGCTTTAAACAGCATCTCTAACCAAATCCATGGGTAGAAAGACAAACTCTCAGAAGGCAGCTTGGCAGCCTGACCATTGAGCAGAACGAAACAATGGGGTCCCCCACTTTAGGGCTTTTGCCACATACACTTTATGATATTAATGGATTACATGCTTTTCATGGGCGCTAAACTTAGAAAAGGTTTTGTTTTAGCAAAATCAGCACCATTTAGTAAACAATAAGATATCCTAAAAAATTCTAACATCAGGAGGTTAAGAAACACTATGTTATAGGTTTTCAAAATATATGGAACTCTTGTTATTCTACATTGAAAAGTAGTACATCAACAAAGGTCAGTATAAATAAGCAGACTGTGGTACAGTTACTAAGTTCTTACCAGTTTACTTTGCAGCTAGGCTTCTGTTGATTATAGATTAGCTCATAAATTGAAGTCTTCGATTAATTTTGAACTAATTTTTGCTTACACTATCTTACGAGTATAAGTCATTTCTTTTGCAAGTAGATATCCAGTTTTCTTAGTAACATCTATTTTCAATCATTAGTAACAGCTGTTTCCCAGCTGGCCAGAATGTCTATGGTCGGTGGAGAACAGGCTCTTGACTCTCATTGTTACTCTGTACTTGGTATGTCAGTCCATAATTGTGGGAATATTATCATTTTGATTATTGACACTCTATGGTAACTTTTTAATCTTTTGAGGTAGAGTTTCACTTTGTAGCCCAAGCTGGTCTTGAACTTGCAATCCTCTTGCATTAGACTCCTAAGCAAAGGCACGTGCCATTGAACCTGGCTTATAATAATGCCTTGACCAGCACAGCTCCAGAGATGGATGTGTCTGGGGCAGGGAGGAAGTGAAGGAATGACAGAGAAAAATTGGTTCCCAATGAGCTTCTGTGTGGTTATTGAAATGGCCCTGCAAACCTAGGAAGGCTTTGGTATAAACAGAGAAGGCAGCCAAGCATGCCTGTGGAGGGATGAGGCTGCCACAAAAGAGCTCATTGTTTGTTTGTTTTCAATGCTGTAACGCTTTAAGTGACTGGGCAGTGGTGGCACACACTTGGGAGGCAGAGGCAGGAGGATTTCTGAGTTCAAGGCTAGCCTGGTCTACAGAGTGAGTTCCAGGACAGCCAGGGCTACACAGAGAAACTCTGTCTTGAAAAACCATAATAAAATAAAATAAAAATAATAAAAATAAACGTAAAAGCAAAGCTTTAAGTGCTCCTTGGTGACTGGTCAGAGAGCTGCCTGCTGGGCCCGAACTTTTTCATTGAGCAGCATGCCACACCCTCCAAGGCCTGCTTCTGATGCCCTCGGTTGTCAGGGCAATCAGTTCTGTCCGTTATTACTGCCTGCCTCAGGTTTGTCCTGGAGCTGTGCTGGACAAAGCAATTTATAAACCAGGTGTGATGGCCCGTGCCAAGTGGGTGCTGCCTAGTCCCCGCTTCCCCCACGCCTGCCAGACACTGCCCAGAGCTGCTTGTTGTTGTTTGCTTTTTCTGGTTTTTTTTTCCCCCCAAATGTAACGGTAGAATAGTTAAAATAAAGGAAAAAATGGGAACACTCTGGGTACGGGTTGGGGACTCGGCCATGTATCTACCCCTCGGTACCCCCTTTCCCCCAAGTGGTTGAATTCATTGTCCTTTTCCTACAAAGCAAGAGCAGGCCTCTGAAACATAGCTCAAGAACCAACAAACTCCAATGCCTTCGCTGAACTTCCCATATTTCCCCAATCTCTCCAAGGAGGAGCGAGTGAACTCTCCACCTACAGAGTTGCTTTTCCCTTTCCTTCATTATTATCCTTTATTATTACTTACCTTCTCGCAGAGGTCACCTCATCTAACAGAAGTCAGGGGCTGTGTTCCTGTCCTTGTTTGAGTGTCACCCTGTGAATCCTGCATAGCTCCAGGGACCTGCTGTGGCTAGAGACGGGGGAGGGGGGGATCAGGTGGACTGGTCTCTCTGGTGGAGAAACCGCAGCTCCCTGGAGTTTCTCAGGTTTATTATATACTGGGGAACAGAGAGTCTGGGTTATTGTATATAGCTGAACAAAGCAATAGGATTATTACATAGAGATAAACAGGAGGCAGAGTTATTATATACAGCTAAACAAGGATGTGGGCTTAGCTAATCGCAGAAGAAACAATATCTTCAGGGAAGCAGTTTTCAGATCTGAAGTATCCCTCAGAGAGAAAACTCTGGTAGGCATTTTCTGCACACATTATCAGCATCCACATATGGACCAAAGGAAGGCTTTGCCACTTCCCCATGAGTCTGTGAGGTAGCAGGAGGCTTTTCCATGTCCCCATGGGTCTGAGGTGGCATTCAAGTCAACAGCACACATTCACATAGGACTTCACTCAGAGCTTTCTCTCCTCCCCCACACTGCAAGCAATGAAAACAGGTGGTAGAACTCTCTGGCCTGCAGCTCTCTGGAGATCTCATAGGATAACTGTTTGGTTTTGTAAGCAACAAAAGCACTTTTAGGACTTGTGTGTCTATTTTACAGAAAGGGGATAAAAGTCAGGCCTGGAGCACCCTCCCACTAAGGTGACCCTCTTCTCTCCTCTCTTCAGTCCTGAGGTAACCGTCTTGCTATGAATCCCAGCATGTCTAGGAATTGGCTGAATTTCACAGAATGGCTCCCATGCCCAATGAATATACTTCTGAATTGCTTTGCATTGTATTGCCACCTTAACAATATTAACAATATGAAGCCCTACCATTCAAGAATACTTGCTTTACTTTCTTTTTTAAAAATAAAGTTTACTCATTATTATTTATGTATTTATGTATTTATTTATTGCGTGTGCATGCATCAAGAGCATCTGTGCCTTAGCTTTCCACCTCAGTTAACCCTCTGTGTAAGAAGCCCACAGGCACACCCAAAGATGTATTCCCTAATGCCTTAGCTTAACTGTTCCTTAATCAAATTGAGTTGGAGACAGGAAGTGCGCATCACAAGTCCATCCCTGGTTAAAATGGCACCAAGCACATCAGTTTCTTTCTCATTTTGAAAACATTAAGCACACATTGCCGGCATTCAGCATGGCATTCCCACACATGAATGACGCTGTGTCCTTACTCTGCTCCCTGCCCTGTCCTGCCGCTCGGAGGACAGCCGCGGCTCCATTCCTAGCCTCCAAATGGCTCTGCCTTTACTTCCTTGTCCCGTGTATTCCATCTCCCTTTGTTTGAGTCTCCTCCCTTGACTTCTTCCTTCCTGTCTTGGTCCCCTTTCTACTTTTGAGATCCTTCTCCCTCCTAGATTCTCCGAGGGAAAACAGGTATGTCTTTCTGAGTCTAGCTTAATTCACCTAACATAATGTTCTCCAGGTCTGTTTTTCTGAAAATATTATACCATTTTTGCTTATAGATGCCAAAAAGAAAACAATCTGATGATAACAGACAGCCGGCCTGGTTCCGTTTCTTAGTCTTTGTGAGCAGCACATCAGCAAGCAGGAAGGCATGTGTACTTCCTGGGTATGTCGGTTTAGATTCTGCAGCTCTATACCTACAAGTGATAAAACTGTGTTGTACGATAGTTCTAATTTTAGTTGTTTAGAAACTTACATATTGACTTCTATAGTGGTTGCATCAATTATCTTTCTACCAACAATGGAAAAGGGTTTCTCTTTCTTCACACTTTTGCTAGTATTTACTGTCATTTGCTTTCTTGTTGTTAGCAGTTTTGACTATGATTAGAAGTTCTCTCAAAGTAGGTGTGTGTGTATGTGTGTGTGTAGTGTGTGTATATATTATGCATGTTTATGTGCTTATGCGGGCATGTGCACATGTATGCAGGTACACATAGAAGACAGGGGCTTATGTTGAATATCTTCCTCCTTTGCTGTCTGTGATGGCTATTCTTGGTTGTCAACTTGATACACCTTTAAACTAGATATTAAATTGGGAAGACATCTTGAATCTGGGCCACACCTTCTGCTGGCAGCCTCTGTAAGGATCTGAAAGCAGGAAGCTTTTGCTCTTTGCCTGCTTGCTCTTACTTTGCTAACAATTCCAATTCCTGCACTGCCATTTATTGGGAACTGTAGCACTCACTGAAGACCAGCTGAGACATCCAGCCTCATGGCCTGAGCACCTACTGGATTCTTGGACTTTTCACTCGTAGTCAGCCATTGTTCCATTAGATGGACTGCTGTTTGAAAGTCATATACTCACAAATTTTTGCATAATTTCTTACACAATATTTTAAGGACTGGGGCTAATGGTATCACTTCCTGGGGCAGGGGAGATTAACCCTTGAGAATCTTAATGTACCACAAAATGGTACCAGGAGTGGTTCTAGAGCAAGAGAAGTCTAAGTGTCTGGAATAGGCTTTTTTTTTTGCTAGCACCCACAATGTGAGCTATTATACAAACTCAAAGAGATAAATACGTTTGATTATCTTGATTCACCAATTGTGGGTGGCAGTGGGTTTATTGCCTCTGATTATGAAACTTGATAACATTGGGAAAAACACGGGAAATGCTGCTGGTTGGTTGCTCTTAGTGTTTCTGGAGGATTAATGTACTAACAAGATTGACTGTCTCCAGATTCATAGAAACAGCTTAAGGGTGCAGGATTTTCCAAGTCCAATCACATAAGGGCAGTGAGAGGCCTGTGATTGGACGGGGAAAAGGGAGGCAGAGCTAAGAATTGCAGAGAGAGGAGTGTCTCAGGAAGGAAGACGGCTGCTGATGTGTACCTGCCTGGTATTTTCCAGCCTCAAGCAGCTATGATCTCACAAGGTTAGAAATATTGGGATAAAGCTTTTATTATTATCAATTGGCTCTGAAATTATTGTATTGGCATCTTGGTAAATTGTGATATTGATACATACATCTGATTGGTTAATTAAGCTTTAAAAGTCTTGATTCTACCGGGTTAATGGGCATTATGTTATGCAACTGAGAGGCTGGCAGTTCTATTTAGGTACTGGAGTGTGGGACTGCCGGTTATAGGTTATAGGTGATTGTGACAGAGAGGGCACTCTCCCTGGCTATGATAAAGAGGAGGTTCTGGCTCAGGCTTTTTTCTGAGGTGGCCAAGCACAGCTAGAGGCTCAGCATCTGAAGAACGAAATCTCAAGCACAGAGGCTGTATCTTATCCTGGAACCTTTCCCACTGTGTAGACTGAGTATCACAATTGCATCTGCTTCCTTCAAAGCAAATCTACCATGTAAACAGTACCTCTTCTATCTTACTTGAAGAAGTCACACACTGTCATTTCTGCCACAGTGTATTTTTTAGAAGTGAGTCATTTAATACATCCAATACATCCAGCTATAAGAATCAAGCTCCATCTTCTGAATGGGGTGCTATAAACAAATTTGTGGAGTATTTTAGTTCTATAGGAAAGTATTTTATTTTTTAAATTTAATGTGTGTCTTAGTTAGGGTTGCTATTGCTATGATAAAACATGATGACCGAAAGCAACTTGGGGAGGAAAGGATTTATGTGCTTCGGAGAGGACTGTGGAAGGGCTATGGGAGTCTGGGCTGGGAGAGTGACTGAGCGTTGACAGTTCAGTGGCCTTTTCTGCTGGACTTCTGAAGACAAGAACACTGAGAGAGAGCACTGCTGACTGTTCTTTAAATTTCACCGTGAATGATTCAGATAACCAAGTGTTTAAAACCTTACGGAGAAAGTGGAACATAATTAAGACTGTTTTATTACATTTATGTGTATAAGTGCATGTCAGAAGCCAGAGAAGTTGTAGAGTCAAATTCTCTCTTCTAACCATGTGACCTCCAGGATCCAATTAAGAGTGTCAGGCTTGGCAGCAAGTGTCTTGACTGACTGAGCTATCTTACTGGCTCTGGACATAATTTCTGAAGTATACTGTAGAGGCTTAGAAACACTGTTCTAGCATCAAGTATTTTAAGATAAAATATCGCAGATATGATTTCTGAATTCTGAATTCTCTGAATACTCTGAATTCTGTTCTTGTTTTATGCTATTTCCTCTTCTTTGGAGGTAATGAACACACACACACACACACACACACACACACACACACACACACACACACGCACGCACAACAGAGAACTTTCTCCATTTGCTAACACTCACCTACAAAACTCCTACAGCTAATAGTATATTTAATGGTAAGAGTTCTGCTAAGCATCCTGTTCAGAGCTAGACTGAGACCTACTTCTGTAGAATTACTATATATACTAATAGTAATAATATTACTATTATTACCTCATGGTCTTTCAGAAGAGACTTCAAAAATATTTTGTGTTTATGTGAATTGCATTAGAAAGGATAGAGGCTCTTTGGAAAAGCCTACTCACTTGACAAACAATAATAATAAAAAGGAATTAAAGTTATTTTAACTGATCATATAACAACACTTACGGCTTGAAAATGATTAATTTTTAATACAACAAACACGCCGTGTCCAGAGAATGTTTTTAGGCTAGGAATTTGGCACCTTTTCCTGGCTATAAAAGAAAACCTTCATGTTTAGCACACTATATATTATTTTTTGCTAAAACATTTATTGCTACGTATTTTAAGAATCTGAGTAACATCCTGATAGTGTTTTATTAGATTGTCACACACATATATATATTTATGGGATTTTTTTTTTAATATTAAAACTTCTCAGCCTAGTTGCTGTTTGAGTGTTTCGGGTAACAAGAAAAATGTTTATTTTGCTAATTAGGTTTTCATAACACTCACATTACATGGTCATTTATTAAGTCTTTTGAGGAAGCAGCTGCTGTGAATTAGCAACTGCTTGCTGCTTTTTCTGCATGTGAAATCTAATACATTATTTTCACTATTAAAATGAACTTTGGCATTCTCATGAATACCTTTTCTATAGCAACTCCCAATTCTCTCAAGAAACAGTATTTTTTTTTTTAATTTCAAAAGTTTTAGGCATGAGTGGGCACTGAATAACCTATAAAGGAAGACTATTTTCAAGACACTGTGTTTTCTTCAAAAGTTACCCAAAGTTAAGAGAAGCTGGTTTAAAAAAAAGGCAGCATATGCCGGGCTTTTCCATCCACCCAGTCTATGATCTTCTAAGACAGGTGTTCGGAGTTTTTGCTGTTAGCCCATAAGTGACCTACGAAGTATTTATACATCTATTTCATCGTAACATAATCCACACTGGCCTTTAAACGGAATTTATTCCTTACCACTTACTTGGCTCGGGGCTCTTATTTTCACTTTCCCCCAGCTTTTTGGGGACCTCCATATTCGATGGTAAGTCAGACCTCCCCAGTCCACGCAGCTGCGCACGCTACCTAGGGGCTATTTGACCTGGTTTGAGAACGAGCCTGTGTACAGCCTGGCTTAGGCGTACTCTTTCAAGTTGCACACCTCTGATCTCAACTGCGCTCCCAAGTCCATCTTCCCGGCCTTGCAAATAAACTTCAGCCGTACATTTAAATCTTCCGCCTTTCTTAGCTCCTCCCACCTGTCTTTTACCCCCACCCCACCGAACCCCGGTTCCTCTTCCCAGTTCCTCCAGTAGCCATGGGAAAGAACCGCTTCTCAATTTTCTAGGCTTGAAGAACGAAGGTTACTTCTCCCGCCTCCGACTTTCGGCTACCGCAGCCTCTCGGGCGGCATTGGGTCACATCCCGGCCATCGCCGTCTCCCCGCAGCGCCACTTCCGGATTCCCGGTGCCTCCACTTTACCGGTCCGCCCTCCTCACCGAGCGCTTCGTAGAGGTCTTTCCGAACCCAGAGCGGGGGCAGCGGGGATCCCGGCCTAGCCTAGCCGGGGTCGTCCCAGGCAGACGCGCAGGGGCGTCGTTCCCGCCGCGGAAAACTGACGGACGGCGAAGCGGACACACCCGGAAGTGGCGCGCAACGCGTGCGGCGTTTCCGCGGCGGACGCCAGGTACCCGGAGGAGGAGCGCTCGCCGCCGCTCCGTGGCGTGTTTACCTTGGGGGTGCGGCGGCCGCAGCAGCGGGCCTGAAGCCCGCTCGGGTTCTATGGCCCGAGATCCGCCCGCGTTCCGGGAGTCGACCGCCTCAGGCTGGGCTGCGCTAGGGCCGGAGTGAAGGGGGCCGTGCTCTCCTCCCACGCCGGGACCGGCCGCCTCCAGCCTCTCTGCCCGCTCCTGGTCAGGTGAGGCGCGCAGTTAGCGGGGAGGTCGCGGCCGGACCGGGAGGACGCTCCAGGACGGCCTCGCCAGGCTTCCTGAGAAGTGCTTTCCCAGTTGCCGGCTGCCGATTCAGTTACTTACAAAATATCCGTCTTTACCTTTTCAGGATCTGACTTTGACGCCTAATTTTGAAGATGCTGGAGTCGTATGTAACCCCAATTTTAATGAGTTATGTGAATCGCTACATCAAGAACTTAAAGCCTTCGGATCTTCAGCTTTCACTATGGGGTGGGGACGTGGTTCTCAGCAAACTCGAGTTGAAGTTAGATGTTCTGGAACAGGTAAGCTGTGCAGCTGTTATTGGAACATCTTTGTCTTGATATAGCCTGCTTACTATGTTTTGAATGATATGAATTTCCTGTTAGTGTGTTTTGTCTACTGTAGTTAGAGACTTCATTTTATAGAGAAAAAAAAAAATACAAGGCTTTCTGCCTCGTAAGGGCTTATTCTATTAGGATTTCCAAACATTTTTTTGGCTGATAGACATTTCTGTTGTTTTTGTTAGCAGAAATTTTCAGCCTGTTTACTCATTTCTCAAGCGTTGCCAAAATATGCATATGTTACAATGTCATATGAATCTGGGAAACATTACATTCTTGTTCTTCTTTTGGGTCAGTGTAAGAGTGTGAAAGACAGCAAAGGCACACACATGTAAAGTTCTGTTCCTTTTACCACGAAAAGTGACATTACTTATGGGTCCTCAGAGATTGAGTAGATGTAGATTGAGAATGATGGTAAAATTGGAAACTTCTTTATTAATCAATTTTTAGGGTTTTTTTTTTGCATTGAAATGATCTGATGCAAATAATCGACTTCAAAGCTCACATACTCATTAATTCACTTACCACATTTATCAGTGACATATGCCAAGTACTTCTGTTATGCTTGAGGATACACATTATCTGCGGGAGCTCAGGAGCCAGAGAGCAGCTGCTTCGTAGGAGATGAGGGAAGCTTGATCTGATGGCGATGGTTATCAGGGCTTCATAGTGTTCTCTTGTTATTGGATAACCCAGACAAAGCACTAAGAAAATCAGCTCTTCCCCCATTCTTCTGCAGGCATTATTGGATGCCTTTAATATTTTCATTTTAGTGTTTAAAAATGAGAACAAATCCTAAGTATGATGGTTCAGCCTTAAGTATGGATGGGCCTGTGAATTCACCATTGGGATGACGGCAGGGGGTGTCTGTAGCACCCTGCAAGATGCCCGTGTGTCCCCCACACCGCACTCCCAAGACCCTGCTGGGCTTCTGCACGTTCGTGTTCTTCAGGTGCAGTTCTGAACTCAGGATGGTGTTCTGCTGCTGAGTTACATGTCGCAGCACTTAGATCTCTGTCAGGAAGGACGTGTTTGGTTTTAACCTATTGAGCCTCAGCTAAATTAAAGTGCTTTCTGCCTAGCAGCTCCTGGTGCGTTCCTCCTCCTCCTCCTCCTCCTCCTCCTCCTCCTCCTCCTCCTCCTCCTCCCCCCCCTCCTCCCCCTCCTCCTAGTGCTGCTGCTGCTTTGATGAACCCATAGAGCTGAGTCAGGAGCAGCTTGTTCTTTGTGTTGTTGTTGTAGTCCATCATCTAAGATGTCACAGTCAGTAGAGCTTTTGCTTGTTTATAATTGTTGGCTATGAACATTCTCTAGTGTGCATTTTTATAGACATAAGCATTAGTTTCCCTAAAGTTTACCTAGGAGGTAAATGTCTGATTTCAATATGGATTGTTAATAGTTTAACAGTGTATTAATTTACAATCTTAGGGTTTTAAATGTTTCCCAATTTTTCTCCTTCTTGGTATGTTTGTTGCTTTAAATTTTTGGCTTTCTGATGGATGTACAGTGATGTGCCGTTGTATTTTATTTGAATATTTCTAATATGTATTGGCTGGTCATGTGGATATTCTTTTTGAGAATGCGAATATTTGCCTTTCCTAATTGCTGTGTGGGAATTTCTTTTATGTTGCTTTGGCTCTGGGTATTGAACCCAGGAGCTCACACGCACTAAGCCTATGCTCTATGACTAACCTATACCCTAACCCCGTTTTCCTTTGTGCTTAGGGCTGTTCCTATCTTGATTAAGAAACCTTTATTGTTTCTTTTTTTTAATTGTTTAACATTTTTTGTTAGATTCCTTCAGATTGATTGTCTCCATACACTGTCTAATATTATAAATAATGCTGGTTTTCTAATCTTTTAAGCCAGTGTTTTTTTAATGAATATATAATGTGTTAGATACCATCAGTGCTTATAGCTTTTAGTTTTTTTTATTGCACTAGCTAGAAACTCTTAACAAAATGTGGAGCAGATGTGAGGGGACTAGACTTTGTTTTTGAATCGGACAGTTTGTGGGAGTTGGTTCTCTTCTTTACTAGGTGGGTCCTGGGGCTTGAACTGGGGCCATCAGGCTTTGGTGGGCGCCTTACTTCCCTCACCTGCTGAGCCATCTTGCCTACCACGCGCTATTATTTGTTTTTTAGTTTTATGTTTTTAATTTATTTTAGGCATATGAGTGTTTCGTCTGCATGTATTTCTATGTAATACATGTGTTCCTCTTGTCCTTGGAAGTCAAAGAAGGTCCCTGGAGTTAAGGATGATTGTGAGCTACCATGTGGATGCTGCGAACTGAACCTGGCTCTCCAGCTTCAAGTGTTCTTAACCACTGAGCCATTTTTCCAACTCCTGCTATTATTTTTGAAGTGTCTTTTTCTTTTTATAGTTTTTCTAGCTTTTGCTTTATGTATTTTGTGGCTCTCTTCTTGCATATTTTATCTGATCTTCATGAATTGATCTTTTTAATCATTATTAAGTGTCCTGTTAGATCTTTTTTGGTTTATTTGGTGTGGCAATGAGTATATGTGTATGTAGTGTTTGTGAGCATGGCATATGTTTATAAGGTATATGTGCATTTGAGCCTCTGCATATGTGTGTGGGGGCCAGCGGGACACACATATGGCCACTTGTGTCCATGTATAAAGATGGACTTGTGTAGTGCTATATCACTTCCCACCATATCTCTATGCAGAATCTCTACAGAAGCAGGCTATGCCTGCTTATTTATTTATTTATTTATTTATTTATTTTTCTATCTATTTATTTATTTAAAAACATTACTAAGGGATCTGAGCTCAGGTGTGTAGATTTTATTAGTAAGAGCTGTTACTTGGGTAGGGTTTTATGTAGTCCAGGCTGGTCTCTTAACTATTTGTATCTTTAGTAACATTATTTTTCCCTCTCTTATGATGCCTGTCTTGCCTGATAGTAGTATACTTACTTTAGGTTTTTGTAGTTACTATTTGCATGACATGTGTGATGGATTATTTTGTCTACTTGATACACTCCAGCAGAGGGAAGCTCAGTCAGTAATTGCCTTCATCAGACTGGCCGGCATGCCTTTTGGGGCATTTTCTTAATTGCTAACTGGTAGAGGAAGGCCTGGACTGCTGTGGGCAGTCCCATCCCTAGGCAGGTGGGTCTGGTTAGAGAAGAAAAGTAGCCGAGCAGACCAGGGGTAGCAAGCCAGTAAGTAGCACTTCTCCATGGTCTCTGCTTCAGTTCGGTCTCCAGGTTCCTGCCCTGAATTCCTGCCTTGGTTTCTTTCCATGATGGCCTATAACATATAAGCCAATAAACCTTTCCTCTCCAGGTTGGAGTGTTTTATCACAGCAATAGAAAACAAACTAGGACAATATATATTTTGATTTTTTATTTAGGAAGTATTTATTTTGTAGAGAGTATATATTTGAATCCTATTATGTTTTAAACTTGAGAGTCTGTGTCTTGGTTGGAGTATTCATTTATATTTAGTGCTTATATTTATATGGTTGGATTTTCACCTATTTTCAAATTACTTAATGTGTCTTATGTCATTTTTGTTCTTCTAGTGTGCTTTTGCCTTGTACTTTTGTATTAAGTAGTAGAGATTTTCTAATCTTATCTTATTCTTTTGATTCTAAATTATTTTTGAGTTATTGTCTTAGTAGTTCATCTAAGGATATTGAATATATCATCATATGTTGTAATACAGTTGATTGCCACAATTTGAGATTCATGCTAACCACTTCATTTTGTTGTGTGAGTCTTTCTGGGAGGATGGGAACAAACACCCACTTACTTTAGACAGGGACAGCAGACCCAAGAACTGATGCTGCAAGTCTGGCTGGGGCCCTGTGGGTACATTAGGCTCCCTTCTAGGAGTGTCCGTCCCACAGGCACTGCATACTGAAATTCTTACCTTTGAATGGGTGACAGCTCCTCTGTGCCGTGTCTCTGGAGCTCACTGCATAATTTGTAAGCTGTTCCACCCAGAAGTCTGCCCTCTCTCCAGTAATTCTTTATTACTAACCTGTTTATTGTTTATCATCTAACATTAAGAGCTTTCTAATCAAGGTACACTTCGTTAGCTTTTTGAAACTTATAAGTCTAGGAGGAAATGTTTTCATTTGAAAAAAAAAAATAGCCAAGCAAGTCACTGTAACACAGGTCCTCCTCAAAACCACCTTTCTTTCTGCTTTGTTATTTTCCTGGGGAAGCATGAACAGCATCAGTTTAATTGAGGTAGGGTGCTGATCAAAGGAACAGTTGTATCCAAGTCTCGCTTGGTGAACTAGTTTCTTGTGTTTGTTTGCAGGAACATGGGTAAGTGAGGGTTTATTTAGAACAGTGGTTCTTAGCCTGTGGGTCAGGACCCCTTTGCTGGAGTTGAGGGGTCGGGGTCGGGTGGAGGTGAAGCGGTCTAGAACAACTCTTTCTCGGGGTGAAGTCAGATATCCTGTATATCAGACATTTGCATTCCGATTGATTCATAATAGCAAAGTAACAGTTATGAATTAACAACAGAATTTTCCGGTTAGGGTTACCACGACTTGAGGTACTGTATTAAAGCGTCACAAGGTTAGGAAGGTTGACAGCCACTGACTTAGACAGCTGCATCTCTGAAATGTTTCCTCCGGCGTAGGTGACTCATTCCCCAAAGATGTATCCGTGCAGCCCTACACAGTCACAGCTGAGACCACTGGGGCGGAGCCTTGTGTGTGTTCTCAGATTCCTGAGTTGTGAAAGCCGAGGAGCTTCTCCACTTGTCTGGGAGGGTATGTTTCAGTTCAGCAGGAACCAACGCCACACTGCATTCCCGTTTTTAATTGCCTTTCCATTGGAAGAAGAAAGGCAAGTGCCTCAACGTCATTAATAAGCATCTGCTTCCTTGTCGCTTCTGTGTGAGTTTGCTTTACAACCTGGTATTACTTTGAAGAACTCACTTTCATATTCTAACAATGGATCTGTTATTTGTTCCTTATTAATTCGTGTGTCTTGAGTCACATCTTTGATAGTGTACATATTACTAGATAAGGGATGATAGGTCACTGGCTTACATTTACACTGGTGATTTGAACGATGGCCATCTTTTCATGTTTGTTGGCATTTGTACATCTTCTGTGGAGAAGTTTCTGTCAAGTTGTTTATTATTTACTTTTGCTTTTTTGGGACAATGTCTTACTATGTAGACTTGGTTATCCCAAAACTCACTATGTAGTCTTGGCTGTTCTCAAATTCCAAGAGATCTGCCTGCCTTCTGCTCAGGTGCTCAGGTCACAGGTGTGTGCTGCTGCGTGTGGCTCATGCAGCTTTAAAAGGAAGACGGATCGGTAGATAGTTGTTAAATGTTGGAAATTCTCCTTATTCATTAGATATTAACGCCTTTCCAGATACATGTTGTTTTTTTAAAGATTTATTTATTTATTATATGTAAGTACACTGTAGCTGTCTTCAGACACCCCAGAAGAGGGCATCAGATCACATTACAGATAGTTGTGAGCCGCCATGTGGTTGCTGGGATTTGAACTCAAGACCTTTGGAAGACCAGTCAGTACTCTTAACCGCTGAGCCATCTCTCCAGCCCCCAGATATATGGTTTTCATGTATTTTCTCTCACATCTGCTAATTGTTAATGTGGCTCATGATTTTTTTTCTATCCAAAGGTTTTAAGTTTGATGTAAACTTATTTTTATGTTTCTTACCTTTTATGTTCAGTTAATATTTAAAATTTATTTTTATGCTCTTTTTAAAAAGAATACCTCTCCCTCCCCCCGCCCGACCTTCACTTTAACTTATCTAAAAGTAACTGGTCCTGTAGATGAAGCTCTGTGTTTCCTAGGCTGAGACTTGTTCCTCCCGCCTCAACTTCTGGAAAAGCTTGGATTATAGTTAGTTAGAACTAGATTTCTGAGAGCTATTCAGCCCTCCACTTAAATCTTGGCTAGTAATATCCTCTGTCCAGCCACAGACACTGCTCTCTTAGGGGAGTGCCTCTCCCTCCCCTTTCCTTTCCTGTAGCTCTGTTGATCAAGCACAGAGCCTCACAATACTATCTCAGCTTCATCGTGGGCTCTAAGGAGATGTGTAAATACTCCAGTAAAGGCTTATAGCAGTACCACTTTTAAGATGTAGACTTACATTTCAAGAAGTAGAAATAACAGGAATTTGGTTTTGGTTACTTCAAGGTCTAGTTGTTACAATAATTAACATTTATATTTCCCCCTTTTCAAAGTTCATGTATTCTTACTTGTTTATCGCAATACTTTGTCTAAACACTTTGCTGATAATCAGATGATTACTAAATGTTGAATTGGATTTGTACCACGGACATGGCTTGTATGGTTTAGAATTCCATTTGCTAATATAGAGAACTGCTTCTGTTTTCATCAGCTGAGCTAGCCTTCCATTAACACTAAATTCTTGAATTTAATCAAGGTATCTTTTCTCTGAAAACTTCTGATTTGTGTTCATAGATTGTAGCTTTGTTAGACATTTTGCAAATACAGTGTTGCATAAGTTAAGAGGTGCGAGAGGTGGAAACAGTCATTGTCCAAGAAACTACATAGTGGTGTGATTGAAGTCAGTGCTAGAGGAGGAGGACGATGGCCAGCAGCAGTGCTTAATAGCAAGGATCTGGACCTGGGGTGATTTGTAGTCTGTCTTGCCTCCAGATTTCATTTAGTGAAATTACCCAATTCTTCATGCCTCAGATTCTTCATCCTAAAAGGTGGATGAGAGTATTTACCTTTAATTCTTGTGGTTCAATGATTCCATGCAAGAGTCTCACTTACAATTGTGCTTGGTATGCAGTGTTTAGTAATCTCGTGTTGTAAATACTGAGTAGCATATCATCTTGTGTGAGTGGAACTGTATTTGAAGAAGTTATTATTACATTACATTATTACATTACATTACAATATAATATTATTATATTACAGTAAGCTTTCTGTAATAAAAAAGACTTGCAACAACCAAACTTTAGTAGTCTGGCTTTAGGCAAACAAAACAAAACAAAACAAAAAACAAAAAAAAAGTCGGGCGGTGGTGGCGCACACCTGTAATCCCAGCACTCTGGGAGGCAGAGGCAGGCGGATTTCTGAGTTTGAGGCCAGCCTGGCCTACAAAGTGAGTTCCAGGACAGCCAGGACTACACAGAGAAACCCTGTCTCGCAAAACCAAACCAAACCAAACCAAACCAAACCAAACCAAACCAAACCAAACCAAACCAAACCAAACAACAACAACAACAAAAAACCCCCTGAAACAAACAAAAAACCCCACTGGTTGTAGTCTTACATTCGAATCCACACTTATATGATAGCGATAGTCATACTGTTAGTATTCCTTAGCATCCTTAGAATGGGTTCTGTATGAGAAAGGCAGAGTTTCATCACTTTATAAGAAATGAATTGGTTAATACTCAAAACTATTATTCTTCTCCAAAAGTTGCAGATAATGAGAGTCATGTGAGATGGTTTGTTCAGTAAGACTGGCTTAGTATTTGACAGAGACAGGATTTGAGTCCATCTGATGGTTCCACAGCACTGGTTTCAGCCACTTGCATGTACTGCCTATGTTTAGCTGTATTTTTATTATGTTACTGAAACAAGTATGCAAGCAAAAAACATATGTTTCTTAGTTATTAAATTTACAAATAGCTGCAGTATTATGCAGATATAGCAAATATAGTTTTTGAATTGTCAAAAAATCTTGTCTAGAAGTGAGATTAATATGAAGTAATTTTGGTCAAGTTTATGTTTACTTTTTAAACTTTTGCCTAATAATAGTGGACAGTAATTGGAAGCATTTCAAATGATGACCTCATCATATCGAGGTTGAATATTTAAGCAGGTGCAACGAAGTAGTTCATGAAGTTTGTGTTTTGTTAGGTCAGTCTGTCTGGAGGTAAGCCTCTTTTTCCTGCTTGTTTTAGGAAGATTTTTTTGAGGTATATTGTTTGAGATTTAAGAAGAATGTCATGATGGGATAGCTCAGGTTTTGCTGTTAACTCCTTCTGTAATTGCTGCTACACCAGCATCTATAAGTCTGTAGTATTTATCCCAGATGGTGGGCTGTTCTTATTAGGCAGAGTAGGGAACTGAAGCCTGGATAATTTAGATAACTTTTTAAATGTGACTTGTGCAGCACGTTTAAAAAATAGTTTATTATTACATGTAGTTAAACAAGTTTATTGTGATTTTAAGTAGAAGTAATGCTCTTGTTTTTTTTAAAATAACTTTTCTTTAAGAAATGAGCTTTTTTATTTATTGAATGCCATCTTCATTTACATTGCCAGTGGTAAAACCTTTCCCAATTTCCCCCCTCCCCAAAGACCCCCAAGCCCTCCTCCCACCCCCTGCTTCCTAGTATATGCCCCTCCACCCAACCCACTTCCGCCTCCTCCCCCCCTCGATTTCCCTTTGTTGGGGCATCTATTGAGCCTTCACAGGACCAAGGACCACTCCTCCCACTGATGCCCAACAAGGCATTCCTCAGACATTTTTGACTGGAACCATGTGTACCCCTTGGTTGATGGTTTAGTCCCTGGGAGCCCTGGGGTGTCTGGGTAGCCAACATTGTTGTTTTCCCGTGGGACTGTAAACACCTTCAGCTTCTCCGGACGACCCTCTAGGTCCTCCATTGGGGACCCCTCTCACTCCCCGCCCACCCAGTCCAATGGTTGGCCGCTAGCATTTGCCTCTATATTTGTAAGGCTCTGGCAGGGCCCCTCTGGAGACAGCCATGGCATGCTCCTTTTGGTATATGCTTCTTGTCGTCCATAGTAGTGTCGGGTTTGGTGACTGTTTATAGGATGAATCCCCAGGTAGGGCAATCTCTGGGTGGCCTTTACTTCAGTCTCTGCTCCACACTTCATCTGCTTTATTGCTCCTGTGAGTATTTTGTTCCCTTTTTTAGAGAAACCAAAGCACCCTCACTTTGTCTTGAGCTTCCTGTGCTGGGTGATTTGTAACTTGTTTATTTTCAGTTTTTGGGCTAACATTCACTTATTAGTGAGTGCATACCATGTGTGTTCTTTTGTGATTGGGTTACCTCGCTCAGGATGACACTTTCTAGCTCCATCCATTTGCCTAAGAATTTCATGAATTCATTGTTTTTAATAGCTGAATAGTACTCCGTTGTGTGTATATACCACAATTTCTGTATCCATTCCTCTGTTGAAGGATATCTGGGTTTTTTTTCACCTTCTGGCTATTATAAATAAGACAGCTATGAACATAGTGGAGCATGTGTCTTTATTACATGTAGGAGCATCTTCTGGGTATATGCCCAGGAGTGGTATAGCTGGGTCCTCAGGTAGTATTATTTCTATTTTCTGAGGAATTGCCAAACTGATTTCCAGAGTGGTTTTACCAGCTTGCAATCTCACCAACAATGGAGAAGTGTTCCTCTTTCTCCACATCCTCTCCAGCATCTGCTGTCCCGAGTTTTTCATCTTAGCCATTCTGACTGGTGTGAGGTGGAATCTCAGTGTTGTTTTGATTTGCATTTCCCTGATAACTAAGGATGCTGAACATTTCTTTAGGTGCTTTAGAGCTATTCAAGTTTCCTCAGTTGAGAATTCCCTGTTTAGCTCTGTGTCCCATGTTTTAATAGGGTTATTTGACTCTCTGGAGTCTAACTTCTTGAGTTCTTTGTATATGTTGGATATTAGCCCTCTATTGGATGTAGGGTTGGTAAAGATCTTTTCCCTATCTGTTGGCTGCCATTTTGTCCTATTGACCATGTCCTTTGCCTTACAGAAGCTTTGCAGTTTTATGAGGTCCCATTTGTCGATTCTTATTCTTAGAGCATAAGCCATTGGTGTTCTCTTCAGGAACTAAGAAATGAGCTTTTATATGAGAATAAAAACACAAGTATTTACTAACTTCTTTTTAATATTTTGTGTTTTAAGGAACTGAAATTACCATTCACTTTTTTAAGTGGCCATATCCATGAACTGAGAATTCATGTACCATGGACAAAATTGGGCTCAGAACCTGTGGTAATTACCATCAATACAATGGAATGCATCTTGAAACTTAAAGATGGAATACAGGTAAGAAACTGCAGAACCTAGTTGCTAATATTATTACTTTCCATAGTAATCTGATTTGACATATCTTAGCTTTGGTGGTATGTCCACTCTCAAATAAATACTTATTTTCTACACGTGTCTATGAAAGTAGCATGATTTACAAAAAGATGTTCTTAAATTTGGATAAAATATCTAAAGGATGTTTTTATATAAATTTTGATTAGTTAGTCATAGCCCTTTGTACTAGGGATCATGTAAATTTCTCATTACCTATATACAGAATAAATGAGAGGACTGATCAACTCCAGTTTTCAATGAGATTTTTACTAGTTGATCTAATTCTAGTCAAAATTGGTAAAAGTTAAAAAATTGTTTTGAATTTTTTACAGAGGTCGTATATGACTTTTTACTTACATGACATATCTAGATCAGACAATTGATCTTTTTAGGGAAGATGAAGAGACATCCATCTTTATACCAGATTTCATTGTTTTTGAAGGCTTGTTTTCAGAATCATATTTTGTGTGAGCTAAGGTTTTTAAATTAAGTTTACTTATTTGTTTGTGGGAATGTGTGTGTGCCATATGCCCATATGAAGGTCAAAGGCCAACTTGTGGGAATTGGTTCTCTCTTTCCACCTTGTGAGTCCCAGGGATTGAACTCAGGTGATTAGATCTGGTGGCAGATACTCTTACTGGTTGAGCTGTCTTGCTGGCTCAAAGTCATTCAGTCAGTCTGTCTATTGTGTCTGTTAGAGATTTTGCAAAGTTAACAGTATTTGCTTTAAGCAGTATCAGCCTAAGATCTATGAATTTAGGGAGGAAATAGGTTAGAATATTAGACTTCTGTGAAAAAAATTTTTTTCCCACTTACCCTGCAGTAACGTGCCTGTGCCATTCAGTTTGGTTGCTGCTTCCTCAGCACTCTTGGTCTGTATTCTTACTATTCTCTGAGACAGGAGCTTGCTTTGTAAGCATAATTGGCCTTGAGTTAACCTTTGTGCTGGGACTCTACTTGGGTATACTTGCTCTACTATTGTCTGATTGCTTTCCAGTCTTTAGAGTATGATTGAAATCCCATTTTATAAGAACTATAAAATGATTTTAGTTTATCTTAATAGAACTTTAATTTCTGTGAAATTAGGTTTATTTATGAACTATTAAAATTATTTTCTATTTGAAGTAGATACTTTGTTAGAGTAACTCATTGGACTCCTATCTATCTATCTATCTATCTAAGCTTTGATTTCAAGTCTGTATTATCCACTCTTACTTTAATAATGAGATTCTTGGAATAATAGGCCAATGTTACATTCTCACAAAAATTTATCTTGTGAACGTCTAGTATTTGAGATTTATTTACAAATCTGCAGCTAGTTATATTGCCACCTAGTTTCCCTTTATAGTTATATTTTGTAATTAATAGTTCTTGACCAATCATCTTGAATTTAAGATTTTTGAATTTAATCATTACTTGAATTTAAGATTTTTTTTAAAAAAAAATCTGGACATGGCTAGACCATCCATGTGGTACTCTACAGTAAAAGAAAGAAAATTACCCTGACACTAAGTATTTTTTCAGTGGGAAAGTAGAAGGTTCAAGACCAGATGTCCTATAAGACACACATTTTAAAGAAGACAGATGGCAACTAATTGCAGATGGTATGGCATCAGATCTGTAGTAGGCAACTTAGTGCAATCTACAACTAGTATTTGATACTGGGCCATGCAGATGGCCCCTGCAGGAGTGATGGGATTCCTTGCTTGCACAGTATTTAAGGTTTGAATTTTGTGGTATGTTCAACAAAGGGTCCACTTCATAAGCAAACCACTCTCAAAATAAGTGTATCTTACAAATGTTTAAAATTTTTGGGGAGAAAGAATTTTTGAAAATAGCATTTGACATTTGGAAAAATTATTTAGCATTATACAGCTCTGGAGAGTAATGCTCAGGTTTATGTTAATTGGAATTAAAGTTTGACAAAAATCATAATTGAAATGACATTTTCATGATATTTAAAACTATTTTCAGGCTTTAAGCTTTGATTAGTAGTCTGTAATAAAGTTAAAAAATCCTAACTGTGTGTACAACTGAAGGACTCCAACCAAACAAAGCTTCATACAAGAGAGGACTTGGGAAATTAAAGTTAGAAAGCAGGTACTGGATGGCATGCATAAGGAAACATTAGTACTAAAGTCTGGCTAGGAGCTGGCAGAGCCTTAATTGAGGCTGATGTGCAAACCCATTGTTATGAACTTTACTAGGGAGGCTTGGCTAGTTTTAGCTAGTTTTCTAAAGCCTGTGGATTGCTTACTGGGCAGTGACCTGAGAGCCTTACTGAGAGAAAGAGATGTCTAGTGATTCATAGCAAACAGGGTTGTAATCAACTGCCCTAACATGTATTTGTAATCGATTATAATTACAAGACCTTTTTTGTTTGAGTTTTAGGACAGAGTTTCTCTGTGTAGCCTGGGTGTCCTAGATCTACCTGCCTCTTCCTCCCAAGTGCTGGGATCAAAGGCGCGCAGCACCACTGCCAGGGTACACTGCCACTACCCGACATAATTACAACATTTAGAGGCTGTGAAAGGAAACACCTTGTATTAGGTAAAATGAAGACTACCTTGCTGTTCCCTCAAAACTGTTTTACATTTAGAAACTTCATTAGTAATGCATTTAACTCTTTCCGGTTTACTCTCACTTACTGTGTCAGGCATTGTCCCTACCTTTAAATCCTTTGGAGTTGTTACTTTTGACTTATTTTTTTTTCTCTTTTTGAACATTACATAAGAATTTGATTTATGACATATTAGGAATGCTCTGGTGTAATCTAATAAAGTTCCGTGGACACAAAACTCAAGAATTGAAACCGTATAATAGCTTACATGGTTTTTGTCTAAAACTTAACTCTGGTTTTTGTACCACCTACAAAGTAAGTATTTAAAATCTGTTTGTTTGAGATAGGGTATCACTATGTAGCCCTATCTGTCTTTAGAACTTGCTATGTAGAGCGATCTTGAACTCTCTGAGATCCACCTGTCTCAGCCTTCCTAGTGCTGGGATTAACAGCTTGTGCCACTAGATTTCCTCACATTTAAAATCTTTAAACTTAAAAAATGCAGTCATTTGTAAAGCTGTCTATAGAATTAACTTTATTATTAATAAGGTTGAAGAAATCATTTTAACCTACATCAAAGCTCCAAAATGGTACACTTTTTAATATTTTTAATAAACTTTTCGTCGTTGTTGTTAATAGATGCAGTTATAAACCTGTCTTAGAATTTGGAGTTATATGATATATTTCTCATTATCTTTTCTTGCATTTTTAGATGCTCTGAGAATCCCTTATGGACTCAAAGTTGGTTGTGGAATTACCATACTTTCTCATTTCAGCTGGTGTAGGCTAATGATCACCTTGGTCATTATGAGACTAACATAGTCCAGTTTCTAGCTGTAGCTTGCTTATTTCAAGTCTTAAAAGCATGAGTTTTGTTTATTCCGTGGGTAGCCTCTTTACTGCCTTTAGGGAAGGGAGCCCTTGATTCTTGTGATAGGCTGAGAAGTCTGACATTTTGGCCTGTATAAGAGCTCCAAAATCTGCACACTTGTTAATAAAATTTATAAAAATTCATTAAGTGGAGCCTGTGACTAAATAATTTCCAAACACTGGCTGCATAACTGCTGCTGGAAAATGTCAGGCCCTGGGGTTTGAGTTCTTGTTTCAGGTTGTAACTGGAATGAATAGGTATTTTAAGGATGTGAATGGAAGTATCAACAAAAGCATTGCAACCATTTGCAGCTCACTGATTTTACTAGACTGGCCAGCAAGTCCCACAGATCCTCTTTTCTCTGCTCTCTACACCATAGTTCCCAGCCTTTTTACAGGAATGCTGGGATCTGAACTCAGGCCCTTATTCTTGTGGGGGACAAGCAAGTGACCACCCCCTAGCTAGGTCCTTTTGTGCTTCTGTGGTTGTTGCTACTAGGTGTTAATTTGTGGTGTCTCATGTTTTACAGTCTTTTGGTTGTTCGCCTTCGGTTATTTCATTGACCAGCAGTATCATTAGAAAAGGCTGCAGCAACACATTCTTTGTCCTTAACATTACAATCGTTACTCTGTTGTCACCAGTTTATGGCTATGCTGTTGACCTTATCCTCTTCCCTTTGCTTCAGATCTCTCAGTGCCTTCCTTCAATAGCTATCTTTCACTTTTATTGGCTGAATTGATGCTTTGCTGTCATGGTTAGAGTGCTAACTTCTTTTTCTATGTAGTTTCACACAGTGTAAGTGAAATGTGAAGTGAATACATAATTAACCATTAAAAGTATACAACCCAGTAGATAGTAGTAGATATTATACTTAGTATATGGGTTATTGTATTCATAATCTTTTGCAACCTCCAGCACAACCTAGTTTCAGAACCTTTTATAACTTCACTAAAATACTTTGTATCTACTGATGCTTGTTCTAATCTGCTTTCTATCTCTGTGGGTTTGTATAATCTAATATGTTACATAAAAGTAATATAATGTTATATTCAAGTCTAGTATCTTTTACTTAAAAGTTTTTAGAGGTTCATTTAAGTCCTAGAGTATGTGGTATGAGAATGGCTTCTATAGAGCTATGTGTTTGAATACTTGGTTCCCAGTTTGTGGAGCTGTTTGGGAAGGATTAGGAGAAGTGGTCTTGTTGGAATTGTGTCAAGGGGATGAGCTTTGAGGTTTCAAAAACCTCTTGCCATTCCTATGTGCTCTTTGCCTCCTATTTGGGGGAAACCCAGGTGTGCGCTCTCCTCTGCTGCTTCTGTGCCTGCCCTATCTGCCTGCTGTCACATTCCCCAAGATGATGGTCATTCACTCTAACCCTTTGAAACTGTAAGCCCAATTAAATGCACTCTTTTATAATTTGCTTTGTTTGTCACCAGAATAGGAAATTAGTTATTTCAGAGTATATGAGCACTTTGTTTTCATGGCTGGATAACATTGTGGCTGTTAAGAAGAATGATGGGATTGCAAATGTTATGTACAAGCTTTTGAAGAACACCAGCCTACATTTCTCTTGGGTCTAGTTCCATGGGAAGTGTTTCTGGGTCCATGTGGTAATTCTTTGCTTAACATTTGGATGACTTGCCAAACTCTTTCCTGTAATAACCCTGCCATTTTATATTTTCACTTGTAATATTCAAGAATTCATTATTCTTTGCTTATATTTATAAAACCAGTATTTTCCTTTTATTTAATAACAACTGAGTATGAGTGATATTGTATGTGTATTTTCACAGTAACTAATAATGTTTAACATGTTTTCATGTTATTTTTGGCTATTTCTATATCGTTATAAAATGTCTTTTGATTATATTTTAGTAAGATATACATAAAGTACTACTTATTATCTCCTTCCTTCCTCCCTTTCTTCCCTCCCTCCCTTTCTTCTTTCTTTTTTTTAAGATAGGGTTTCACATTATAGCTCCAGATGACCTTTGTAGACAAGGGCAGTTTTAAGTTCCACAAATTTGCCTCCCTCTGTCTCCTCAGTACAGGGATTAAAAGCTGGCCTCTATTCCACGTTTTTGTTTTTTTGTTTGTTTTTTTTTTTTTTAATTTTTTTTATTTTTTTTGGTTTTTTGGTGTTTTGGTTTTTTGGTTTTTTGGATTTTGTTTTTTTGAGACAGGGTTTCTCTGTGTAGCCCTGGCTATCCTGGAACTCGCTCTGTAGACCAGGCTGGCCTTGAACTCAGAAATCTGCTTGCCTCTGCCTCCCAGAGTGCTGGGATTACAGGCATGTACCACCACTGCCTGGCTCTATTCCACTTTTAAATGTACAGATGCTGTAAACAGATACCATGACCAAGGCGAATCTTACAAAGGATAACAATTAATTGGGCTGGCTTATAGGTTCAGAGGTTCATTTCATCATCAACAAGGTGGTAGCATGGCAGCATCTAGAGGCAGGCATGATGCAGGCAGAGCTGAGAGTTCTGCATCTTCATCTGAAGGATGCTAGTGGAAGACTCACTTCCAGGTAGCTAGGATGAGGGTCTTAAGGCCAGGCCTGCAGTGCCACACCTCCTATTAGTGCCACTCCCTGGGCCAAGCATGTATAAACCATCACAGTGACATTATGCACTTATCTATTCGTTGCAACTGAGTTTAAGTTGGTAAGCAGCTCAATTACATCTTTAAAGTAGGAAGTAAACTGGTTATTCACAGTAGAAAAGATTGCAGGAAATGATTTCAGAGAATGTTACTTTTCATTTGTTATATTCTAGAGAAAAATGATAGGGAGCCAATGGAACTAAGCCAGTGGCTCCAGAGAAGTGGAAACAGATTATAGAGGTGAGTACAGGAATTCAAGGGTGTGCTTCTGGAGTAAATTATGGCATTGTTAGCTGTTTTTTTTTTTTTTTTTTAATGAGTTAAAAAAGACTTATCAAGTTCACATGCTCACATAATTAGAAATTAATCTCACTGAAGAATAATATAGAAAGATAGGTGTCTGAGTTGCTTTCTTTTGCTGTGATAAAATACCATGACCAAGAGCATCTTAAGGGAGAGAAAGTTTATTTTAGCTTGTAGTTCCAGATGGATAGATAAGAGGCCCTAATGGCAAAGTGGATGCATGGCAGGCCAGAGCCGTTATGGAGGCACGACAGGTGGAGAGCTCATGTCTTCAAATGCAGGAATAAAGAAGAGTGAGGGGGGACTCAAAGTAGTGTGAAATTTCTAAACTCTCAAAGTCTACCTTTAATGACACTTGAGGCCACATCTCCTCCACTTCTCCAATAGTGCCATGAACTGGGGACCAAGTATTCAAACATCCGACATATGGGGAACATTTTTATTAAACCACTGTAGTAGGTATTTGTATTAGTTAGGGTTTTACTGCTGTTAAGAGACACCATGACCAAGGAAATTCTTATAAAGGACAACATTTAATTGTGACTTGCTTACAGGTTCTGAGGTTCAGTTTATTATCATCATGGTAATATCCATCCAGGCAGGCTTGGTGCTGGAGGAGCTGAGAGTCCTGAAGGCATCTTGTTCTGAACGCAAATGGAAGACTTTCCCCCTCACTGAGTATACAAGCCAAGGCCCTCAAAGCCCACCCTGACAGTCACTACCCATCCTCCAACAAGGCCATATCTAATGGTGGCACTCTCAGGGCCAAGCATATTCACCACAGCATTGTACATTGAAGTTTTTAAGGAAAAATTAACATTTGTTTAATGATTAATTTTAGCATTAAGTATTATTTAGTTGTAACGGTTTGAATGAGAATGGCCCCCATAGTCCCTTCTTATTGGAATGCTTAGTCATCAGGGAGTGGCACTGTTTGAGAAGGATTAGGAGGTGTGGCCTTGTTGGAGGAAGTGTGTTCCTGGGGGTAGGCTTGTGGTTTCAAGCCCACAGTAGGCCCAGTGCTGTTCTTTCTCCCTGTGGATCAGTATGTAGTTCTCAGCAACTCTTCTAGCTTCATGACTGCTGCCAAGCTCCTGATAATGGGCTAACTGTATGAAACTATAACCAAGCTCACAATTAAAAATGCTCTTTTGCAAGAGTTGTCTTGGTGTCTTTTCACAGCTGATTAAGATAAAGATATAAGTTAAAAAACCAAAGCAGATAACCTTTGGGTGGGTGAAATATGACCCAATAACATAGTTTTAAAAATTTAAGAATTTGGGAATGGAAGAGATCATGGTTTTCTGAACGTTTCCTATGTCCGGAGTCTAGGAACAGTGAAAGGGAGACTCTAATTTATCTGTTTGGAACGTGATACTTTATTATAAATATCTGATTTAAAAAGTATGTGCATGCAACAGCAGCAAACAGTTTTAGCTGTAGTCTGCCTTGTCTCTTTTATGTCACATATGAGCCTGAAAGTCTTGTTGCATGAATCCAGACTTGGCTTACATTGGTTCTACCAAATCACTTGCCCTTTACTTGCTGAGGAAGTTTTCACTGCTGTTGGCTGTAATTAGAAGTCTATGGCATTGTGTTATACTTGTTTATCCTATCCTTTTTCATCTGGAAAAGGTATGTGTTTATCATTATTCTCTCATAGCTTTTTGAAGAAGACGGAATGCTTGGCTAGAATCAAGGAAGGCTGTAGTTTCATGACGGCTCTCCTAGAGTGTTATGAAAGAGTGAACTTTGGGGGACCAGTGTGACTTTAATTACGGTGTCCCATGCTGTGGACACTATAATTTATATGCCTAAGTGCTCTCAGCAAAAAAGGTCCTGTAGTTTGAGACTTAATGGCTTGTTGGTGGTTGCAGATTTTCTCTTTGCTGCTGATTTTATGCCATTCTAATTGTTACTTGCCATTAAAGATGACAAGGCCATAGATTGCAGCTTCTGTTTGTTTCTGTTTGTTCCACAAATTCAGTATACAATAATTCCTTGATTTAGATCTGATGACTAGATACCTGTTAATTTCTTTTCTTAAATGTGCTAATTTAAAAACTAGCTTATAGCCTTTGTGTGTATGTGTGCGCATGCGCCTGTCAGTGGCCCACGTATGAAGGTGAGAGGACAGCGTGTGGGAGTTGCTTCTCCTGTCATGTAGTTTCTGGGTGTTTAGTTTAGGTTCTTGGGCTTGGTGGCAAGTGTCTTTACTACAGTTGTCTTTACATTCTGAGCTTACTCATTTTGGCGTGACTTTTTTTTTAGATTTTAGAAATTGTACTGAGCCTTTATATCTTGACTGAGTTTTGTTTCAATAGAGTTTTTTTTTTTTTTTTAATTTTAAATTATTTTTGTGTGTGAGTGCTGTGTGTTCATAGAGGCCGGAGAGGGCATTAAGTCAGATCCCCTAGAACTGGATTTAGGTGGTTGTCAGCCCCCATGTGGATCCTCAGGAAGAGCAGCAGTGTTTGTAAACACTGGGCCATGGCCCCAGGCTCTGCTGGCTCTGCTTACTAAGGTGACCATTGCTGGCTGTTACTTGGTGTTTCAGATTGTTTATATTTCATGTGCTTTTTAAAATGGTTAGGTTTAAACAAATGCCTTTTATATTCCATTTGACCATTTTTTTCCTTGTTTTCTTTTGGATTAAGTTAATATAGTCATTCTCCTTTATTTCTGCTTTACATTTCTTTGAATCTTGTTAGTGGCCAATTGTGGTGTGGAAATATTAAATGGAAAAATTCTAAATGAACAATTCATATTTTAAATTACATATCATGCTTGTTAGGGTCATGAAGTCTGTAGGATGAGGAATTTTCCCCCAGCATATCCATGTAGTACATGTTACCTGTTAGTGATAATTCAGTGACCTTTGAGGGCTCTGCAGTGTTTATGTTTAGATAACACATTTTGCTTAAAAATAACTCCAAAGAGCAAGAATAGAGATAATTACAATTTGGTATGGTATAATTATAATTTATTTTTCAATGCAGGGTCTCATTTAGCATAGGCTAAACTCTTGACTCTGTGGCTGAGAATGATCCTTAACTCCTATACTTCTTGTTCTACCACGTGTTGGTATTACAGACATGTGCTATCATGTCTAGCACAATTCTGTTATTATTAGTTATTTTTAATCTTATTCTAAAATTTTTACAAATTAAATTTCATTGTAAATAGGTTCTAAAAGAAGAATATATCTCTATTAGATATTTATTTGAGTGCTGCAACACAATTCTTGACAAAATCAGCTTAAGGAAGGGTTTTCATTTTAGAGAACATAGCCTGTCTCAGTGAGGAAGGTGAGGAAACATAACCAAAAGGCCGGGCACGCTGAGTAAGCACTCTCCTTCCTGCTCCTTCACCATAATCTGTGGAATGGTAGAGCCCATGTGCATTCCCACTTCAATTAACCAATCCAAACAAATCCTCAAAGACAAGGCAGAGATTCGTTACCATGGTGATTCTAGATCCCATCAAATTGACAAGATTAACTGTCACAGATTCTGATTTCTACTTTAGTGTCTGTTTTAATGCTTGTTTTGGGGATATATATGTATGTTTGTGTACATGCTGTGATGCACATGGGAAATTCATATAATGACCTAGGGTATCAGTTCTCACTTTTCACCTCTTTTTTTTATTCGATATATTCATTATTTACATTTCAAGTGATTTTCCCTTTCCTGGATCCCCCTCCCCCAAAGTCCCATAAGCCCTCTTTCCTCCCCCTGTTCCCCAATCCACCCCTTCCTACTTCCCTGTGCTGGTATTCCCCTACACTGCTGCACTGAGCCTTTCCAGGTCCAGGGGCCACTCCTTCCTTCTTCTTGGGCATCATTTGATATGTGAATTGTGTGTTGGGTATTCCAAGCTTCTAGGCTAATATCCATTTATCAGTGAGTGCATACCATGAATGTTCTTTTGAGACTGGGTTACCTCACTTAGGATGATGTTCTCCAGTTCCATCCATTTGTCTAAGAATTTCATGAATTCATTGTTTCTAATGGCTGAACAGTACTCCATTGTGTATATATACCACATTTTCTCTACCCATTCCTCCGTTAAGGGACATCTGGGTTCTTTCCAGCTTCTGGCTATTATAAATAGGGCTGCTATGAACATAGTGGAGCATGTATCCTTATTATATGCTGGGGAATCCTCTGGGTATATGCCCAGGAGTGGTATAGCGGGGTCCTCTGGAAGTATCGTTCCCAGTTTTCTGAGGAACTGCCAGACTGATTTCCAGAGTGGTAGTACCAGCTTGCAACCCCACCAGAAGTGGAGGAGTGTTCCTCTTTCTCCACATCCTCGCCAACACCTGCTGTCTTCTGAGTTTTTGACCTTAGCCATTCTGACTGGTGTGAGGTGAAATCTCAGGGTTGTTTTGATTTGCATTTCCCTGATGACTAAGGATGTTGAACATTTCTTTAGGAGCTTCTCAGCCATTCGATATTCCTCAGGTGAAAATTCTTTGTTTAGCTCTGTACCCCATTTTTTAAGGGGGATATTTGGCTCTCTGGAGTCTACCTTCTTGAGTTCTTTGTATATCTTGGATATAAGCCCTCTGGGGATATAGTGTTCGTAAAGATCTTTTCCCAATTTGTTGGTTGCCGTTTTGTCTTTTTGATGGTGTCCTTTGCCTTACAGAAACTTTGTAGTTTTATGAGGTCTCATTTGTCAATTCTTGATCTTAGAGCATAAGCTATTGGTGTTCTGTTCAGGAACTTTTCCCTTGTGCCCATGTCCTCAAGGGTCTTCCCCAGTTTCTTTTCTGTTAGTTTCAGTGTGTCTGGTTTTATGTGGGGGTTCTTGATCCACTTGAACTTGAGCTTAGTACAAGGAGATAGGAATGGATCAATTTGCATTCTTTTGCATGCTGACCTCCAGTTGAACCAGCACCATTTGTTGAAAAGGCTATCTTTTTTCCACTGGATGTTTTCAGTTCCTTTATCAAAGATCAAGTGACCATAATTCTGTGGGTTCATTTCCGGGTCTTCAATTCTATTCTATTGATCTACTTGCCTGTCACTGTACTAATACCATGCAGTTTTTAACACAAGTGCTTGAGGTTGGGGATACTGATTCCCCCCTAGAGGTTCTTTTACTGTTGAGAATAGTTTTAGCTATCCTGGGTTTTTTGTTATTCCAGATGAATTTGAGAATTGCTCTGTCTTACGTGCTAGGCTGTCTGCCTTTAAGATTTGGGAATTTTCCAGTCTCTTTCTCTCACTAGGATTATAGATGTGTGCTAAGTATCTAGATTTATATGGGTTCTGGGGATTCAAGCTAAGGTCCTTATGCTTGCCTGGCAGACACTTCAGTGAGCCATCTCCTTGCCCTACCTCAGTTACTGTGTCTGACATATGGCTGTTTGTGAGTGTGTGTGTTTGTGTGCATTCATGCCATGGCACTTGTGTAGATGTGGGACAGTTAGAGGGGGTTGTTTTCCTTTTTTCACCACGGGTCTGGGAATTGAACTCAGGTCCTCAGGCTTGGCAGGAATTGCTTTTACTCACTGAGCCATCTTGCTGGCATCAATTCCCTTGTAATAAAACTGTTATTTAATCTATAAATCACATTTGTTTAGGGAAGATAAGAAATGCCATCATGTAAATAAAATTATTGTTGCACTGGCAATACAAATACCTATTTGGCAAGAGGAAAAAACATTCTTAGGGTTTTCTTTATGTGCTGCTTCCTATTAGTAGAGGACTTTCATATACATCAAGTAATACCCAGTAAGAGCAGATGCACCTTTAAGAAAAATCAATAAATTAATAATATCCTTTTCTTATATTCAAGTGAAATAAATTTTAAGCTATTGGAGAATATAGACTCGCAAAAAATAAGTTATGCATTTAATTTTTATTCTTTAATATACATTTTTATAAGAATTAAAGTTTATTTAGACCTTTTCTTAACCATTGCTTAAAATATCTGCATATATATGGATAGTCTAGAGTAAATGTTAGAGAATTGTTAGCTACTGAATAAGGATTCCTTATTAAATCAAACAAGAACTTAGTAATGCTTTTGCTTTTAGGAACTTTTCTTTAGGAGTCAAAGTCCCCTTCATTAAAAAAGAAGAAAAAATGAATCATTATTATCTGAAAACGTATAACTTTTATGCCTGCTAACAGTACTATAATATATAATTTGATGTTTCGGATTTTACTTCGGTTATTTAATGTGTTTAGTGGATCAGTTGGTTTCATTAATACTGCTGAGAGAACAATTTTGTTGAAAGTTTCCTGAAATACATCTTTTTCTACTTGATGCTGAGCACTCGCATGTGTACAGATTGACTGACGGTTGTTGAGAGTCAGTCTCAGACCTCAGGATGCTACACAGATGCTGACGCCCGCCAGCTGCCCTCCGTCTCTCCATTTCTCTTCTGGAAATGATGCTCGACTACTAGCTGCTTATGACTTTGTTGTCGGCACTCTTACCTCTCGCCTCTGTTGCTCTTTGATCTTAGTGTGCTGGCCAGATGGTGAACAGGTTCCACTGTTACTTACCTGTGTGTTTATGAAAACACAGAGTTTCAGATTATAAGCAGTTGTGTATATTATTTCTTTCTAGAAATATTTATGATTTGCTTTTTTCTTGAGTCACTGGAATCTTTACTGTCTTTATTGATTGCTAATTTACTTTGGAGTCTTATTCTCACTGAAGAACCATGGTTAGTTTGGAATTCACCATATAGCTGCAGCTTGACTTAAGGTTACATCTTCCTATTCAGCCTCCAGCCATTGCTGTACAGATGTGGGCTCTTCAGCCTCCAGCCATTGCTGTACAGATGTGGGCTTTTCAGCCTCCAGCCATTGCTGTAGGGATGTGGGCTCTGCCTGTATGTCACCTTTGCTCTTGCTAGAGCACAGCTGAGGGAAGAGAAGAAGTGTGCGTTTCCTTGGTACTGCTTTTGTCAGTCAGGAAATTTGACCCCTCCCATCTGCTCCTATAGATTCTCTTAAGTTAGGTGTGTTTTGTTCGTGCTCTGAAGTTTTTGTCTGGGTAATACAATCAAATCAGTATTTCACAAACTGTCTTCAGCTTGAATTATAGCTATTTTGTACATTTGAAATGAAGACAGATGGCTTAGAATACTGGTCATCATCAATCTCAGATCCTGAGCCCATGGCTTGCTTTGTAAATGAGTTTTAAGACGTAACCATATTTATTTGGTTGCTGCTGTGTGTGGATGAGCTCACACTTCAGCAGCACAGGTGTGTAGAAGCAGCAGACCATATATTGTTTGCAAACCCTGAGCATTTTATGCCTGTCTTTTCACAGCAAAAGCCTTGTTTTAAAGTTATATAATTATTTTAAAATTTCATTTAATTCCATATAAATTTTAAGTATAAAATACCATATGAATTTCTATATTGATGATTATTAAATATTAGATTATATATATGAGTTGATACTTTATTGACAAGTTATTGTATATGTTATATTAATATTATGATAAGACATGATTTAGAAAGGCAAATGTTAGATTAACAGATACTGTAATACTCATATAATTAGAGCCTAAACTAGGTTTTAAGGTTTTGGATCTCTGTACATGCACGCACATATACACATGCACACATCTTGACTTCACTGAAGGTCAATATAACAAATATCTTGGCAGTGAAGAGCCCCTGCAGTATTGATATTGGGTGGTGCCGATGTGCTCGTCCAAATTATGTGATGTTTCTTTTCTTCTGACATTCTTTTTGTTTAGCCTTGTTAATTTCTTTCAAGAACTGGGTCTCTTTTTTTATTGATTTCATTCTTGTATAGAGCTTGTACTCTGCTTGTACAAATGGCTGACTTATAGTCCTTTGTCATTTTCAGGTGGAAATCACAAATCAGCAAGGAATACCTTTCTTTCTTTCTTTTTTTTTTTTTTTAAAGATTTATTTGTTATATGTTAAGTACACTGTAGCTGTCTTCAGACACACCAGAAGAGGGTGCCAGATCTCATTATGTATGGTTTTAAACCACCATGTGGTTGCTGGGGTTTGAACTCAGGACCTTCAGAACTGCAGTCAGTGCTCTTAACCACTGAGCCATCTCTTCAGCCCGGAACACCTTTCTTTATGTTGGCTTCTTCAAGCTCTTGAGTGTCAGAGACTTATGGGCTGGTCTTACATACCCAGGGTCTCACAGTTCTTAGTATTGAAAAGTATAGAGGCTTATGATTGTGAGGTTTGAGCCACACTCTAATAACTTTTAAGTTGCGTGTCACAGGTGTGTTGTGCTAGGTTTTAGGTGTCAGCCCCTGGCAGCTAGTGTTGCAGCACAGTCTGGGTGTCAGGAGAGCAGCTAGTGCTATGGCCCCTGTGCTTTGGCTGTCAGGACAGTGGCTCTTAACGTATGACATCTCTGCACTTTTTCCTGTGACCAGAGTTTATAGTCTTGTCTCTTCAGGACTGATGCCTTCTTTAGTTTGTTGTCAGCCTCTGCATTCTTGTGTTCTCAGCTACCTCCTTTACTGTTGATGCTGCTGTAGCTCTAGGCTGAAAGCAGGCATGTCTTTCCATGCTGTTGCTAGGCATCCCCTCTGCCTGTGATACAGGAAAAAAGTTCAGTGGGGCTGGAAAGACGACTAAGCAGTTAAGAGCATGCTCTGCTTTTGTGGAGGACCTGAGTTCAGTTCCCAGCACTCATATGGAGTGACTGTGCCTTAGAGGATTCATGGCCCTCTTCTACAGACGGCACCTACACTCATGCACACATACATACAAAATGAACGAGAGAGCAAGCTAAAGAAAATTATAAAAATAAATTAAACATTTTAGGAGAAGCCTTTTTTGGGTCTCATGTTGCAACTCTGGGGATAAGGTTAAGGTTGGGGTGTTTGGGGTGGAAATAGGATGCAACTTGTTTGAGAAGCCTGGCTATTCTAACAAGACTGAGAAGTAGCCTGCAGATAAGACAGCAATAGCTTAATTAGGTAGCTAAAAATAGGGTGTGTAATGCTTGTCCTCAGATTTCATTTTGCAAGGGTCCAAAAATCGATGAAGAAGACCCCAGACTCAGATAGTATGCAGAAACAAAGAGTGTTTATTCTACAAAAACAACCAGTGTGTGGGATCAACCATTCTTTGAAATGGCGACCCAGACAGAGGCATACAGGCCTTCTTATAGGGAAGTGGAAGAACTCTCTGGAAGGATTAGGTAATCTAAAATTTCACTAGTGGGTGCTAGGGGGTCACAGGTGGTCAGTGGTCTGCATACCTATGTCGTGAGCGTTCAGCTATGTAATGAGACAGGGCTGCCCAGTGCAGATGGCCCATTCTGAGATAAGATAGTCCCTATTTTTGTGTTTATCCTCAGGTTGTTCTTTGGGAGAGAGTTATATGATCTTGTTCTGGATTTTATGGTCTGTTCCTAAAATGGCGTCTTATGACTTAGTTTCTGGGACTTATGGTCTATTCCTGAAGCCAGTATTTTATGGCCTTATTTTGAAACCAGGCCTTGTCCTCAAAATGGAGACAAATGGAGTTTATGTTACCCTTTTAATTTCTTACAGCCATGCATGGCCTTCTCATGTGGTCCCACCATCCATGCCACTGTATGACTATTTGAATCTTCTCTTCATTTCTGGCAAACTGGATCCCGAGTAGAGCTGGGATCATCTTCATTCTTACCCACCACTTGAGCCTTGCTCAAAGTTCACTTTGTATTTTGTTGCTAGCATTTCTTTTCCCTCAGTGTTCCATTTGGTTACTCAGCCATATTATCAGAAGGGCAAATCCTTTTCTTTTGTATTGGAAACCTAAAGTTTCAAACACCAGGATTTATTTAGACAAAATCCTGAATCTTTATCTGATCTCCTTTTTTATATAGTTATATTTGGTGGTAAGATATACCTTCTGGAAATGTTCTTTAACTTTTACTATTTTACTTAAAATTACATTCTTTGGGAAAACTTACCCCACCCCAAGGATAGTATAGAGTTTAAGAAGAAATATTTTCATATCCAATTCACAACCAAGCATCTGTGTAGGCTTAGATTTTTTAAAACCTACTTTAATAAAGGTTCTAGTCTCCTTTCTAGCCCACTGTCTAGAGGTAGGGGGGAAGTGGTCTATAGAACAAGGGGATGTGGACCTGTGTAGAAGTAGTTCCTTGGGGCCATTCAGTCTCTGTTGTCAGGATACTAACAGTCCAGTCTGAAGAGAGACACCAAACATGAATCAGCAGTGGTGGCTTAATCTGGCGTGATCCATCCAAAACAGCTAGGCCTCCTCCTCCGCTAAATTCATACGAGCCAGCGGGAGTGACCAGAACCAGACAGAAACCCCAGGGAACGGTTCTGTTGTGCTTTTCTCAGTAAGATGAAGATCAGCTAAGACAGCAGCCCATGAAGCACTGCTAGGGTAGCTGTCCAAGTGCCCTTCGCTGTGGGGTCCTGCTTATACTCTCTCTGAACACCGTGTGTCCGTTCTCTCACTGGCCTTGCTTCAGCAAAACATCACAAGTCTGCGTCTGCATCACCTGACAACCTCAATCCACTTCATATCTGATTTTCAAGCCTGAAATTAGTGGGCCCCATCAGTATCATTCACAAAGTTAGAATGAATATTGAAGTCAGACCATCAGCTACTGTCTTTTGGATCCTGAGAATGTAGGAGAGTCATTGGTTAAATTAAAAATACATGGTTCCTTTGGGGTCAGGGAATGGCATAAGAATAATGGGAAAGGGAATTGAATTAGTTTCAGAGTTTAACCATTTTGTTTTAGAAATGGTTGTTAATAATTTCTTGTGTGTGTTCATGTATGCATGCATATATGTATATAGGTGCACTCACTTGTGCTTGTTCTTTTGAGGTCAGAGGTGAAGTTGGGTCTCTTCTGGAATGCTCTCCATTTTATTCATTTTTTTATTTTTCTCTCTTTTTTTATTAGATATTTTCTTTATTTACATTTCAAATGTTATCCCCTTTCTTCATTCCCCCTCTGAAAACACCCTACACCATTCCCCCTCCCCCTGCTCACTAACCCACCCACTCCTACTTCCCTGTCCTGAAATTCCCCTACACAGAATAAAGGGCCTTTCCTTTCATTGTTGTCCAACAAGCTACATATGCAGCTGGAGCCACGGGTCCCTCTGTGTGTACTCTTTGGTTGGTGTTTACTCCCTGGGAGCTCTGGGGGTGCTGGTTGGTTCATATTGTTGTGCTTCCTGTGGGGCTGCAAACCCCTTCAGCTTCTTGGGTCCTTTCTCTAGCTCCTACATTGTGGACCCTGTGCTCAGTCCAGTGGTTGGCTGAGAGCACCCACGTCTGTATTTGTCAGGCTCTGGCAGGGCCTCTCAGGAGACAGCTTTCCATTTTATTTTATCAGAGACACTCTTCCGCTGAACCTGGGCTTTGGCAATTTTGGCTATTCTGTTCAGCCAGATCTGCCTGGCTTTGCCCCCAGCACTGGTACCGCTGTCCAGCTTTTGATGTGGGTGCTGGGGATCTGAACTCGGGTCATCTTCTTACAACAAGCAGTTGTACTGGCTTTTGTCAACTCATCTACATCACCCGGGAAAGGCATTTAATTGAGGAATGCCGCCAACAGATGGGCCTTTTCCTGATTAATGATTGACGTGGGCAGGCCCACCCCACTAGGTGTACCATCCCAAAGCAAGGTGGGCCTGGGAGCGTGGGGCTGGGAGGCAGGACTGTGGCTTAACTACAACGCACGGGTCTCATCATCCAGACCTCATCTAAATCTCATTGCTTTCTGCTTAAATAGCACTTCATGAATTTTGGGCTTAAGCTTCTAACCCATGAATTAAATTTAATATAGCTCTTAGTATGTAGGGGTAAGCCAGAAATTTCCACTCTAAAAATTATTTTTATTTGTGTGTGTGTGTGTGTGTGTGTGTGTGGCACGTGCGTGCACCTGTGTATATGTATGAGCGACTCTGGAGTCCAGAAGGGGGTGTCTGATCACTCAGGGCTGGAGTTATAGGCTGCTGGGGTGCTGTGAGCTGCCTGATGTGGGGGCTGGGAACTGAACTCTTGTTCTCGGAAAGAGCTGGGAGTGCTCTTAACTTCAGAGCTATCTCTCAGCTCCAAGGTTCCATATTTGTCCTGAGGCTTAGTAAATTCTCTTCCCTGGTTCTGTTTGTCCTCCCAAGCATATACCAGAGTTTCCTTCTGCTCTCTGGCTCTCTGAAGGGTAGTAGTGCTCACTGAGATTCCTTATGATTTGAGAATTATCACAGTGCTTATTACCTGAGAGAGTGGAGATGAATGTTTGTGTCCACGATCTTTTCCACGTCTCAGGATTCAGCTGCTGGGTGGCCCCACCCTTTTCTGCTCACTGAGTCTGGTGCAGAAAGCACAGTGCACGCCACCTCTTCACTCCTCTATTCAGGTTTTCTCTTCAGCTCTTTCGCGTGTTTTAATTTCTTGCTGTTTTTACAGTGATCCAGTTAACTGTTTTAAGTTCTGTCTTCAATCTATCTCAGCTTTGTGAATTTGCTAACTGACAGTTTCAAGTTTTAATTGACTGACTGTAAAGGCCAAGGGTACAGCCTGCTACCTAGAGCCATGATCTGTCAGATGAGAATAGTACTCTTTTGCATTCAGTACTGGCCTCTTATCCCTCTGTTGGGAAGAAATACATTCTTGCTTTTTTAATGAGGAACAAAGGGCAGTATTTACAGAAATATGTGATCCTCAAGAGAAAACATTCTTTTGCAGTGAAATATGCTTTCCAGACATTTTGGAAAAGTTGAAACCCAAAGAAATGTAGTGTTTGGGGTTAAAAGTTATCGCACATCCTCTGACCAGTGCTTCTGAGGGCGTGGTTCCCTTTGTTTGAAGTCGGAGATCTTCAGTGAATAAAGATTTGTGATTTCCAGAGAGATTCCTCCTGGTGGGAACCACATGACGAATTTAAAAATAATGATGGAAGCAAGTCTAGTTTTAGCATATAGTACATTTAGTTCATAGTTTTATATTTTGCTTTATTTTTATTTAATTAGATTGGGCAGGGTTTGACTAGAAGCCTACTTGCAATCGGACATTTAAAAATATAATTGAAGTCAAAACAAATTCCAGTTACCAAAATGATTCTTACCTAATTATAATATGTATATAATCACAGTTTTTTAACTACAGTAAAGAAAGAAGTATTCACACATTTGATAATGCTTGTTTCATAGCATATATTTGTTTGAGTACCATGATTAATGCCCATTTGTATTCATACTAAAATTTCAAGTTTATTGTAAGTGTATTAAGTTTGCTTTTATCTTTCCAGTAATAGCAATGTAGTTCTCTAGACAGGCTTTACTAACCGTGTGCATGTGTGTGTGTGTGCGCGTGTGCATGTGTGTGTGTGTGTGCGCGTGTGCATGTGTGTGTGTTCTTGAGTGCACATGTGTGTCATGCGTTTTAAACTCAGTGGAAACTCATTTAGTTCACTATATTCCCTTTCGCTTCTAATAACATTATGAAGATAAAAGTAATTTTTTTCTTTTGCTTTAAAATGTTTGCTGTCTCTTGTACACCAGATTTATTGGACTGTGGTAGCATTGAGTGGCTTTTGGCTGGAATGTTTATTATGGCATCATGTAATCTAATACAGGTTGTGATTTCAGTTGGTTTCAGTGTTAAATATTTTCATAATTATGCTAGTTTTGGCAGCTCATGTCAGATTTTTTTTCACATCTAAATTAATGTGTTTTTACTTCTGGGCTTTTGAGACAAATACGTTTCAAAAATTAATAATGTGCTTTTAATGTTAATATTGTGCAGAAATATCTAACTGAACATTTTGAGTTCATTTTTTTGAACTAAGGGTAATTATAGTTAGGTTTGGTCGTAGTAGTACTGCTGTCTTTAAGTATGTAAGGTCTGAAGCATAACCCCAGCTAACAGAAGATGCCATTGTAAAGATTGTATTATGAAGTTGTTTGGTAGAATGAAACCCCAGGGAATTATTTTACATTATTTTAAAATGAACAAAAGCATTTGCAGATTGCCTTTGTTTATGATGTCTAATATTTTGGCTTTTGTGTATATGAAGTTTCAGACAATATTTTCCCTAATGTGTTACTAGTATCTGAGGTTATCCTGTATTATAAAGTCTCACCTTTTATCGGGGTTTATTTCTCTTGTGTTATTGAGTAAGGATTTTCTCTAGTGTTTTTGAATGTCTATGTGTGTTATGCATATTTGTATTGTGTGTGTGGCTCATGTGTGGGTGGGTGCTGTGGTATGTATGAGTGTGTGCATGTGAGGGCTGGTGCTGTGTTATATGTGCACATGGGCATGCGCATGTGTATATGTGGAGTCCAGATGTTAATGCCAAGTGTGTTCCTTTTCTGCTCTAGTGTTTATTTACTGAGGCATGGTTTCTTGCTCAACCTGGGGCTCTGCTAGTCTTGACAGCCACTTTGCCCTGGTGATTCTGTTTCTGCGTCTTGAGTACTGGGAATATGAGGATTGCCATGTCTGGCTTTTTGGTAGGTGCTGGGGATGCAAACTCCTGTCTTTACACTTGTGTGGCAAGTGTTTGACCCATGGAGCCATATATCCAGCCCTGAAACCTTGTTTTATATATATTTTTGAGATTTACTTATTTTAATTTTATATGTATGGATGTTTTTCCTGCATGTATATTGTGCATCACATCCATTCCTGGTGCCCTAGAGGTCAAAAGAGGGTGTTGGATCCCCTGCACCTGGAATTACAGACAGTTGTGAGCAGACATGTGGGTGTTGGGAATCAAACCCAGGTCCTCTGCAAAAGTAGCCTGATAGGCATTTTCTCTCCCTTGGTGATGTAGATATAGGCTAGGTTAGACCAGATTAAAAATAGATAAAGACAGGTTTATCAGAAGGCAGCTCTCTGGTGGGTTCAGTGATCTGGCAGGTGGAGGTCAGTGAAGTCACACAGGGAGGGGGTCTATAGAGGTTAGGTGAGGAGTGGTGAAGTGCCAGCCAGGAGCTGGGATTGTGACCACACATGGTCAAGAACTGAGCCCCTGGGCGGCACTCTTGGGGGGAGTTGCCGGAAACGTGGAGATGAGCAGTGATGACGTGTTAGCCTGGAGTTTTCTCCAAGCAGACCTGGGTGTTAGTGGGGAGCAGTTTTCTCTGTGCATGCTGAGTGGGGGGGAAGGAGGACAGAGAGGGCTTTCCAGCTTATTCATGGCGTGAGCAGGGGTTCCAGCCCAACAGCCCCTTGTTGTTAATTGCTGAGTCATCTTTCCAGCCTTTGATTTTTTTTTTTTTTTGAAAGGTCTTTTCATACTTTTTATTTGAAGTACAATTAGGTCAGCTAATTTAGCAAGTTTTTGGTTTAATTCTTTGTGTGTGTGTGTGAAATAAAACGTAACTTTCTCCCCATTATTATTATAAATGTCATAGTAATTATTGAGTAGTGAAGTGACAGGCAGGGCATTATCATTTAATCTTTGTGGGGGTACTTTTCTCATGGCACATTTGCACATTGTAGGTTAAAAGTGTGTCCTTTTATTCTTAAAAAGAGAATGAGTTGAGGATACCTTACTTAGCTATTTTCTTATACTTGTTTCCTTTACAATTAATTAGTATGCATGTGTGTGTGTAGTGAATTTTAAGGTTCAACTTACCATGTTTTCTCAAATGGAATGACTATGCCTTCTTTCTGTTATTTAAAAAATAAAGAAAAAATACTGCATGGAACTAGTTGTTTGTGTTTTTGATAGATTTAATACCTTCAAGGATAGGTATTATAACTAATTTATCTTAGGAAATAAGTCCTCTAATTAAGACATATGACAGTTATATAAGTGTTAATGTAGAACATAAAATCAATACTCATTTGTACTTTACAAATAAGGATGTAAATAAAAATATGCAGCTTAAGTTTTATATGTAATACCAATAATAATTTAGTAAGCATTGTTAAGTCATGCAAATATTGTAAGAATTATGACATTAATAATAATTAAAGATAAATAAAATGACTTCTTGATTCTAAATAGAAATATAAGTCAAAGAGTTGGACATTAATTCCATTTATTTTGTGTTTGGTTATGGAAATCATTAAACATTTTCTATTAATAGTCATGTAGCTTTGTAAAGCCATAAAATAAGAACTTTTTGTTAATTGTCAGATAATTTGTTTTGGTGCTAGCTGAAGCTTTAAGATAGTGTGTGTGCGTGGTGTATGCATTGGAGGGTAATTGCATATTCTTTACCGCACTCCACCTTATTCCTTTGATGGTTTCTCCTCCTCCTCTTCTTCTTCTTCTTCTTCTTCTTCTTCTTCTTCTTCTTCTTCTTCTTCTTCTTCTTCTTCTTCTTCTTCTTCTTCTTCTTCTTCTTCTTCTTCTTCCTCCTCCTCCTCCTCCTCCTCCTCCTCCTCCTCCTCCTCCTCCTCCTTCTTCTTCTTCCTTCTTCTTCCTTCTTCTTCCTCCTCCTCCTCCTCCTCCTCCTCCTCCTTCTTCTTCTTCTTCTTCTTTTTTTTTTTTTGACAAAATTTCTCAGTGTAGCTGTCCTGGAATTCACAATGTAGACCAGGCTGGCCTCGAACCCAGAAATCTGCCTGCCTCTGCCTCCCAAGTGCTGGGATTAAAGGCGTGCGCCACCACTGCCTGGCCTTTGATGGTTTCTTGCTAAGCCTGGTGCTTGTAGATTTTGACTGGATTGGCTGTCATGAAGCACCATTGACCCTTCAGTCTCTGCTTTGCTCTGTGCTGGGTTTTCAGGTTTGTGCAGCACCATGTCTGGCCTGTTAGGTGTATGCTGGGATCCACAGTCCTCATGTTGTGTATCAAGTGCTGTTAACTGCTGGGCATCTCCTCAGACCTGAAATTAGTTATTGTTAAGTGCTGTTTGTAAATGCAAAATTTGAAAATTGGGTACATAGACTGTCAGAGCTTAAATATTATTAAGTCTCATTTTTAGTAATCATAAATATATATGCTGACCAAAATGTTCTAGTCCTTGAATGTGATCAGTGTTTCTTTTTCCTTTAAAATAAAATAGGATGACCATGAAAGCTGTGGTTCTAATTCTACCAACCGTAGCACTGCTGAGAACACAAAATCATCCATAAAACCCCGAAGAATTCAGCAGGCTGCTCCTACAGACCCTGATTTACCACCAGGTAATTCTAATGTTGACACTGCTGTTATTACTGACCATGTGGTAGTGCTTGTGGAATATATGTTTTCAGTCTTATTTGCTGTCATAAAATGTTTAGGCCATGTGCACATGTGCTTCAGAACATGTCAGGTCCGGAGCCCTCACAGATGGCTTCCAGTCCGATCTTGGTCCATTCTTTGTAGTAAGTTAGACTGAGCTTCTCTCAGCAAAGACTCAGTTTCTGCTTTGTTCTGAGAGCTGACTGGATGCTCTAAAAGTCACCATGGAAATTATAGGATATTGTAGCTGTAGCTGAAAGAAACCTTAGCTACCTTTTTTTTTTTTTTTTTTTTTTTTTTTTTTTTAACCTCCTGATGTCTTACTTTACCAGAGATGGTAGTGAATGGCAAACAAACACTTCCTTGGCAAATATTTCATGAAGAAAAAGGTTATTTCAAGTTAACATTGTGGCCAAATGCATTGCTGCCTTCCCAGTCAACTGTTAGTCACTTGTTAGTTTTTTTTTTAAATTTTTATTGGTCACTGTTTTTGTGCGTTGTAGTGGAGATTAGTGCCTGTGTTGTTGTGCTTAGGTTTGGAGATCTCATCCAGGCAATGTCGGAGGTTAGGCTTAGGTACACAGTTTGCAGCCTGCCGCTCTCAGAAGACTCATCTGTTCAGTTGAGATTAGCATCCTTAGCAGGTGCTCTGGGCAGCTTAGTGCTGATGGCTTGCTTATATAACTGTCTAGCAAAGGTGGCAATCTGTCTGGCTTTTAGTTCCTTTGGGCTGAAGAAAGTGCCACAAGATTTGCTTAATATATTTCCAGAAGTTTCTATAACTTCTTACTAATTACTCCTTTGAAAATAACTGTAGTTTATTCTAATTTATTAAATATGTAGCTTCCTAATTTCCTCAAATTTGACCATGTGTCTCCTTAAAATTTCCAGCATCACTTATCGTGTATAAAACTTGTTTTTTGCTCTAGTTTCTCTTGTGTCCTCTTTTGTATCTTTCTTCCCTCTGTCAGTTTTGGGTTAACTGAAATTTGTTCAGGACTTTGTTTTTCTTAAGAAAGACCTCTAGCCTAGAGAGATAGCTCAGTTCAGTGGTTAAGAGCACTGACAGCTCTTCCAAAGGTCCTGAGTTCAATTCCCAGCAACCACATAGTAGCTCACAACCATCTGTAATGGGATCTGATGCCCTCTGGTGTGTCTGAAGACAGCTACAATGTACTCATATAAATACATTAAATAAATCTTAAAAAAAAAAAAAGCTGGGCAATGGTGGTGCACACCTTTGATCCCAGCACTTGGGAGGCAGAGGCAGGCTTATTTCTGAGTTCCAGGCCAACCTGGTCTATAGAGTGAGTTCCAGGACAGCCAGGGCTTCACAGAGAAACCCTATCTCAAAAAACCAAAAAATGAAAGAAAAGAAAAGAAAAAGAAAAGAAAAAAAGAAAGACCTCAAAATGTTACTTATTAACTTTAGATAGAACCTTTCTAAGGCTGACTTATTGTGAACTGGGATTCTAGACATTTAACAACTCGTCAGAACCAGCATTAGGATTTACACCACTAGAATTATGACAGTGGCTATTTTTAGTGCCATAAAACAAGAGCTATGTTCTACCTGGGTGGCTTGAGGTTAAAATGTTCTTTTTACCCTGACTGTAAACTTAGGAAGTTGTTAAGCAACTGGATCTGTTGGCCAAATACTGGGAAGCAGATCAGTTAATTTTTGCTAAAGAGGGAAAAAGAAAAAGTTGAGAATCAGATTGGTTAAACAGTGATCATTTGTTTAAAGAATGACCTTGATTTCTTTCATGATAGAGGCAAACTCCAGTTTCTAGCTTTTCTAGGGCAGAGTTATATCTCTTTGGTTATAGTTTTGAAGTTGGAACATTTGTATGCATCCAAAAATGATTTAAAATGTTAGCATTTACATTTTTTAATTTGTATGGGCATTTTGCCTACATGCGTCTGTGCACTGCTTGTGTTCCTGCAGAGACCAGAAAGGCTGGAGTTACAAGGTACGAACTGGGTTCTCCTGGAAGAATAGCTAGTGCTCTTCCCCCCGGACCCCCCAAGACAGAGTTTCTCTGTGAAGCCCTGGCTGTCCTGGAACTCACTCTGTAGACCAGGCTGGCTTCAAATTCAGAAATCCTCCTGCCTCCCAAGTGCTGGGATTACAGGCGTGCACCACCACCGCCTGGTACTAGTGCTCTTTACAATGGAGTCATCTTACCAGCTTCTCCAGAAATGAGTCTTAAGAAAAGTATTGCTGTTGTCAGTAGACAGGCATTTGTTTTACTGTTTTGTTGGATAAATAGCTTTCTAACAGGAAAAGAGCAGGAGCTGTATCAAGAAAAGTCTTTCTGATTGTGTGTCTTGACCAGTTAGTACTTGTTAAAGCAGTTCAGTGGTTAACAGTAAACATTTTTTTTTTTTAAATAAATACTTCATGATAGAAAAACCTCAAGATGTAGTAAAAGTAAGATCTTAGGAAACTTGTGTGTGTGCATGTGCTTGTGCTATGATTGGTGTCATATTTCTGATTGGATAAAGGTCAGAAGAGATTGATTCTAACTGACTGGAAGGATATTGTTTTGTTTAAGCCAGAGTCTCTTAATTGAATTATATTTTTCTTTATGAAATATTTTCTCTTTTAAATTGTATGCTAGGAAGTTTAGAGATAAATTTGTTTTTTGCTATGTAGATGTAATACAGATGTATTGCAACATATATACAACACACACACACACACATACACACACACACACACACACACACACACGTACACACACATGCATGCAAGCAGGCACTTTAATACAAATATTTAAAGTTTGGTTAAGCCCAAAACTATGTACTCATTGGGCCAGAAACTATAATTTAATTATAGTCAACTATATATTTAATTATAGTCAACTATCTTTTATCTTCAGTAGCACAATAGTAAACAACCACACTCTGTGAAGGGCCACTTAAAACATGGTAGCGGTATGTTTTTGCCAGTCTTCTGATAATATTGTGAAACAAGTCATAAATAGTTAATGAAGTAATGAATGTGGTTGTGTGCCAATAAAATTGAGTCTTGACAAATTTTGTACAGTCTATACCATCCTCTCTGACCACCATGTAAATGATTAGAATATAATTATTGATGTTTCAGTTTACATTTACTTTTTTTTGGTTTTATCTTTTCTAAGTTCTGCTTTTATTCTTATCCCACCCTTGCTTATTTTCAGAGTGCTAAAGTAGGTGTTCCCTCCATGTGCTTTCTCTAGGCTTTATAGCTATTCTCGATAGAAACGATGGGTAGAGTCCTTCCCTACAATTGGAACTGCATTTTACTGTACACACACACACACACACACACACACACACACACACACACACTTTGTTTTGCTACCTGGAAATTTTTTTTGGTTTACTAATAACATGATTCCAGGACATTAGTATATTTTACATTTTTTTAAAATTAGTGTAGCCATTTGAGTAGTTTTTCTATAGTTTTATCTGTTTTCTTTAGTATGCTTTCATTTTCAGTTTTGTAAAATATTTGACATGTAGGTAGATAAATCCTTGCATACATGTCTTTATTTCCTTAAAGAACTTTTAACTAATTTATAGAATTAAAATATATGAGTAATTTTAATGTTTTCAGCAGAGGTGACAAAAATTATTGTGTGATGATTCTTTGTTCCAACAAAGTTTTGGGGCATTGCTCTTTATTTTTAATATTATAAGTTTTTCCTCGAAATTTTAGGTGAACAACTGCTATCCCATATATTTTATAAATAATTGAGGTTAATATTTTTCCATCTTATTGTTGTTTTGTTACTTTGTGTAAAAAAACCTTAAAATTAACATTTTTATTATATTCCTTTGTTTGCTTGCTTGTTTTGTGTATGCATATATATTATACTTGCATCATAGGTCATGTGTGGAGGATAATTTAGAGGAAGGTCTTTTTTCCCCCATCATTTAGGTCACAGGGTCAAGTTCAGGTCACTAGGCTTCTGAGGCAAGCTCGTTTTTTTTTTTTTTTTTTACTTTCTGAGTCATCTTGCTATCCCTATCCCAGTGTTCTTTATTTTCTTTTTCTCACTTCTGTGCAGTTCAGATAATGTGCATGCATGTACACAGTACATGCATGTATATGCTTAGTGGCTAGAGATTAACATTGTTAGTATTGTTTTTCTCATGCTCTCCACTTTATCTTTTGAGACAGGGTCTGTCACTGAGACTGGTGTGCATCAGTCCAGCCAAACTGGCTGCCTGTGGAGGCCTAGGGTCCACCTGGTTGTGTTTCCCCATCTCTGACTTACAGATGTGTGCCACAGTACGTGGCTCCTTTTCTGTGGGACTCAGGTCCTGTACTGAGAGACAGGTACTTGGTTCACTGAAGCATCTCTCCAATTCTGTAGTTGTCGTTCGCCCACCCCCACCATATAGCGCTGATTGGCCTGGAGGAACTTGTTATGTAGAACAGATTAGTTTTTAACTCACGGAGATCAGCCTACCACCCTGTTGCCACAGCTCCATGTTCCTTACTGCTTTCTTTCAGTCTCTCTGTATTCTTACTGCACTCATGTTTCTCCTCTGTTATGTCAGATTCTGTGTTAGTGAGGGCAGTCAGATCCATCAGTTGGCTGCCTTTGTCCTAGCTTTCTGTTCTGACATGTAACTTAGATATTTTTATCACAAAGGAGGACTACAGAGATGGGAGTTATTTAAAAAAGAAGCTTTCTTCTTTGGATGCATGGCACAGACAACATGTATTAACATTGCTGCACCTCAGTTAATTACTCAATTATTTCTTGTTATGAAGCCTTGGGTAGTCTGGAACTCTTTTTCTTCCTGGACCAGCTCTAGAGTACTAGGAATATAGGAATGCAACACCATGCCAACTATACATGAAACAGGAGGAATCCAGACAACGTATGCTATAGAAAAGAGTGATCATTGTGTGGGATCTAGATTAGCATTATTAAATATGTTCTGGTTTAATATAGTGAATCTTGTCTCCTTATAGCATCTTTTAATGAAAGTGTATGTTTGTCTGTCTGCTAGTCTAATTTATTTAAACTTTAGTTTCTTCTTTACAGAATATTCTAAAATAATGCTCACTTTTCATATACATTGTTTAGTAGCATTCCAAGAGTACTTATTGGTAGACTTGTAACTAATTGAGCTCTTTTTACTTTGTAGGATATGTGCAGAGTCTGATTAGACGAGTTGTAAATAATGTAAACATTGTTATAAATAATCTCATACTAAAATATGTTGAAGATGACATTGTTCTTTCTGTCAACATCACTTCTGCTGAATGCTACACCGTGGGTGAATTATGGGATCGTGCATTTATGGACATTTCTGGTGAGTGAATGTCAAGAAAATAGTGCTAGTGTATACTTCTTCACAAATGATAAAGTACCATTGATTTCCCAATCTTTTTTGGGGGTCCTTTTTGGTAGCTGTAATATAAGCTTTATGCATCTGATGTGGGGAAAGTGCATGTATACAAACATTCATATATAACTATAGGAGGTTAGTAGTAGTGTAAGAAACCATGAAACAACTTAAAATTTTTCATCTTTGATGTACATGTTTTACAGTGAAATGAGTTGTAGCACTAAAAATATATTTGCTTTGAGATTTCAGTGCTTTTTAATGAAGGAAAGTGAGTGTATTGCTTCATACACCTTTGTAAGAACATTTGGAAGTTGATTATCTTGATGCTCTTATCTATGACTTGCCTCCTTGTGTTTTCTCTTGAGAGAGCTCTGTGGTGCTAGCACAGTTTAATAACTGCCACGTACGTGATTATGCTTGTCCCTTTATGTAGGCAGACATTGCACTGCTTTCATTTGTAGGAGAGTCTTTAATAAATAGTAGTATTGTATATGTTGGCATATTCAGAAATGCATTCTAATTTCCCTTTTGGCTTACAGTGGTTTTCTCTTTTTTGTTTCTTTTTTTAAAGCAACTGATCTGGTACTGAGGAAGGCTATCAATTTTTCTGACTGTACAGTTTGTCTTGATAAACGAAATGCTAGTGGTAAAATTGAATTTTACCAGGATCCTTTATTGTATAAATGTTCTTTTAGAACTCGTCTGCATTTTACATATGATAACCTAAATTCCAAGATGCCATCTGTTATTAAAGTGAGTATCTCTATTTCTAGTCTGCTGACATACCTTTATTTCGTTTATTGGTTTTTGTGCACGGTAATTATAATGAAAATAATAATGAAAATTATAATGAAAATTAACTTCATAAATATATGTGCTATTTGTTTTTACAAAAGGTTAAGTATTAGCTTTTAGATTTTTAACTTTTTATATAATGTGTTCTGGTAGAGATATTTTGGAGGCAACCTTTTCTGCAACTATAAATTTCCTTTTTAGTCTTGCTGTCTATTATTAGTCTTAATTTAAGTACTGAGGATGTCAGATAAAAAAGTAACAACAGACCCCGAGATCCAGTACCACTCAGGAACTTTAGCATAGCAGCAGTCTATATTTTAGTCCTTTTAAGTTGCTTGATATGATATGAAGACTAGTCATTTTCTTGTTTTGTTTTGTTTTTTTGGTTTTTTAAGACAGGGTTTCTCTGTGTAGCCCTGGCTGTCCTGGAACTCAGTCTATAAACCGGGCTGGCCTTGAACTCAGAAATCCGCCTGCCTCTGTCTCCCAAGTGTTGGGATTACAGGCGTGCGACACCACTTCCCGGCTGACTAGTCATTTTCTTAAACTGTTTTATAAGGTATGTTATGATAACCTAACCCAATACTTTTTTGAGTCTATTGGCTCAAAATTTTTACTGCTGCTGTTGAAACTGGGTCTAACTCTATAGCCCTTGCCATCCTTCAATTCATCATGTATCCCAGACTGGCCCCAAGTTAGTGGCAACTTTCCTGTCCTAGCTTTCTGTGTGCTGACCCACTATGAACTACCATACCAGGGTTAGTATTAGCTTTTGACCCATAGTTTCAATATGTAAATAAAATTTTAGCATACTGCATTTTTCCAGGATATGCCTTTTGATTCATGTAAATATTTGTTGTTCTCTAAGGTGCTATGTCTTTTCAATGTATGTAATACTATATACATTGTATATAAGCATAAATCTTGTTTTATTACCCACTAGTTTTTTGAACATTATCAGTTCTTATGAATATACCTATATAAAATCTTTTTTTACACCACATTTTAGTAAAGTACACTTGTAAAAAATATAAAAACATATCTTTTTGAATCTTTGAAAACTGATTTCCAAGAACCTTGGAATTTTCAACTTGAAAAGACCTTAAGGAACATTTTAATTCTCTGGGTGTGGAAACCAGGGCCCAGATAAGGTTGATATTGTATAATAAGTTAGCGGTAGCACTGAACAAGAGTGCTGGATGCCTGATTCCTGCCTGGCTCAGGGCTGTGTCAACTTCAAACAGGGTACGACACTTTTCTGGTACAATATTATGAAACATATTTCTGAGAACACAACCATAAATCTTTCTTTCCTCATTATATAAGAATTGCTATAATTTTCCCTTTTATTGAAAATTGTTGCTTTCTCATTTAATATATTCTGATTATGGTTTCTCCTTTCTCTACTCCTAATTCCTCCTTAATTTTCCTCCCGGCCAGATCTACCCCCTTCCATGCCTTTTCTGTCTCTTATTAGAAAACAGGCTTCTAAGAGACAATAATAAGATAAAATAAAATGAAGTAAGATAAAACAAAACTAACATCTTAGATTAGTACAAAACAGAAGAAAACAGTCCAGGGAAAAGCACAAGAAACAGATACAGATACAGATGCAGAGATCCCCTCATTTGCACACTCAGAAATCCTATACAGACACTAATTGGAAGCCATGATCTACACCTCCAGGGCCCGCATATTCCTTGTGAATGCTGACCCATTCTCTGTGAGTTCATGTGCATCAGCCCTGTTGATTCAGAGGGCCTTGTTTCATTGTGTTGTTTATCCTCTCCTGTGCTTAGACTCTTTCCATCACTTCTGCAGGGATCCCTGAGGAGAGGGATTTGATGCAGACATTGTGTTTAGGGTTGAGTGTTTTCAGGTCTTTTTCTGCACAATGTTTGGTTGTGGTTCTCTGTATTTGTTCCAACTGCCACAGTAGGAATCTTCTCTGTTGATGACTGAGCAAGCCAGTGATCTATAAGTGTAGCAGAGTGACATTAGGAGTCATTTTATTACTGTTCTTTTAGGAGAGCAGTAGTATTTTATTTTCCCTTAGGTCCCTGGGCTATCTAGTTTTGGGCTCTTTACAACCTTAGCAATGTTGTATATGGGTTCCTTCCTGTGGAGTGGGCCTTAGCTAAAATCAGATATTGGTTGGTTACTCCCACAGCTTTGTATCATTGTACTAGCATATCTTCCAGGTACATAGCCATTGGTAGATAAAGGGATTTGAGCTGGGTTTCTGTTCCTGTTTTCCTTGGGTAATGTCCAGAGTACTCTACTGTATTAAAAATGCTCGAACGAAGGGGTAAAGGCTCTATGTAGGCGTCAGCTTGGCCTCCCCATGCTCAGTGAGTTGTGTAGTTGTTGTCTTGTGCAATAGGGCCTTGACGGTAAAGAACAATAATGTTGCCTTCATATTAACATATATAAAATTTTGTTTCTCTTGATAGGAATCAGTCATCTATATTTCACGCTTATTTCTCACTATGTTCAGTCTACATTGGTTTAACTAAATTTGATAGTTTTTCTTTCTGTATTTGAACATATATTATTTATTGAATTTATATATAATAATATACCCCTGTATGTGTGTGTTATATATGTGTGAATATACACACAAATAAAAGGGAATGTGTTAATAGTTTAATAGTAAATAGTTAATAGTTAATAGTTTTCAGGGAATAAACTTGGCTAAATTAGAGAAAAGCATAAAAAATAAATTAACTAGAAGGAAGGGTTATTATTGGCATGTAATTAACCTGTGTGTTTTAAAAACTGATTAGCTGATGTTTTATTTTGAAAAGTGCCTTAGTGTAAAGAAGTTTGCTTATAAGTGGTGTTTTTGTCTCTACTGATTACCACATATCAGATTCTGTCAACTTAAACCCAACTGAAATCAGCTTTTGAGTGTTTTACTAGAATTATTATGATAGAAAATTTGCCTTTTTAAGTTAGGCCCCATTGTTCTGGTTCTGGAAATCTTTATTAAATGGATGTGGCTCACCTTTCCAATCACTTAGTTTTCCTTAATTATTATTAAATTTTGTTTTGTAATGTATAGACCCCCTTTCATAGGCTTAAGTAGCTTTTCAATCTCTTTGTAATTTGTATTAGGCGGTTACAATTTTCTATATTTTACCTGAAACATGATTTTTAGATTGTGTCATAAAAAATAAATGGGAGCATAATTTATTTTATTTTCTCTATTTTTAGAGTTTACACTGTATTTTTTTTATTTAATTTATTTTTTTTAACTTACTCACTTTACGTTCCACTCATTGCCTCCCACAGTCCTTCCCCCCTCCGCTCTCCCCTTCTCCTCTGAGCAGGTGGGGGTCCCCATGGATGTGTCCCCCCCCCAGCACTCTGGGAGGCTAGGTGCTTCCTCTCCTACTGAGACCAGATAAGGTCTCAGCCCATATACAGGCAACAGCTTTGGGATAACCCCTCTTCTACTTGGTCAGGACCCACGTGAAGGCCAAGCTGCACATCTGCTACATATGCATGGGGAGGCCTGGGTCCAGTCCCTGTATGTTCTTTGGTTGGTGGTTCAGACTTTGAGATCCTCAAGGGGTCAGGCTAGTTGATGCTTGGTCTTCCTGTGGAGTTCCTGTCCTCTTCAGGACCCACAGTCCTTCCTCCTTTTCTTCTGTAAGAATCCTCAAGCTCTACCCACTGTTCAACTGTGTCTGTTTCTTTCTGAGTCAGCTGCTGGGTCGAGCCTCTAAGAGACAACATGCTCCTTTCTGCAAGCATAAGAGACTATCATTTATAGTTTAAGGGATTGGGGCTTGCCTGTGGGATGGTTCTCTTATATTTTTGATTGTGAGCCTAGGCTATAATGGCTGAGTCATCTCTCTAGCTGGTGGGTCTCAAGTTGGGCTGGTGATTGGTTGGCCATTCCCTCAGTCTCTGCCCCCTCATACCCCTGTGTCTGCATTATTTGTAAACAGGATACATTTGGTGTTTTAAGTTTTGTTGGTGTATTGGTGTCTCTGTTGCTACACTGGGGTTTCTGCCTGTCTATAGGAGGTGACCTCTTCAGGTTCTATATATCCCCAGTGTAGTGAGTCACAGCTGAGGTCACCCACCTCATTGATTCTTCTGCCTGAATGTGCCCAATCTTGTCTATATCTTTTTTTTTTTAAAGAATGAAGTTTCTACATAAATTTTTAGTCATGTATAATTAATTCCTTAGAAAAGGTTTCTATAATTTTATAGTTGTAAATATCTTATTAATGTGTTTAAATTTTTTAAGGTTTATGAATCTATATCGAAGAAAGAGGTTTAACCAGGGTATATACCAGGATATATACCTATTATTGTTAAGGGACATATCCTACCATACTCTTGTCAGCTGTAAATATTTAAAAATATTCCCAATTTGTTAGGCAGGGAATGATAGTTTAACTGGCATTTATTTGTTAGAATTACGAAGTAAATCACTGGGCATTTGACTGTCAATATATTCAAGATCTGTATTTTGCTGGTGAGGAAACCTTTACAAATTGACTTTCAAATGAGTCAATATAGTTATGATAGTTTCCTTTCTTATTGCTTGTTTTGCCAGAATGGTTTCTACTAATGCTGTTGTCACAATGCACCTGCTTCAAGACTGTAACAGGTGTAAGGCTGTGGGTGGCCGTCATGATGTGGTTATTAGCCACGGGGCTATAAGAAGCCGGGAACCAAAGATAGTCTAAAATAATGTGACAGACGTAACTCAAGGAAAGGTTAGGCCAGGGTTGTGGTGCATTTGTATCTGATATCCTGGCTTTCTGGATACTAATGTGGGAGGATTACATGTTTAAGGCTAGGCTGGGCTACATAGCAAGAACCAGTTTAACAACCAGCAAGCTTGCCATCCAGCCATCCAGCCAACCAGCCAACCTAGTTCTTCTCTCACACAAATTCAGCAGCAGTTTTATATATTCTCCCCTTCCTCTCATTTTCTTAGCAATTCACAGCTTAGTCACTGTTGGATTCTTAGGTGGCTTTTAAGCAACCCGTGATTGTATTTGAAAGTTTTCTGTCCCCCCAACATAGACTGCTGGCTCTCCCCTGGAGAGTACTGTCATTTTGATGCCTTGATTTCCAATAATGATTATTATGATTCTTTATATGTTTCATCAATACTCTAATGCCAATTATTTAGAGTAAACCTAAGACTGGGTTTTAGACTTGATTTTAGTTATTCACAATAAACTTTTCAAGAGACTTGGCTTAATTATTTTTTCTTCGTATTTATCTAACAGCAGGAAACTATTACAGTTAAGCTGTGTTGACATTCCATAGTTGTCTCTTTCTTATTAAGGAGAACTTTTATTGTTATGTCCTATTTGGTAATAATCTTACTTTTTAAAATTCTTGTGTCTTGTTTTAATTTCTTTAAAAATTATCAGAAAATTCCTTGAACATAAAGTTACTTGATTTTATGTAGTTGATAATAACACTTTAATTATTTCCATACTTATATATTTATAGTGTGAGTCTTTTAGCCAATTTTAACATATGGTTTTAGGATGCCTATGATTAATAAAATTGTGAAGAGTGATTGAAATTTTACTAAAATGACATCATGAAATTAGATTTGACCATTTTTTAAAAAAAGAATAAGGGAGGAAATAGTCATATTTTCAGTTACCTAGTTATATAATTTCTCCTCTAGAATAATCTAGAAATCTCATATGATTGTATCTTGATTATTAGTTGTTTCCACAATATTTGTCTTAATCCGACTTACTTCTAAAGTATATTCATCACAGCAAATATTTTTTAATTCTTAAAATTTTAGTATAAATATTATTTTTTTATTATTAGAATTGCTTGCAACATTTGTTGGTTTTTACGTGTCTCACCGTAGGACATTAATCTACTTTAAAAGACATCTTCTTCAAACATCTTCATGATGCTTTTCTTTCTCACATTACAGATTCATACCTTGGTGGAGAGTCTGAAGCTTTCTCTCACAGATCAGCAGCTCCCTATGTTTATCCGTATCATGCAGCTTGGGGTTGCCCTGTATTATGGAGAAATAGGCAATTTTAAAGATGGTGAAACAGAGGACCCCACCTGTCTCAGTAAAGATACATTAGGAAACCTTACAGGTAAGTATAACAGAAACTTAATTTAGAACTATTTTTTTTTTTTTTTACAGAAATTGATGCTCACAGTCAACCAATGGTCTCAGCATAGAGCCCCCAATAGAGGAGCTAGAGAAAGGACTCAAGGAGCTGAAGGGGTTTGCAGCCCCACAGGAGGCACAACAATATGAACCAACCAGTACCTCCAGAGTTCCCTGGGACTAAACTAACCAAAGAGCACACATGGAGAGATCCAGGGCTCCAGCTACATATGTAGCAGAGGATGGCCTTGTCAGACATCAATGAGAGGAGAGGTTTTCTCCTTCACATTGGTTTTGTGAAGACTTTATGCCTCAGTGTAGGGGAATGCCAGGACAGAAAAGTGAGAGTGGGTGGGTTGGTAAGCAGGGGAAGTGGGGGATGGGATAGGGGGTTTTCAGAGGGGAACCAAGAAAGGGGATAACATTTGAAATGTAAATAAAGTAAATATCTAATAAACAACAACAATAACAACAAAAACTACTTAAAACTTTAAAAGTATGGCAGACTGAGGTCTATCAACAGTAAGTGACAGTTCCAGTCACTGTCCGTCCTGACAGCATTTGCTGAAGCCAGCTTGTTTTTATATGTCACCATTCTGATGATTGTCATAGTGCATGGTTTTTATTTGCATAATTTTGATAACTAAGTATTTCGAGTGTTTTCATAGGTACTGGCCTTTAGTAACTTATCCATTCTTGTAAAAGATATGTTAAATATTTCCCATTTTAGAGCTTTTTATATTTTATTACAAATGTGTGTTTTTATATATTCTTGCTTCAAGTCATATAAGTTTTCTTTGTCAGCCTAAAACTTGCTTATTCACTTTTAATTAAAACGTTATTGTGTGTGTATGCATATGTGTGTGTGTAAATGGCATGTGTGTGTTCATGATATGTGTATGTCTGTGCATGGTGTGTGAGTGTGGAAGTCAGAGGAGAATTTAGCGGAGTCTAGTCTCTTTCCCTTTTATGTGCTTTCCTGGGACAGAACTGAGATTAAGGTGAAATGCTTGACCTACTGTGTCATCTTGTGAGCTCAACCTTCTCAATTTTAATAGTTTATGGACACCGGTTTTAAGTTTTGATAAAAATAAAATCTACAAATTCTTCCTTAATAATTGCTGCTCTTAGGGCTAAGGAGTTGGTCCAGTGGTAAAAGACTATGCTCTGCAAGCCTAATGATGGGAGGTTGGGTCCTGAATCCACATGAACGTCAGCTGGCCTTGGCACCCACTCATCGTTCTAATCCTTGGAAGGCTGCGGCTGGCTCTGCAGAGTCAGCTGCGTAGGCAGGCAGCTGTGTAGTGATTGAGAGTGCCTGCCTTAGGGAGTGTGGTGGAGAGCACTGCGCATCTCTACACACCTCAGTGTGCTTCCACATGAGAACAGCACTTGTACACAGCACCTGCACATACATACATGAAAGAAAATATTACTGCTTTCTGGGACCTAAGAGAGTAGTGGCTAGGTTTATTTTATTTTTTTAATTTTTTATTTATTTTATCAGAGGAAAAGAAAACAATTTGGTTGTTTGCTTCTGGAGGAGTTTGGTTTAGTTTTCCTGTGGGGTTTTTTGTTTGTTTTTGTTTTTTGTAAAGCCAGGATGTTTTCTTCTCTTTACCATTTTATTGTATATGTCTATGTTTGGAAAAACTTGTAAAACTCTTGGAAAGTTTTGGCAGCTTGATAATGACACCTGTTGGGTCCTGTCTTTTTGTTCTCTGTACTTGGGGCTCCTTGAAGCTTTTAGAGCTGTGCATTCTCAGCTTGCATGGTTATGTGGACACATTTTGAACATATTTCATTTGTACCATAGAGAGTTCTGGTCACATGTCTTTTAGGTGACTTGTTTGCTGGAGATTTTTTGAGCTTTCTATGTATCTTAGTTTCTTATCTTTATTTGCATGTTTTATTTTATATAGTTTCTATTCCCAGAATAGCTCTGTGAATCATTTGCTTTTAGCTTTATCTACCATATTTTTGTGTTTGAGAGTTCAGTTGGGGAATCACGTGGTTCCTGTCTCTAACCTGTCTCAGCATTGTGGACTGCATGTCCTCTAGACAGCTGTTTAGTGTCCTGTTTTAACACTGTGATCATTATTATTTCTGGACCTGTTTCTGTTGTTTCACTTTTTCCTCATTATGTTTTTTATTTGCCTTAATAGATTTTATTTATTTTCATTTGTTTGCGAGGACAGTCTTACTAGCTGCCTGGTTTGGATTCAAACTGTTGGGTTCTAGCAGTCCTGGCTCAGACTCTAGTGTAGCCATAACGTAACTGTAGCCCCACTGTATCTGACTGCCTAGTAGATTTTGATTGAATACTAGACATTGTAGATTTTATCTTGCTCAGTTGTAGATTTGTTTGTGTAAATGTTTAATTTCAGTTCTGCTTAAGTCTGCTAGATTGGTACAGAGTTGCTGTCAAACCATTGAAGTTCCTTCTGTCTGCTACACTGTGTTCTCATCAAAGGAAGTCTCCTAAACTCAGCTTGAGTCTCCCCTTTCATGGATGTGGCTTACAATTTATTCCAGGCAGTAGGATGGAGTGCTTAAAGAGTTCATTATTCTTGCTTCCCATCCTACAGTAGTGTAGCCTTCATTGTCTGACAGCCATTGTGTGGAAACCTTTATTATATATAAATTCTCCTGGATATTTTAAGTGCTTAGAGAAAATATATTGGATTACAAAAGAAACTTCTTCTATTTAATGCTCTTTATTTAATTAAAATGACTCTTTATTGGCAGGTACTGAGGATGAAAGTAGAATAGATATGCAGTATCCTGCTCCGTACAAAGGCCAAGAGTTATATTCACAGGACTATGAGGAGACTCAGGGATGGGTGTCCTGGGCCTGGTCATTTGTTCCTGCAATTGTGAGTTATGATGATGGTGAGGAAGACGACCCTGGGACTGACCCTGCGTCAACCATGCATCAACAGAAAGCTCAAACGCTGAAGGATCCCATTGTTTCTGTAGGATTTTATTGCACAAAGGCGACTGTGACTTTTAAAGTAGGTTTTGTTTTCTTTTTTGTTGTTTTTCAAATCTGTTAAGTTTAAGAAATGTTTATATTTTAGCAGCATTGTAACTTTAACCAGGGAGGGGCAGGCAGCTTAGCAGATAAAAGGTAGAGTTTCATAGTTCTTCATAAAATTGCATGATCCTTCTAGCTAAATTCTTGAATTTTGATTTTTTTCTTGTTTTATTCAAGTTGTCTCTACCTTTCTTTCTTAATCTTTGTCTTATCTACTCCCCTGCTCTGGATCATTTGATTGGTATATAGATCTGCCTGCTTTACTATTTCTAATGTAGAGGTCCATATTAAAACAAAATCTCATACCTGGCCCTAGAGAGATGTGTTGGTGATGAAGAGCTCCTGTTTCAGAGGGCTGAGTTTTGGTTCCCAGTATCAATCATGTCAAGCTCCCAGGGATCCTGTGCCCTCTTCTTGCCTCTGTGGGGCACTGCGTTCATGTGATGTAACTTTCGCATAGACAGAAAGACACATAATTGAAAATAAATCTCAAAAAAAAAATCAATACTATGTTCATTTGGCCATGTTGATTTGCATTCTTGTCATTCATATGTTTGAAGTTCTTTTTCTTTACAGCCTTGCTAACACTTTTAATACTTTTTTTATTTTTTACTTTTAGATTTATTTTACTTCATTTGTGTGAGTGTTCTGCTTACATGCGTGTATGTGTACTATGTGTGTCTGATGCACACTGAGGTCGCAAGTTAGTGGATCCACTGGAAGTAGAGTTAGGATGATGGCAAGCCACCATATTGGTATTGGGAACTTAATCCATGTCCTCTGTGAGAGCAGCAGATATTCTTTACTCCTGAGCCATCTCTTTATCACATACTTTTATTTATTTATTTTTAAAATTTACTCTTTAATCCTTTTTTACAGTCCAGACTTCATCTCCCTCCTGGGCTACCCACCCTCATCCGCTCCCCATCCCATAATTCCCCCCTACCAGTCTCCACATGAATGTCCCTATCTCCCCATCCCCACCCCACCAGACCTCCCTACTCCTACTCCCTGGAGCCTCAAGTCTCTAGAGGGTTAGGTGCATCTTCTCTCACTGAGGCCAGTCCTGGTAGTCCTCTGCTGTATATGTGTTAGGGGCCTCATATCAGCTGGTGTATGCAGCCTAGTTGGTGGTCCAGTGTCTGAGAGATCCTGGGGGTCCAGGTCAGTTGAGACTGCTGGTCTCCCTATGGGGCCGCCCTCCTCCTTCTTCAGTTCTTCCCCAATTCAATCTTAAGGTCCCCATTATCTGTCCATTTATTGGGTACTAGTATCTGCATCAGACTCTTTTCAGCTGCTTGTTGGGCCTCTCAGAGGGCAGCCATGTTGGGCTCCTGTCTACAAGCACACCACAGCATCAGTAACAGTATCAGAGTATCAGGCCTCCCCTTGGGCTGGATCCCAATTCTGGCCTGTCACTGGACCTACTTTCTCTCATGCTCTTCTCCAGTTTTGTCCCTGCAGTTCTTTCAGATAGGTACAATTCTGGATCAGAGCTTTTGACTGTGGGATGGCAACTCCATACCTCCACTTGATGTCCTGTCCCTCCACTGGTGGTAGATTCTATAAGTTCCCCTCACTTTATTCAAGGTCCCTCCTTTGAGTCCTGAGAGTCTCTCACCTCCCAGGTCTTTGGCACATTCTAGAGGGTCCCCCCACCTCCTACCTCTTGAGGTTGCCTGTTTCCATTCTTTCTGTTGGCCCTCAGGGCTTCAGTCATGTTTCTACCCCCAATACCTGAACATGTTAGCCCCTTTCCCTCTCTGATCCCTCTCCCACTAAGGTCCCTCCTTTCCTCTCCCTCCGCATGGGGACTACTTTCTTCTCCCTCCCAAGTAGGATTGAGGCATCCTCACTTGGGTCCTTTGGCTTGTTAACCCTCTTGAGTCCTGTGGGTTGTGTCCTGGGTATTCTGCACTTTTGGGGGGGGCTAATATTCACTTATTAGTGAGTACATACTAATGCATGTCCTTTTGGGCCTGAGTTACCTCACTCAGGATGATACTTTCTAGTTCCATCCATTTGCCTGCAAAACTTAAGATGTCCTCGTTCTTAATAGCCAGTTAGTATTCTGTTGTGTAAATGAACCACATTTTCTGTATCCATTCTTCTGTTGTGGGGCATCTGGGTTGTTTCCAGCTTCTGGCTATCACAAATAAGGCCACTGTGAACATAGTGGAACATGTGCCACTGTGGCATGGTGACGCTTCTTTTGGGTATATGCCCAAGAGTAATATAGCTGGGTCTTCATGCAGATCTATTTCCAATTTTCTGTGGAACCTCCAGAATGATTTCCAGAGTGGTTGTACCAGTTTGCAATCCCACCAGCATTGGAGGAGTGCTCCTTTTTCTCCACATCCTTGCCAGCATCTGCTGTCACCTGAGTTTTTGATCTCAGCCATTGTGATCGAATTCATTGGCACGGGGAAATTTCCTAAACAGAACTCCAGTGGCTCAGGCTCTAAGATCAAGAAATAATAAATGGGACTTCATAAATCTGGAAAGCTTCTGTAAGGCAAAGGACATAGTTAATAGGACAAACCGGCAACCAACAGATTGGGAAAAAATTCTTCACTAACTCCACATCTGATAGAAGGCTAATATCTAAAATATATAAAGAACTCAAGAAGCTAACCACCAAAAAACCCAAACAACCTGATCAAAAATACGGTCTAGAGCTAAACCGAGAATTGACAGCGGAGGAGTGGCAATGGGCTGGGAAGTGTAATGGTCAGTGTCCTTAGTGATCAGGGAAAGCTGTACTCTCATTTCCTCTGCCCTTTCTTGTTTAAAATAGTTCAGGTTTTAGGTACTTTTCTATTTTCAGCAGTATTCAGCATATGTTATTCCTTTATGTAAGATATACCTTCAAATATAGTGTGATAGAAACATGTATCATTACAGTGAGGAAAAGGGAACATTCTTTTGAATAAGTGTATAACTAGTGCTTTGTTACCCGTTACATGTTTTTTGATATTATTTTGCCTTCCCTTCCTTAACTCAGCATGAATTTTGAGTTATTTGTTCCCTAGCTTTTTCTAATACCATTAACATACACTTAGCATATATATGCAGTTCTTAATTTTTGCAACAAATATTTACTTAATTTTTTTTTTTTTTTTTGACTTAGAGTCTCATGTAGGCCAGGCTGGACTCAAACGTTTTAATTAATAGCTGAGGGGTGACCTTGGACTTTTGATCCTGCTGCCTTTCCTTCTTAAGTGCTAGGATTATAGTCACCCACTGCTATAAAATATTTGTTAATATAATTTATTAATATAATTAATATTTATCACCAGCTCATAATTATAATTATAGTATAATTAATATCCATATAATTGATCATTAATGCCAGCTGTGTTTCAGGATTGTTTTTTGTCCCCATAAATATACTAGTGGTTACCCATGTAGACTGTTAGGACTTACATTGTAATTATAATCAATGAGATGTAAAGTATATTTATTAAGTGTTAAGTAGAAAAATGAGGAAAGTATTAGTGTTGCATTAAAAAGGAAAGGATCATGCGTTTTAAACTTGGTTGGCTGAGGAAGGCTGTCTTGTGAAGGAAGCATTTAAGCAAAGGTGTGTGAAAAAGAAAACCCAGTCCTCAGCATTTTAGGACTAGCTCGTGTAGATAACGCAGGCATTCAGGAATGGTCACGGAGACAGCTAGTTTAGAACACAGTGAGCTAATGTGCAAATAGTTTAAAACTCTCAGAGGCAGTGGAGGTTTGCAGTTTGAGAACTGCTTAGGTCATGTTAAACTTGTCCTTATGTTGAGAGAATAAGGAAGTTTTGAACAGAAACATTGTATGATGATGATTTGAATTATCTTCTAAGCTGGATCGTTCTGAGTGTTGTGTTGGATGGCTGTGTGGACATGGAGGAGGGTCTGCTTTGTACCCGCTCTGCACAGGCCTTAGGGTCAGATGGCAGTTTGCTGTCATTTGCACAGCTCTTACTTTATGCACTTGGTTTTCCTGTGCTGTCCTGCCTTCCCCACTGCTTTATGTGGTGTTAAATTCCAGGTTATCCACTGAACTGCTCAATATAGTAACTTATATTTTTACTAACTCACTATATCAAGTTAGTTCTTCGTTATCTGACATTTCTTGCCAGCAATCCACAGACTATGAGTTCTTAAACTGTACTTCAGGATGTAGTTTTTAAACCTTAATGTTGTAAGCAAAATCAGTAACTCAGAGCTTTTTAAATGATTTTTTGCTCATTCACTTTTAAAATTGAGATTATTATATTTTATTAACTTATTGATAAAAATTAATTACATTTCATAGACTCAGTATTGGCATTTATATGCAAAGTGTCTTTGGAGCATTGCACTGTGATTGTTACCAGTCAGTAACTATTTTTCAAAATGTAAAGCATTTGTGCTTCTCTAGGGAAAATGTGCTGATGTGTAGGAGAAAAGCATTGGGATTCAGGGTTCTGCTTGGATCTGAAGAATGTATGGACTTAATTTGTGGTTTACATTTTGGTCAGAAAATAAGGTCATGTTTCTCTATTAGCATTTTGAACAGTTGATATTTGTCCAACAAAAATCATGTCAAATTAAATGTAGCATTTTTGTAGTAATATTTAAGTTGTTCTTGTGATGTTTAAGTCCTTTTAATCAATTAATTGCTTTTTCTGTAGAGTAATTGTAGACAGCTGAAGGCTGATCGACTTTTAAAAATTCAATTTTACTTTAATATTTTAGCTTTCCAAATTATGTTTTAAAATAACAACTTTGAGAATACCATTACTAGAAATATTAAACATAAAGGCTTATGCTGTCAGAGAAAAAAATATAGAATTATTAGAGTAAATGAGAATGCTTAGTTGATTCTCAATAGAAAGTAATCAGGCTTAAAATTATAATTTCCAGTTCAATAACATTTGTCTTTAATTAATTTTTTAAAAATGAGATCTTTGTCCTTGCATTTCATTTTGAAGAATACTATATCTCCATCTTGAAGGAATAACAATAACCAAATCATTGCTAAACCCATGAAGTATACTTCCTGGGAGAAAGTGTCACAGTTGCAGAGAGGCAGCTGCAGTAGTGCAGAGTGTCTCTGTCCCCGTCTCCTCTGTTGGTACCAGTTTATGCTGTCGTGCTGTGTTAGCCGAACCCTAACCCAAACCTTATGCAGTACTGATACATTCTAGACTGTAATTTAGGCCTGTAATTTTATCTTTCTGGTCTGTGATGACAACTAGGTAGCCCGTTGAGTTCAGAGAAAAGGAGTTTAAGGTAGGTGTGCTTACCTACTTCCTGCACTCGGGCTTCCGAGGCAGGGACTTGCTGCAAACTCCAGGCCAGTGGGGTGTGCACGGTGAGCCAAGGCTGCATAGGCAGACAGTATCTCAAAAACCAACCAACCAAGCAATAACATCCAAAAAGGGAAGGAATTTCAAGCAAAGTATATAAAATTTGATACATAAAGCCACACAGTACAAGCTGCAGGGAAACAGCACGCTTTGTGTTGTGACACTGTCCATTGCCAGTTTCTAGCAGGTGAGATGTGAGTCTGCCTAAGTAGATCTGTGGAGGGATCATGTGGGGCGGGCAGTGGGTGTGAACACCCGCCATCCTGCCTCCCCTGGAGCCAGAGCCTTGTGGACTTGAAGGGCTGAGAAGCACCTAAAGAAATGTTTAGCATTCTTAGCCATCAGGGAAGTGCCAATCAAAACAACCCTGAGATTCTACCTCACACCAGTCAGAATGGCTAAGAAGAAAAACTAAGGGGACAGCAGATGCTGGCGAGGATGTGGAGAGAGAGGAACACTTCTCCATTGCTGGTGGGATTGCAAGCTGGTAAAACCACTCTGGAAATCAGTTTGGTAGTTCCTCAGAAAATTAGACATAGTACTACCTGAGGACCCAGCTATACCACTCCTGAGCATATATCCAGAAGATGCTCCTACATGTAATAAAGACACATGCTCCACTATGATCATAGCAGCCATATTTGTAATAGCCAGAAGCTGGGAAGAACCCAGATGTCCTTCAACAGAGGAATGGATGCAGAAATTGTATATATACACAGTGGAGTACTACTCAGTTATTAAAAGCAATGAATTCATGAAATTCTTAGGCAAATGGGTGGAACTGGAAAATTTCATCCTGAGTGAGGTAACCCAATCACAAAAAAACACACATGGTATGCACTCACTGATAAGTGGACATTAGCCCAAAAACATAGAATAAACAGATCACAGGAAACTCAAGAAGAAGGAAGACCAAAGTGTGGGTCCTTTGGTTTTTCTGAGAAAGGTAACAAAATACTCATAGGAGCAATTATGGAGACAAAGTGTGGAGCAGAGACTGAAGGAAAGGCCACCCAGAGACTGTCCTACCTGTGGATTCATCCTATAAACAATCACCAAACCCTGACACTATCATGGATGACAAGAAGTGCATGCCGAAAGGAGCCTGTTATGGTTGTCTCTGGAGGGGCCCTGCCAGAGCCTTACAGATATAGAGGTAGATGCTAGCAACCAACCATTGGACTGGGCATGGGGTCCGCAATGGAGGATTTAGAGGAGGGACTGGAGGAACTGAAGGGTTTGCAGCCCCTGGTAAGAAAGATGATGTTGGCCAACCAGATCCCCCAGAGCTCCCAGGGACTAAGCCATCAACCAAGGGGTACACATGGTTCCAGCTGCAAATGTGGCAGAGGAATGCCTTGTGGACATCGGTGGGAGGAGAGGTCCTTGGTCCTATGAAGGCTCTATAGATGCCCCTGCATAGGGAAATTGAAGGTGGGGGTAGATGGGAGTGGGTTGGGCAGAGGGGCATCTTCTTGGAGGCAGGGGGTGGGAGGATGTGTTGGGGGTTTTCTGGGAGTGGGGAACTGGGAAAGGGCATAACATTTGAAATGTAAATGAATAATATGTTCAATAAAAAATGACTCTTAGAAGTGATAGAAATTAAACACCTGAAAATATGAGAGAATAAAATTAATTAAAGTCATATATACAATAAATTTTTGGTAGACTTTTGAATCATTTTATCAGTGGGACTAAAAATATGTAGCTTTCACTTTTTAAGTGCAATGAAGGAGTTAAAATGTATTTATGTTTAGACTCACGTGTTTTGACCATTCTTTAGTCCGTGGATAATCTGTAACAGCTGGTTTATCTATCTATCTATCTATCTATCTATCTATCTATCTATCTATCTATCTATTTATTGCACCTGTTTTTCTGCTTAATAATTAAATTTTCTGAATCTTTAATTTGTTCTTATTTTTGTGATTCATAGTGAAAAGTGACAGTGCATTGCTCCTTATGGCTCCTTTTGATTTACTTACTATTCTTCTATTTCTTAGCTCACTGAAATGCAAGCTGAAAATAGCTATTATAGCCCACAGAAAGTAAAATCTAAGGAAGTTTTGTGTTGGGAACAAGAAGGAACTACAATTGAGGTAACCTTTCACCATTAAACCTGGTAACATGGGCCTTTGTCATAGTCATTTATTTAATATATTTAGGTTTATAGTCTTACAGATCATTCTCTGTGTTTAGTTGGACAATGATTACTTTAATATGCATTGTGAGTTTGTTTCATAGCATGATTATGTGGGTGTGGGAGGCTTGATGTTTGCAGTGTCAACCATTGAGGAGGTTTGAGGAGACACACAGGAAAGCTGTTTATGTCTTTATGTCGTAGAGTATACATCGTGGATGCATTTGAAAGGCAGCAATCCTGAGAGTGTTTTCTGTAGAAAGTCTTCAAGGAAAGCCTGTAATAGCTTTATTAACTATGAGTTCTTAGTTCTGGTGTCCCTTTCTTCTTACAGGCTCTTATGATGGGAGAACCTTTCTTTGATTGTCAGATTGGATTTGTAGGTTGCAGAGCCATGTGTCTTAAAGGAATTCTGGGTGTTAAAGATTTTGAGGAGCATATGAATAGGAGTGAAACCGTAAGTCAAGATTTCCCCTCGTCGCAATGGTAATGAGGTATCATAGTGACCTCGTGAGATCTGCTTGGCTACCTTTGTCAGTGGCTTGCAAGAGGCCTGTTCTGTTCCCTCTGCATTTCCTTTGCAAGAAGTTATGTATTTCTGAAGACATGAAAAAGTTGATAGCATGCAACTCGTGGAAATCATTGCAAACATACTCCACTCACAGATGCTTCTTTGTCGTTTATGGCAGTTGCTTGGAGTTCCATTTTTTGTCATTTAAAGTTGTTTGTGAAAAAAAAAAAAACACGTCCTCAAGTTTTAGTCATTTCTGTGGAGTGCTAAATGAGTGGCATATGAAATCCTTTCGTTAATAGTCTAATGGCTTTTCTTCCTGTTGTGATTTATCCATCAATCTTTTAGGAATCCTGCTTCTTCATTTGTGGTGAAAATTTGAGTACAAAAGGTTTTACATACCTTACAAATTCATTGTTTGATTACCGGAGTCCAGAGAACAATGGCACCCGTGCGGAGTTTATCTTGGATGCAGCTCACCATAAGGTCAGGGAATAGATACTTGAGCTAAATTCTTGTGTGGTTAGGTGAACATGTGTGTGAATACTTGTAATTACTGTTTTCTTCTCAGTTTCTTTTAAGCGCTGATTGTTTAGTGAAACATTTAGAATGTTTTTGTCTAGTTTTAGACCTAGATAAGAATAAGAGATGTAGAGAAATGCTTAGCTTTTTGTATGGTTATACTACAACAACCATAATTGTACTTTACAACAGTTAATTATTTTCGAGGAAACACACAGAGTTACCTTTATTAATTTTTGTTCTCTAAAATGTAAGATTAGTGAAAATGAACATGACTTTTTTTTTTTTTCCTCGAGACAGGGTTTCTCTGTATAGCCCTGGCTGTTCGGGAACTCACTCTGTAGACCAGGCTGGCCTTGAACTCAGAAATCTATCTGCCTCTGCCTCCCAAGTGCTGGGATTAGTCTTTTTTCAATTTTTTCATGTAATAGGTATTAATATGCTTATAGAATATTAATGCATTTTCACATAAATTTAAGTTATCCTGTATTTATATGATACAAACTTATAATTTATATTTTAATTTTTTATTAATACTGGCTTTCGTCATTAAACTAAAGAATTTAATGTTTCTCATGTGATGAACACACATTTCAGTCTACCTTCAGTGTTTGAAATCTTTTATGTCAGTATAATTGAAGTAATTATGGACTAACTCTGTTTGAGAGGACACATTATTGGACAGTTTTGTGCTAGTGATAAAGGGACACACAAAGTGACAAGAGTATGTATTACCTATTCTATTAAAGCTATTCATTAATCAGACAATATTGATACGGTGTTCAAAATATCTAGAAGAAGTATGGCTGTTGGCCAGTGAGGTCAGCACTAAAGGAGCATTACTCTTATTCTTTGGGTGAATTCTTTGGGTTACTTCTCTTTCTTTTCATTAGCAATCTTTGGAGTTGATGCAGTCCTCAGAGTGTATTGAATCAGATGTCTTCTGTTTTAACACTTTGTTCCGTTTCTATGTCCCTGTTGGTAGGAGACACATACTGACATAGCTGGCATGCAAAGGTTTGGTGCTTTTTACATGGATTACCTGTATACAATGGAGCACAGCAGTGGCAAAGGTATTGAGTTCTCTTGGGTTTGTATTTAACTTTCCTTAAGCAACAGAAAATAAAGGTATCTTCAGAGTGCGTTGGCCCTTGGCAGGCTGTACTTCAGGTATTTTGTGGTGAATGGTTTAATTTTAGCGTTGTAATAGAGTTTTAGTGTTGTAATTAAATTTTGTAATAGATTCTGGCATTTTAAATGCATTGATTATGTAGTTATTTGAAAATATATTTACAATAGCCAACTAATATTCATATTCATTCATATTAAATGTAAAAATTATATATATAAAATTTTACTTTGCTTTAGTATGTCAGAAAAATACTTCCTTTTCTAAAATTAATACATTTTGAACACTGTATACTTTTATTAAAACATTTGTTTTGAGCATAAAAATAGAAATAAGTTCTTTCAGTGCTGAACACAGGTTTAAATAGTCATTTAAGTACATGATAATTACAAATTATGTTAAGAACTGTAGTATACGTAAGGAACTAGGAGAGGTCCAGGTGAGAAATGACTTGTTTGAAGGGTTGAAAAACTTGAAAGTTGATCTTGAAGGTTGGATCTTTTTTTAATAAAGAGAAAGGAACATATCATTAACTCTCTGGGTTCTCTGTTTTGCATTGTTTTGTAAGTGTAGTTTTTGTTAGTCAGAATAAAATTCTGCGTTTATGCACTCACTTTTTATGTCTGCTTGGAGTTTAAAATTTTAGTATAAAATTGACTTCTTCTAGGTCCAGCAAATCAACAAGACTTTCCTTCAGGGAAAAATGAGGATTTGGGAATAGTCCAAGAAAAGTCTACCAAGAGTCTTGTTATAGGGCCTCTAGATTGCCGCCTGGACAGCAGTGCAGTACATCGGATTTTGAAGATGATTGTTTGTGCTCTGGAACATGAATATGAACCATATAGCAGGCTAAAAACAGGTTTGTCTTTGGACTAATTCTTTTTTTTTTTTTTTTTTTTTTTACATTTTTTTTATTCGATATATTTTTTATTTACATTTCAAATGATTTCCCCTTTTCTAGACCCCCCACTCCCCGAAAGTCCTATCAGCCCCCTTCCCTCCCCCTATTTTCCCACCCAACCCTTCCCACTTCCCTGTTCTGGTTTTACCCTATACTGCTTCACTGAGTCTTTCCAGAACAAGGGGCCACTCCTCCGTTCTTCTTTTACCTCATTTTATGTGTGGATTATGTTTTGGGTATTCCAGTTTTCTAGGTTAATATCCACTTATTAGTGAGTGCATACCATGATTCATCTTTTGAGTCTGGGTTACCTCACTTAGTATGATGTTCTGCAGCTCCATCCATTTGCCTAAGAATTTCATGAATTCATTGTTTCTAATGGCTGAATAGTACACCATTGTGTATATATACCACATTTTTTTGCATCCACTCTTCTGTTGAGGGATACGTGGGTTCTTTCCAGCTTCTGGCAATTATAAATAGGGCTGCTATGAACATAGTGGAACATGTATCCTTATTATATGCTGGGGAATCTTCTGGGTATATGCCCAGGAGTGGTATGGCAGGATCTTCTGGAACTGAGGTGCCCAGTTTTCGGAGGAACCGCCAGACTGATTTCCAGAGTGGTTGTACCAATTTGCAACCCCACCAACCCTACATCAGATAGAGGGCTAATATCCAATATATATAAAGAACTCAAGAAGTTAGACTCCAGAAAACCAAATAACCCTATGAAAAAATGGAGTACAGAGTTAAACAAAGAATTTTCACCTGAAGAACTTCGGATGGCGGAGAAGCATCTTAAAAAATGCTCAACTTCATTAGTCATTAGGGAAATGCAAATCAAAACAACCCTGAGATTTCACCTTACACCAGCCAGAATGGCTAAGATTAAAAATTCAGGAGACAGCAGGTGTTGGTGAGGATGTGGTCTAATTCTTAATTGCCCAGCTGTTTTACTGATTGTGTAACTCAGTTTTCCTGTGCTGTTTACTTTTCCTCTGTTATATTTGCCTGTTAGCGTGTGCTTTTGTGTGTGTACCTGAAAGAGACTGAACTTGTGAAAGTGTTGAAAGTGAGACTTGGAAGTTTTGCCATGAGACCTTGATATTCCACATTCGTCAGGATCTCACTGCCATGCTTAGAAATGGTATTTCCAGTACATGCTTGTGAAGTATGGGTGCTGAGAACCAAATTTTGATACTCTGAAAGAACAGGTAATGTTAATTGCCTGTTCTTCCAGAGTATCAAAATTTGGTGAGCCACATCTCCAGTTTTCAAGGATAACTATTTTTTTTTATTTTTTATTAGATACATTCTTTATTTACATTTCAAATGTTGTCCCCTTTCCTGGTTCCCTCTCCCCCCAAAATCCCATAACCCATCTCCCCTTCCCCAGTCAACCCTCCCCTGCTTCCCTGTCCTGTTATTCCTCTACACTGTGGCATCAAGTCTTTCCAGGACCAAGGGCCTCTCCTCGCTTTGGTGTCTAACAAGATCATCCTCTGCTGCCCATGTGTCTGGAGCCATGGGTAACTCCAAGTGTTCTCTTTGGTTGATGATTTTGTCCCTGGGAGCACTGGGAGTACTTGGTGACTCATATTGTTGTTCCTCTTGTGGCACTGTAAACCCCTTCAGCTCCTTGGGTCCTTTCTCTAGCTCCTCTACTGGGGACCCTGTACTCAGTTCAATGGCTGGCTGAGAGTTTCCACCTCTGTATTTGTCATGCACTAGCAGAGCCTCCCAGGTGACAGCTGTATCAGCTTCTGTCAGCAAGTACTTGTGGGCATCTATAATAGTGTCTGGGGTTTGTAACTGTATATGGGATGGATCAGTAGGTTGGGTCTCTGGATGGTCTTTCTCTCAGTCTCTGCTTCACCCTTTGTCTCTGTATCTCCTGTGGGTATTTTATTCCCCCTTCTAAGAAGGACCAAGTATCCATACTTTGCTCTTGCTCTTTCTTGGGCATCATTTGAAATGTGAATTGTGTCTTGGGTATTCTACACTTCTGGGCTAATATCCATTATCAGTTCATACCATGTGTGTTATGTGATTGGGTTACCTCCCTCAGGATGGCACTTTCTAGTTCCATCCATTTGCTTAAGAATTTCATGAATTCATTGTTTTTAATAACTGAGTTACTAAATACTCCATTGTGTATTAAATGTACCACATTTTCTGTATCCAATCCTCTGTTGAGGGACATCTGGGTTCTTTCCAGCTTCTGGCTATTATAAATAGGGCTGCTATGAACATGGTGGAGTATGTGTCCTTATTACATGTTGGAGAATCCTCTGGATATATGCCCAGGAGTGATATAGTAGGGTCCTTCTGTAGTAGTATGCTTAGTTTTCTGAGGAACTGCCAAACTGATTTCCAGAGTGGTTGTAACAGCTTGCAATCCCACCAGCAGTGGAGTAGTGTTCCTATTTTTCTACAACCTCTCCAGCACCTGCAGTCGCCTGAGTTTTTTATCTTAGCCATTCTGACTATTGTGAGGTGGAATTTCAGGATTGTTTTGATTGGCATTTCCTTGATGACTAAGGATGTTGAACATTTCTTTAGGTGCTTCTCAGCCATTCGATATTCCTCAGGTGAAAATTCTTTGTTTAGCTCTGTACCCCATGCAGTCCAGTTTCTCTGCACTCCTGCATGGTTATGACTGCCTCTTTGTGCCACTTGGGCATGGCGTGCTGTGCCCTATTTTTACTTTTTAACATCTGAAAGTACTGGAGTTTTTGAATGTTTCATCTGTCTGTCCATCTGTCTGTCCATCCATCCATTCTTCCATCCTTTTTTCTTCCTTTCCTCTCTTCTTCCCTCCCGCCCTCCCTCCCTCTCTCCTTTTCTGAGATAAGATATCATTGTGTAGCCTTACATAGATTAGGATTTGCTATTGTAGAAAATTTTAAACTCAATCCAGAGTTCCTACCTGGCCTTTAATCATTTAGGTCCTGGATAAAGATACATAGAACCTTTATATTTACAATAAGCTTTAATTGATGTCTTAGTCAGGGTTTATATTCCTGCATAAACCTCATGACCAAGAAGCAAGTTGGGGAGGAAAGGGTTTATTCAGCTTACACCTTCCACACTACTGTTCATCACCAAAGGAAGTCAGGGCTGGAACTCAAGCAGGTCAGGAAGCAGGAGATGATGCAGAGGCCAAGGAGGGATGTTCCTTACTGGCTTGCTTCCCCTGCCTTGCTCAGCCTGCTCTCTTATAGAACCCAAGACTACAGCCTAGGGATGCGGCCACCCACAACGGGCCCTCCACCCTTGATCATTATTTGAGAAAGGTCTTACAACTGGATCTCATGGAGGCATTTCCTCAAGGGACGCTCTTTTCTCTGTGATAACTCCAGCCTTTGTTAAGTTGACACACAAAACCAGCCAGTACAATCGACATTAGACTTGGGCAGATATCTACCTTCTATGCTATTAAAATTTATTTTCTATTGGAAACCTTGAGTTATTCTTTACTATGTTTCATCTAGGCTGCTCTTCTCTCCTATTGGCCAGCCCTCATGAAGATTTGGACCATGCTTTCATGCTTTCTTGACTTCTAACCCACAGTCTTCTTCCTTCTACACCTTCTTCTCCCCTGGTGGTTCTCCTCTGATCCTAAGCTCAGGAACCCTAAACCCCACCTCTATCTCTTCTGCCCTGCTATTTTCTCTTGGTACCTTTATTCACCAGATGTTTGTGCAGAAATAACTTGCTTGCAAAGTCACATAGCTTTACTTTGGTGTTTGTGCAGGCTCTCTAGTATCTGGGGCAATCTGGTCTTGGAGGTCTGCACTTAACATTACAATACATAGCAAAATACCAAACCTCAACCCTATGTAGACTTGACTGCCCTTGATCTCATAGAGATCTGTCTGCCTTTGCATCCCCAAGTGCATGTGCTACCGACCTTGGCTTGAATTCTTATAAATGCAATTATACTTCATTTGCTCTCTTTTTATATTTGTGGTATATGTTCTTTTGTGAGATATATGCTCTTACTACTTTATAGGCTTCTTTCGTGTGGATATAATTTGGATAAATAAGTAAAATGAATATAATAAATAATAAAATGGATATAATAAGTAAATGGATATAATAATAAATTAAGTGGATATAATAAATAAAATTCAGTATATAAAATACAAATATAGATATTACAAATATTATAAATATATTCTAAATTATATAAAATAGAAATTATTATAAAATGTTAAAATTTAAAATATAAATCATAATATAAATATTATATAAATAAAAATTTACTTATGTATAATAAAATAAAATAGATACAATAAATAAAATGAATATAATCTATTTTACTTCCAGTAAGTATTTTGGTTAGTTTTTAGTTATTTTGCTTTTTTTCCTAGAACATGCTAGCTTGCATGATTATACATGTTCCCTTTGAGGAGATACATTCAGACTGCATTTATGAATGGCTGACATTCACTCCTATAAGCTGACTGTGAAGTCTCTGGTTGCTTTTGATCAGGTTATATAGTTTGCTATCAGATGATTATGGTCCTTAGGCAGACATGGCTTTATATCTTAAATAATTAAAGAATTTCATTTTGTACATACTAAGGTTATATGAAGTTTACATGTGTATATCTTTAATGTATATATGTATTTTGAACTTAAGACCTCAAACATGATAGACAAGTTCTTAGCTACATCAAGTCCTATAAATACAGATATTTTGTTTCTCTTCGGCTATTCATTGTTTTTTGCTGCTTTTGTGAGTAATTGTGACAGACTGACCCATAAAGCCTAATACTTATTTACAGTGTGAGTCTGCAGAAAGTGTTTGCTGACTCTTTCCCCCACACGCCTGTCAAAACTTAGTGATTTCAATTTTTAAATTTGAAGATTCTAGTGGTTGTGCAGCTCTTGTACTTCCACGTCGTTGGCAGATACATGATACCTAGTCACTTTGTCTCACTTTTATATAATGTTTGGCTGTTCAAAGAATTCATATTTTGGGTAAGTTACTCCAACCACATTTTACTTAATTATCTTAGGTGGTTTTAAATTTTTTAACAAATATCATTTTGGAGCTGGAGATGCATAGAACTCAGATTCTATATCCAGCACCCACTTTGTAGCTTACAACCACCAACCAGGGTATCTGACAACCTCTTCTGACTTTTGTGGGCACCAGGCCCTTGTCTGGTATACATACATACATGCAGGGAAACCACTCATATATAAAATAAATAAATCAAAAAGGAAGTCCATGTTTGTTGGGATTTCTGTTTCGATCTGTACATATCTTTATCTGTGTATTTGTAGTAGTTTTCTCTAGTTTGTGTCTTGTCTTTATGCATTTAATTTTAGTGATGATAAAATTGATATTTTTTTACAAATATCTTTTGTAAAGATTGATACTCTTTTAACAAAAGAAATTAGGAATTCTTGAAAAGATTTATTAAAAATATTTAATTTCTGTGTAGCAAATATTTATACATTTATTTTATCCAGTAACTTGTATTACAATCTAGAGTAACTTATGACTATTTCATTGCTGAAGAATTGTCCCTAAAATTTGAGGAATGGATTAATTAGTTGGATAAGAAGATTAACTTAATTAAAATCTTCTTTACTGAATCTCCATCCTTTTCACTTCAGAAAGCAAGGATGAAAAGGAAACAATAGTGCATCCCGAGGACGCGTCTTCTTTGGAGGAGTATATTCCTACGCGGCATACAAGCCTTACGCTGCTCAAATGCACTTGCACAATTTCTATGGCAGAATTCAATTTACTCGATCGTTTACTTCCTGTCATCGTGGGAGGAAAGGTATATTTCTTGTTCGGTAACCTGTTTTCAGAGGTACATGTATAATTTTGGTTATTAACCTAAGGTGTATCTGTTTATGTATTTCCCCTGATGGAGTAAACTCAGTGTAACTGCAGTTCCTGATTTTTAGAAGGTAATATTAAAGAAAGCTTTTAATAAGATAAGCTAAGACTTTATAAAGAAATGTCAAAGCACGTGGCTTCTAGAAGGGAGATGATGTACTGATGTGTGACCTCTGTGTGACCTCAGGTCGTCGCTTCACATCTTTATTCTCGTTTTCAAGCAGCTGTAAACTTAGTGATTCAGAAATCAAAAGGTCTGCTGAATGTACTTTTTTTTTCAAATGTTACATTTATTCCTTCCTCTTCTCTCTCTCTCTCTCTCTCTCTCTCTCTCTCTCTCTCTCTCTCTCTCTCTCTCTCTCTCTGTGTGTGTGTGTGTGTGTGTGTGTACACACTCATGCACGTGCGATTTATATGCCATAGCACCCTTTTGGAAGTCAGGACAACCTATGGGACTGGTTCTCTCTTTCTATCTTGTAAGTCCTACGGATTGACCTCCTTCCTGTCCTTAGGTTTAGAGTCCTGCCCTTAGCTGTTGCTGAGTCAGTTCACCTGCCCTTTAAGTCCCAGGTTTTCAACAAAGGCATGGTCATTATTGCTGCCACCTTCTTTCCTTCATGACGACATTGCAATCAGAGGACGAGGTGACTCAGATCATGTGGTAAAGCATACATGTATTCTACACTGCAGCTGAGTTTTCTCATAGGTCCCTGTACTGGCTGGTTTTTTGTGTCAACTTGACACAGGCTGGAGTTATCACAGAGAGTGGAGTTTCAGTTGGGGAAGTGCCTCCATGAGCTCCAACTGTGAGGCACTTTCTCAATTAGCAATCAAGCAGGGAGGGCCCCTTGTGGGTGGTACCATCTCTGGGCTGGTATTCTTGGGTTCCATAAGAGAGCAGGCTGAGCAAGCCAGGGGAAGCAAGCCAGTAGAAGAAGCCAGTAAGGAACATCCCTCCATGGCCTCTGCATCAGCTCCTGCTTCCTGAGCTGCTTGGGTTCCACTCCTGACTTCCTTTAGTGATGAACTGCAACATGGAAGTATAAACTCAATAAACCCTTTCCTCCCCAACTTGCTTCTTGGTCATGATGTTTGTGCAGGAATAAAAACCCTGACTAAGACAAATTGGTACCAGGGTAGTGGGGTATTCCTGTGACAACCTGACCATGTTTTGGGGAGGACTGTGGAAGGACTTTGGAACTTTGGGACTTTGGGCTAGATGATCCATTCGATATTAAGAGCTCAGTGGAAAGTTCTGTACGAGCTTGGAAGTCAATGTTAAGAACAGTGCAGAAGATGGAGGCCTGGCTTGTGAAATTTCAGAGGGAAGATTAAAGACTCTTACAGTGGCCATGTTTTGACTGTGAAGATTCTGTGGTTTTGCTTAGCTGGGGCTGAAGAATCAGCTGTGATTAACAAGACACCAGAACCACTAAAGCAACCCTTTGTGTTACTGGGACTATTGATGCTGGTTAGCTGGAGCTAAGAAATTAGCGGTGATTAAGAAGAGACCAGCATCACTGAGGTGAAATCTTCTAGGAAGTGTTTTCTGAGAGCACAGAGAGTGTGTTCCAGAGATAGCCACAGTTGTATTTTGTGCTGTGGCTGGACTTGGTACTGTGTAAGAGTCACCCAGATGGTACTGGTTTTGAAGGCATGAAGGGGTCATGAAGAGCAGCTGAGGCTCTTGGCACAGTGAGAGGCCACGAAAGGCCATTGGTGAAGGTGCAGCCTCAGTTGCAATTGGTGGCCCAGGACTTGAAGGGGTCATGCATAGGAGCAGAGGCTTGTCACCATGAAGAGAGCCTATGAGAGGCTTGGTGAAGCCTAATTACAGTGGAAGATAACAGCGTTTTGGAGATGCCAGTACCATGCGATGACCACCAAGAACAGCAGCAGCAGTGGAGTACAGGCAGCTTTTGCTAGTAAATTCTTAGAGTTTATTAAGGTTTTGGCATTTTTATATATGGATTTTAATCATACTAGCATCAAGGAAAAAATTGAAGGTAAAGAATATTATTAGCAATTGTGTTGGGCATGCTGGTTGCATGCCTTTAATCCTAGTAGAAGAGGTGGACATGACTTGGTGAGCCTGGTCTACATATCAAGTTCCAGGACAGCCAAGGCTACATAGAGAAACTGTTTCCAAAAACTAAAAAAGGAAAATAAACTAACAAGAGTATTATCAGAAATCAATAGAACTACTCCAGAGTGTTTCAAATGTCTGTTTAAAGAATGAGGAACATACACACTTCCCACAGATGTTTAATCTAAGGGGTATTCTGTATGATTCCATCATGAGAACTTCAAAAAGAGAGCTCTGATGATTGAAGTGAGAATGTCCTTTCCTCTGGTCTTGCTGGAAAGGGAACTAGAGTCTGGAGTTCTTCAGTCGTTCAGGTGTTATTCCTATTCACTGTGCATCACACTTAAGATTGCTGTGTGTGTCATTATGGTATTTTTCACAGGAATCCAAAGTAAAGTTATTTAGCTTAACAAAACTAACTGAATTGAAAATAGTTTCAAATTACTGATGATAGAAAATTAGTGAGGATTGGGATGTTCAGTCTGTCAGTGTTACCACAGCATTTCTCTGTATTGGCTTTGGGATTAGATAAACCACTTGTAAGATAGGTTGTCTCAAGGTAAAGATGATCTTGGTTTTCCTCATTAAAAGCCAGGACTAGGACATTTTGAGAGTTAGTTCTAGGAAAGGTAGGGGGACTTACCAATTAGGATACATTTTCTGGGTATCTTGCAGCTTACCCATACCAATTTGGGAATTCAGAAGGGTTCATCTAACACTGCCACTACCAAAACCCTCTCAAGATGTAGGACTTCTGTGCCTTTAACATAAGTAAATATGTTTTGGATCGTATTTTCATTTTCTGTATACTTTATTATATTATGTCCTTTACAGTATTTTGTGTAATCCTCTGAGGTTTTTGTATGATTAAGAAACTATGGAGTGATAGTGCTCCTTCCTGTTGATTGAGAAATAAAAATTGTTAGATAAAGGAGAAAGAAAAAGTTTTTAAAGAAATGCATTCTTTAGAAGCTGAGGCACATTTGGATTATCGAGAAGACATTGTATTTGGTTATGTCAATAGTGCTCTAACAGTTATTTCTAGCCGGCTTTCTTACAGTGAAATATGTGGGTCTGAAGTTGGTGTAGAAGAATGTATGTGGTTCAGCCATTGTTCTGCTAGAATGTAAAACTAATATCATTACTTTCCAGAATTCAAGTAACTTCACAAATGCCACAAACTTCCAGTCACTTCGGCCTTTGCCATCCATTCAGATATTTGTGGATAAAATTAATTTGGAACATTCTGTCCCGATGTACGCTGAACAGTTGGTGCATGTGGTCAGCAGCCTTACTCAGCCTTCTGACAATCTTCTTCATTATTGCTATGTCCACTGCTACCTTAAGGTATGAAAAGAGAATTTTCTTGTTTGTTAGTGTCTGTTCACATCAGGGATATCAAGGAAGTTTCTTTGTACTTAAGGTTGTAGTTTTAGAGAATCAGTATTTTAGAAGTTAAGACTTAAGTAATATTTAGTCACTACTGCAGTATAATTAAAATGTTTTCAAATTTTCTCTTTTTTTCATAGAAATTAGTAGTTTGGCAATTGTGAGTTCATAGTTTTGAAGATCTAAAAGTGAGTTTTATAAGCAGTGTGAAAAATGTTCATATTGGTGTTTTAAAAAGCTCAGGATTTACTTGAAAATAAACATTAATATAGGCATAGTGCTTCATGGGAGACTGTAACATAAGTTTTTAGCCATTTTGCTCTTGTTGGAGTCACATTAATTTCTTGATGGAAAGGGAAATGCTTGATTGTTTTTCAGTGATCCATGTGCAGGCATGCATGCACACATGCATGTGCATACACACACTTGTCCATATGTCTGTGAAGCTGAGGTTGACATCAGATGTCTTCATGGGATTTCAGTTGTTTCTTCTTTGTGCATGAGTACATAAGAAACTGTGATCACCAGCCACCAACAACAGCCAACTGACAACCCAACCAAAAACCCATCCTCCTTCTTGGAACCTGTTGCAGGATTTTCCCTGAACCCTAGCATTTATATATTCTCTGAAAAGTCCCCAGAATTCCAAATGTCACACAATCACAGAAACTCTCTGCACCTGGCAGGATTATGCCCCTGCTAGAGCATGCGACAAATCATGACTGATGTGGAAAATATGAAGAAGCCCCATATCACACACTTGGGATTGAAACAGAAACATATTCTTATAACATTTCTAAGCTTTTAAAGAGAAACTAAAACTCCAGAATTACACTATACTAAATACTGAGGTCTTTACGCTTGTGAGGCAATCTACCTCCCTGGTCCTTCCATCCCCAACTTAAAAAAAACCAGATATATTTAAAAATAGTTATAGGGTCAGTGAGATGGCTCACTGGGTAGAGGTGCTTGCTGCCTAGCTTGTTATGTAGTGGTGAGGAGAGGACAGCTTATGAGAATACTCCCGCTAGGTGGGGTTCAAACACAGGGCTCAGCTCCCGAGGCTTGGTGGCACAAACCTAGAATCTGATAAATTGTCTCAGTAGCTTTGTTTTATTCTAAAAGAGCACTGGATTTCATGTGAAGGACTTCATGAGAAAGATTAAAGTACTTCCCAGATAGAGCCCTGCTCTCAGGTGATACATTGGTGGCTGAAAGTCCTTAGTTATATATTTATATAACATTTAAGACAATAATTGTAGATCTCTTTGGTTTAATTTTAAGTTTAAAGTATTGAAATTTAACTGTTGTCAGAGCATCTCAAACCGGGAAGTGATGAGGTGTGGCAGGCATGCAGTGACCGTGCAGCAGCACTGGTGCCTCACATGGGCGTCTCACACGGGCGTCTCTCTCACACAGGCGTCTCTCTCACACGGGCGTCTCTCTCACACAGGCATCTCTCTCACACGGGCATCTCTCTCACACAGGCATCTCTCTCACACGGGCGTCTCTCTCAAACGGGCGTCTCTCTCACACGGGCGTCTCTCTCAAACGGGCGTCTCTCTCACACGGGCGTCTCTCTCACACGGGCGTCTCTCTCACACGGGCGTCTCTCTCACACGGGCGTCTCACCCTTGTGTACTCACTGAGCCTTGGCTGCGTTCTCTCTTCCAGGTGTTTGGTTTTCAGGTAGGACTGACATGCTTGGATCACAGCGGCTCTTACTGCTTACCTGTACCAGTTATTCCCTCTTTCAGCACCGCCCTTTATGGGAAGCTTCTGAAACTCCCTGCTCTCTGGTACGTACTTACTTGTTAACTCTGATCTATGTTCATTTTTATTTTATAACTTTTGGATGGAACAATTAAAAAATGTCTAGTTTTTACCCACGTGTTAGTTTTATACAAAATGTTAGAAAAACAATTGAAATTTTATTCTCATTGAGACCTAAGAAATGAAAGCCTCCATTATTTTGACTTTAAAAAATTAAAATATTACAGTTACTTATTTTTTGTGTGTACATGTGATATGTATGTGCATTCATGAGCCATTGCACATGTATGGAAGGAAGTTAGGGGACACCTGAGGTGCGACTTCTCTCCCATTGTATGGGACAGGGAGTGAATTCAGGTCTGTAGACTTGCTGGTAAACACTTTTGTCTGCTCAGCTGCCTTACCAACTTCCTGCTGTCATTCTCAGTGATGTGTTAGTTCCCAGTGTCTTCTGGAGCAGGAAGGACAGGGGATGGTAATAACTTATTCATATTAGAGGCATGCACTTGCTGTCTTAGAGAGTACCAGGGACTGCAGAAATGGGAGCTTGACAGGTCTGTGGAAGAAGTTCAGTGAGTGGTTTTTCATTACATGCTGTGTGAGGTGCACCCGTCATATAGAAAAGCTTGTTTAGTAACTGTGTTGGAGTAGAGTCACCTTCATCACTTACTTGGTGTTGCTTACTCTATTTGAAGGTCGTATTTCCTTAAATTCTAAGATTTTTGAAGGAAAGGTAATTATTTTCTCTTTATTTTTAGTTAAATGTTTTTAAATATGTTGTATAATTAATTGTTTAAATAGAAGAAAGATGTTTATGCAAAATTATCTTCTAGTGAAATATTTTTTATGTTTAAAGCATATATTTCAATGTGTCATAATTAGTAATATTATATTTATATGATATACTTGTCTTCAGTTTTTTATTTAAGTAGTTCTTTCATTCAAAGTAACTTCCAGAAAAACAGATACATATATCTTTAAAACAAATACTGTATTTCTTTAATAATTTGAAATAATTTGGAAGTGAAATTAGTAAGGAATTTATTCATTTTTTCAAAGAAATTTGCCCTTTGATCCAGAGCATTTATGAAAAAGACACATTATAATTAACTCTCAGAATGAATCCTGTGAAATGGAACCATTTTACAGTTTCTTTTAATGTTTCTTGGCAGGTTTCTATTTGTAAATGTCATTTTCCTCATATGTTATTTATTATGATATGTATAGATGGATTTAACTTTATATATAGCATTTTCCATTTCAGCTAATATAGTTTCTATTCTGATCTGTGAAGTTGGGCAGGGCACAGTGTCACTCAGGAAGCAGGTGGATCTCTTTGAATTTGAGACCAGCCTGGTATACATAGTGAGATCAGATCTGGCCAGCCAGGACTATATAGTGAATAGTGAGACCTTGTCTCAAGAAAACAACAACAAAAAGCAGAAAACTATTTATCTCAATTATTTTACTTTATTTCCTCTAAAAATCACACTGGATTATTTAGCTTGTCTATAAGACAGCCTTTCTTGTTGACCTTTGTTCTCCAGACTGCTAACAGTCCTGTATTTGACTTTCCCAATCATGCTGCCTCGCCTTCCAGTGCCTCTCTTATTTGCCTTCTCCCTTTCTTAGCACATCTTGATTCCTTTAATGTTTTAGGACCACAGTTTATATTTTGACATTTATTAGTTACTTCCTTGTTGTAGAGCTAATAGCTAATGGAAAGCAACTTAAGTGGGGAAGGGTGTACTTTATACTTTGAGGCTGGCTAATCTGCTAGGTTGGGAAAGCATGGTCCCAGCAGCGGAGGACTGCCAGGCACAATGTATCCATGAGTCAGGAGCAGAGGCTGGCCTATGCAGCCCCACCCTCGCCCCCAGTGGCCTGCTTCTACCAGCACAGCTCCACCTCCAAAAGGTTCATGGCCTTTGCCAACAGTACCACCAAGAGGAAGGCATGGCTCAGACAGTGAACACACAGGGACCTTTTAACAGTCAAACCACAGCACAGTCTGCGTCTCATTTACTTAGATCTACCATCAGCTCTCCTGCTTCCGAGATCACATCCAAAGCTCCATAGTGGTCCAGACATCCTAGTGACTCAACCTCTTTCTTAACTCTCCAGTGAGCACACTTCCATTTGGCCTCATGAACTGGGCAGCAAACACTTTCTCTCCCACATCCTCCTTTCTCTGTAATGCTTGTCCATTTTCTGAGGTCTTCTAGGCGTTGATATTAATGAAGACCTCCCCCTGAAATAACCAAGTTCCTACTGGCTCATATGAACCACCCAGGTGGAAACTGCCAATTTCATACTGCCTCAGGCTATGTAGCCTTTGTTTAATGGAGGAATGAATAGTATATTAATCACTTTGTTTCTAAGGTGCTTATATATATTCCATTTACCCCATATTGCATAGTATCATAAGCCAGGTTGTGTCTCTTTCCCCAATTCAAGCAATACAGTGATAGAGGACTCTTTAATTATGATAGTTTCTTATCATATGAACATATGGAGGCTCCCGTGGGCTAGCTAAATTATGGACATTCTTTTCCTTATTACTAAGTATTAGAAATGAGGGCTGTCTTCTATCTCTGTTACCCTGCTTTCTTTTACTGTTTGACTCTTACTGTGAATCCCAAGGATTCAGACCCAGTAAAGGCTCTATACAAAGCCTTGACTTGTACTGTCTTTCCCTTACATTTTGCCAGCTGTAAAAATAGCAACCCAGCCACCCTATATCATCATCCTCTTTTTCTACATTTTCTCTGCCAGACCAGAGGCTGATGTGGAGAGTGCCATCTTCATGTCTTTTAACCATTGTATTTTCCCTTAGACACAGACAGATTCCACTGGGGTCTAGCAGTGTGCCTGAGGGGCTTACATTCCTTCCTTTTTTGTTCCCTGTTGATAAACAATCAAGGTTTTGGAAAGGGAGCGACATTTTTATTAGGCTACTTCCTATTGAATGAGGACATTGAATTTTCAGGGCAAGGTTGATTTTCACTCTAATCAGGTATTGCAGGCCTCTGGCTCTGTAACTAGGGTCTGGTCATCCTATAATAGCAAATCTTTTGGATCTCTTGTTAAAAAAGTCTAGACAAGTTTATAAGGCAGGGTGTAACTAGTACAACTAAGAAAAGGAAAAGTGAGGTTAAGGAGGGTAATATCTAATTCCATCTATATTTGGCTGTCAGTTATCCACTGGCCAGAGGCATCAAGCCATTTCTTATATTTTTGCAGATCTGTCTGGAGTGAGTTATTAGATCTTATCTTTTTCTATACCAGACTGGTTGACATAGAGGCAAAATTCCTCCTTGAGAAAGAGACAAGGACCAGCTCTCTCTCTGCTGTTAGTAGATCTAATCCTTGCTGATTTTGTAGCACTACTGTAGCCAGTGAAGGGACTTACAATTTCCCCTTTTCTCAAGGAGCTTACGTTTGTGTTGGGGGTGTTAATGTATCATCTATTAAATAGTTTTCAACTAACCATGATATGATAGGGTATTATACTATGTGTGGGTTTGGGCAAAAGTTGTAGTACAAACAGCGAGCATGAGATGTCACGTGTCCATGGAACAACAGAGGAGTGGAGAAGGTAGTAGAGAAGCAGCACCTCTAAATTTAAAAGGGGAAATGAACTGCTGGGCTTGCCATGCTTAAGAAAGGAGAAAATTCCTTTTGAATTATCAGGGACAGTTTAAGAGAAGAGGTTCTAGTCGGAGTAGACCAGGAGGGGAATAAAATCTGGAGTGTAAACAAATAAATAAATAAAAGATGAAGAGAGAGAAGGGGGGGGGGTTGTTACGGTTGTCCTTTACATGCCCGGGGGAGAGTTTCTACCCATTACAGAATACAGTAGGTTGAACTTTGGAAAGTTACTTTAACCTTTGTGCATGAAAATGATTTCCATATTTAAAATATATAAACAAATACAAGTTAACTATTTGTTAAATCTAATTGGTCCAAAGCTTCAATTAGTTTCATTGTGTCCCTGTTTAGTTTCTGTTTTCCTGATCGGTCCATTGAGGAAAGTGCAGTGTTGAAGTCACCCACAATTATTGTGTTAGGTGCAATGTGTGCTTTTAGTTTTAATAAAGTTTCTTTTACGAAAGAGGGTGCCCTTGCATTTGGGGCATAGATGTTCAGGATTGACAGTTCTTCTTTTTGTATTTTTCCTTTGACCAGCAAGAAGTGTCCCTCAGGGTCTCTTTTGATGACTTTGGGTTGAAAGTCAATTTTATCTGATATTAAAATGGCTACTCCAGCTTGTTTCCTGAGACCATTTGCTTGTAAAATTGTCTTCCAGCCTTTTACTCTAAGGTAGTGTTTGTCTTTGACCCTGAGGTGTGTTTCCTGTAAGCAGCAAAATGTAGGGTCCTGTTTACGTATCCATTCAGTTAGTCTGTGTCTTTTTATTGGGGCATTAAGTCCATTGATGTTAAGAGGAGTAGAAGGCAGGAAATCATCAAACTCAGGGCCGAAATCAACCAAGTAGAAACAAAGAGAACCATACAAAAAATCAACAAAACCAGGAGCTGGTTCTTTGAGAAAATCAACAAGATAGATAAACCCTTAGCCAGACTGACCAAAGGGCACAGAGAAAGTATCCAAATTAACAAACTTAGAAATGAAAAGGGAGATATAACAACGGAAACTGAGGAAATCCAAAAAATCATCAGATCCTACTACAAGAGCCTGTACTCAACACAACTGGAGAATCTGGAGGAAATGGACAATTTCCTTGACAGATACCAAATACCAAAATTAAATCAAGACCAACTAGACCATCTAAACAGTCCCATAATGCCTAAAGAAATAGAAGGAGTCATAGAAAGTCTTCCAACCAAAAAAAGCACAGGACCAGATGGCTTCAGTGCAGAATTCTACCAGACCTTCAAAGAAGAGTTAACACCAATACTCTTCAAACTATTCCACAAAATAGAAACAGAAGGAACACTACCCAATTCCTTCTACGAAGCCACAATTACGCTGATACCAAAGCCACAAAAAGATCCAACAAAGAAAGAGAACTTCAGACCAATTTCCCTTATGAACATCGATGCAAAAATACTCAATAAAATTCTTGCCAACCGAATCCAAGAACACATCAAAACGATCATCCACCATGATCAAGTAGGCTTTATCCCGGGAATGCAGGGTTGGTTCAATATACGGAAATCCATCAATACAATCCACTACATAAACAAACTCAAAGAACAAAACCACATGGTCATTTCATTGGATGCTGAAAAAGCATTTGACAAAATTCAGCATCCCTTCATGCTTAAAGTCTTAGAGAGAACAGGAATTCAAGGCCCATACCTAAACATAGTAAAAGCAATATACAGCAAACCGGTAGCCAGCATCAAACTAAATGGAGAGAAACTTGAAGCAATCCCACTGAAATCGGGGACCAGACAAGGCTGCCCCCTTTCTCCTTATCTTTTCAATATTGTACTTGAGGTACTAGCTCGGGCAATTCGACAACATAAGGAGGTCAAAGGGATACAAATTGGAAAGGAAGAAGTCAAACTATCATTATTTGCAGACGACATGATCGTCTACCTAAGTGACCCAAAGAACTCCACTAGAGAGCTCCTACAGCTGATAAACAACTTCAGCAAAGTGGCAGGTTATAAAATCAAATCAAGCAAATCAGTGGCCTTCCTATACTCAAAGGATAAGCAGGCTGAGAAAGAAATTAGGGAAATGACCCCCTTCACAATAGCCACAAACAGTATAAAGTATCTTGGGGTGACTCTTACCAAACATGTGAAAGATCTGTATGACAAGAACTTCAAGACTCTGAAGAAGGAAATGGAAGAAGACCTCAAAAAATGGGAAAACCTCCCATGCTCATGGATCGGTAGAATCAATATAGTTAAAATGGCCATTCTGCCTAAAACACTATACAGATTCAATGCAATACCCATCAAAATCCCAACTCAATTCTTCACAGAGTTAGAAAGAGCAATTATCAAATTCATCTGGAACAACAAAAAACCCAGGATAGCTAAAACTATTCTCAGCAACAAAAGAAAATCTGGGGGAATCAGTATCCCTGACCTCAAGCAATACTACAGAGCAATAGTGTTAAAAACTGCATGGTATTGGTACAGTGACAGACAGGAGGATCAATGGAACAGGATTGAAGATCCAGAAATGAACCCACACACCTATGGCCACTTGATCCTCGACAAAGAGGCTGAAAACATCCAATGGAAAAAAGATAGCCTTTTCAACAAATGGTGCTGGTTCAACTGGAGGTCAGCATGCAGAAGAATGCGAATTGATCCATCCTTGTCTCCTTGTACTAAGCTCAAATCCAAATGGATCAAGGACCTCCACATAAAGCCAGACACTCTGAAGCTAATAGAAAAGAAACTGGGGAAGACCCTTGAGGATATCGGTACAGGGAGAAAGTTTCTGAACAGAACACCAATAGCGTATGCTCTAAGAGCAAGAATTGACAAATGGGACCTCATAAAATTACAAAGTTTCTGTAAGGCAAAGGACACCATCAAGAGGACAAATCGGCAACCAACAAATTGGGAAAAGATCTTCACCAATCCTACATCAGATAGAGGGCTAATATCCAATATATATAAAGAACTCAAGAAGTTAGACTCCAGAAAACCAAACAATCCTATTAAAAAATGGGGTACAGAGTTAAACAAAGAATTCTCACCTGAAGAACTTCGGATGGCGGAGAAGCATCTTAAAAAATGCTCAACTTCATTAGTCATTAGGGAAATGCAAATCAAAACAACCCTAAGATTTCATCTTACACCAGTCAGAATGGCTAAGATTAAAAATTCAGGAGACAGCAGGTGTTGGAGAGGGTGTGGAGAAAGAGGAACACTCCTCCACTGCTGGTGGGGTTGCAAATTGGTACAACCACTCTGGAAATCAGTCTGGCAGTTCCTCTGAAAACTGGGCACCTCACTTCCAGAAGATCCTGCTATACCACTCCTGGGCATATACCCAGAAGACTCCCCACCATGTAATAAGGATACATGTTCTACTATGTTCATAGCAGCCCTATTTATAATTGCCAGATGCTGGGAAGAACCCAGGTATCCCTCAACAGAAGAGTGGATGCAAAAAATGTGGTATATCTACACAATGGAGTACTATTCAGCCATTAGAAACAATGAATTCATGAAATTCTTAGGCAAATGGATGGAGCTAGAGAATATCATACTAAGTGAGGTAACCCAGACTCAAAAGGTGAATCATGGTATGCACTCACTAATAAGTGGATATTAACCTAGAAAACTGGAATACCCAAAACATAATCCACACATCAAATGAGGTACAAGAAGAAAGGAGGAGTGGCCCCTGGTTCTGGAAAGACTCAGTGAAACAGTATTCAGCAAAACCAGAACGGGGAAGTGGGAAGGGGTGGATGGGAGGACAGGGGAAGAGAAGGGGGCTTACGGGACTTTCAGGGAGTGGGGGGGCTAGAAAAGGGGAAATCATTTGAAATGTAAATAAATTATATCGAATAAAAAAATATTTTACACCAAAAAAAAAAGTTAACTATTTAGTTAAACATTTATTACCCCTATTTTTCAGATGTTTTAAAGCTTGTGATATAGTTTAAATTCACTTCTCTCCACTATTTTTTTTTAAATGTTGTTTATTTTTAGTGTTGAGATAGCACGTCAAACTGTATTGTAGCTCAGGCTATCCTGGGACTCAGAGTGATCCTCCTGCCTCTGTCTCCCAGGTAAAGTGTGCATTTTACTTACTGAGATATATGTAGCATAGTTTGAAGGCTGAGTGCATAGAACTATTATTTGAGGTGCAGATATTTCTTTGGGGTTGGTGTTTGTGCCCTTCCAGAGCTTCTGCCCTTGTTGGGCTACAGTGTCTGGAGTTTCACTTCCTCCTTGGTCCATTGAAGCCACTATGAGGAGGACCCAGGGAAGATCTGACAGCTAGGATCAGTTAAATAGTATGTAGATATTCTAATACTGCTTTAATAGAGCTGTGGATATCAGCTATAATGGTTAATCTTGATTGTCAACCTCCTAGGGTTATTTAGAGTCACACAGAAACAATCTGTCAGGCAGTCTGTGAAGAATTACTTAGGTTATGTTAGTTGTTGTTGGAAGACCTGTCCTAAATGTGGTTGCTATTATTCTATGGGCTGAGATCCTGGACTGAATAAAAAGCAGAAAGTGGGCAAGCACCAGCATCATTGCTTTCTGTTTTCTTTCTTTCTTTTTTTAAATATATAATCCTTTTTTTTAAATTGGATATTTTAATTTACACTTCAAATGTTATTCCCTTTTCTGGTCCTCCCCAAACCCTGTAACCCATCTCCCTCCCCCTGCTTCTATGAGGGTGTTGTCCCACGCACCCATTCCCTGCCTTGGCCTTGGCCTACACTGGAGAATGTAGCCTTCACAGGACCAAGGGCCTCTTTTTCCATTGATGCCCAAAAAGACCACCTGCTACATATGCGGCTGGAGCAGTGGGTACCTCCATGTGTACTTTTTGGTTGGTGGTTTACTCCTTGGAGCTCTGGGGATCTGGTTGGTTGATACTGTTCTTCCTATGGGGTTATAAACCCCTTCAGCTCCTTCAGTCCTTTCTCCTCAATTAGGGACCCTGTGCTTACTATAATGGTTGTCTGTGAGCATCCAACTCTGTATTTGTCTGGCAATACAGACAAATTGGCAGAGCTCTGCAGAGCCTCTCAGGAGACAGCTATATCAGGTTCCTGTTAGCAAGCACTTCTTGGCATCCACAACAGCGTCTGGGTTTGGTGACTGTATATGTGATGGATCCCCAGGTGGGGCAGTCTCTGGATGGTCTTTCCTTCAGTCTCTGCTCTACACTTTATCTCCATATTTTCTCCATGATTATTTTATTCCCCCTTCTAAGAAGGACCGAAGCCCCCACACATTGGTCTTCCTTCTTCTTCAGCTTCATGTGGTCTGTGTGCTTTCTGGTTTTTTTTGTTTTAAATTGCATTTAATCTTCATTTACATTTCAAATGCTAAAACCTTTCCCTGTTTGTCCCTCCCTGAAACCCCCCAACCCCTCCTCCCACCCCCTGCCTCCAAGTATATGCCCCTCCACCTGACCCACTCCCACCTCCCTGCCCTTCGATTTCCCTTTGTTGGAGCATCCCTTGAGCCTTCACCTGACCAAGGACCTCTCCTCCCACTGATACCTGACAAGGCATTCCTCTGCCACATTTTTGGCTGGAACCACGTGTGCCCCTTGGTTGATGGTTTAGTCCCTGGGAGTCCTGGGGCATCTGGGTGGCCTACTTCTTGTTCTTCCCATAAAACCCCTTCAGCTCCTCCGGACCACCCTCCAGCTCCTCCATTGGGGATCCCACGCCCAGTCCAATGGTTGACTGCTAGCATCTGCCTCTGTGTGTATAAGGCTCTGACAGGGCTCCTCCAGAGACAACCATGGCATGCTGTTTTTGGTATACACTTCTTGTCGTCCATAATACTGTTGGGTTTGGTGACTGTTTATAGGATGACTCCTCAGGTAGGACAGTTTCTGGGTGGCCTTTCCTTCAGTCTCTGCTCCACACTTTGTCTCCTTTATTGCTCCTATGAGTATTTTGTTCCCTTTCTCAGAAAAACCAAAGGACCCCTACTTCGGTCCTTCTTCTTCTTGATCTTCCTGTGGTCTGTGAATTGTAACTTGTTTATTTTGAGCTTTTGGGCTAACATCCACTTATCAGTGAGTGCATACCATGTGGGTACTTTTGTGATTGGGTTACCTCACTCAGGATGACACTTTCTAGCCTCTGTGTGTGTAAGGCTCTGACAGGGCTCCTCCACAGACAACCATGACATGCTCTTTTTGGTATACACTTTTTGTCGTCCATAATACTGTCGGGTTTGGTTCTATCCATTTGCCTAAGAATTTCATGTATTTATTGTTTTTAATAGCTGAATAGTATTCCATTGTGTATATATATACCACAATTTCTGTATCCATTCCTCTGGTGAAGGACATCTGGGTTCTTTCCAGCTTCTGGCTGTTATAAATAAGGCAGCTGTGAACATAGTGGAGCATGTGTCCTTATTACAAGTAGGAGCATCTTCTGGGTATATGCCCAGGAGTGGTATAGCCGGGTCCTCAGGTAGTACTATGTCTGATTTTCTGAGGAATTGCCAAACTGATTTCCAGAGTGGTTTTTACCAGCTTGCAATCCCACCAACAATGGAGAAATGTTCCTCTTTCCCCACATCCTCTCCAGCATTTCATCTAAGATGAGTTTTTCATCTTAGCCATTCTTAATAGTGTGAGGAGAAATCTCAGTGTTGTTTTAATTTGCATTAACCTGATAACTAAGGATGTTGAACATTTCTTCAGAACCATTTGACTTTCCTCAGTTGAGAATTCCCTGTTTAGTTCTATACCCCATTTATTAATAGGGTTATTTGACTCTTTGGAGTCTAAGTTCTTGAGTTCTTTGTATACATTGGATATTAGCCCTCTATCGAATGTAGGATTGGTAAAGATCTTTTTCCAATTTGTTGGTTGCCATTTTGTCCTATTGACAGTGTCCTTTGTCTTACAGATGCTTTGCAGTTTTATGAGGTCCCATTTGTCGATTATTGTTCTTAGAGCATAAGCCATTGGTGTTCTATTTAGGAAGTTTGCCCCTGTGCCCATGTGTTCAAGATTCTTCCCCACTTTCTCCTCTGTAAGCTTCAGTGTGTCTGGTTTTATGTGTAGGTCCTTGATCCACTTGGACTTGAGCTTTGTACAGTGAGATAAGAATGGGTCGATTTGCATTTTTCTGCATGCTGACCTCTAGTTGATCTAGCACCATTTGTCAAAAATGTTGTCTTTTTTCCACTGAATGTTTTTAGCTCCTTTGTCAAATATCAAGTGACCATAGGAATGTGGGTTCATATCTGGGTCTTCAGTTCTGTTCCATTGATCTTCCTGTCTGTCTCTGTACCAATGCGATACAGTTTTTATCACTATTTCTCTGTAGTAGACCTTGAGGTAAGGGGTGGTGATTCCCCCAGTAGATCTTTTGTTTTGGAGAATAGTTAGTTATCCTGGGTTTTTTTGTTATTCCAAATGAATTTGCAGTTTACTCTTTCTAGCTCTATGAAGAATTGATTTGGAATGTTGATGGGGATTGCATTGAATCTGTAGATTGCATTTGGCAAGATTGCCATTTATACTATATTAATCCTTCCAATCCGTGAGCATGGGAGATCCTTCCATCTTCTGAGATCTTCTATGATTTCTTTCTTCAAAGCCTTGTTTTTTTGTTTTTTGTATTTTTTTGTTTGTTTGTTTATTTTGAGATAGCCCTGGCTGTCCTGGAACTCACTCTGTAGACCAGGCTGGCCTCAAACTCAGAAACCCACCTGCCTCTGCTTCCCAAGTGCTGGGATTAAAGGTGTGTACCACCACCGCCAACTCTTCAGAGCCTTGAAGTTCTTGTTAAACAGATTTTTCCCTTGCTTGGTTAGAGTCACACCAAGGTATTTTATATTATTTGTGACTATTGTGAAGGGTGTCATTTCCCTAATTTTTTTCTCAGACTGTTTATCATTTGAGTAGATAAAGCCTACTGATTTGGTTGAGTTAATTTTATATCCAGCCACTTTGCTGAAGTTGTTTATCAGCTTTAGGAGTTACTGGTGGAAGTTTTGAGGGTAAGCATACAATCTGCAAATAGTGATACTTTGACTTCTTCCCTTCCAATTTGTATACCTTTGACCTCCCTTTGTTGTCTAATTGCTCTGGCTAGGACTTTCAGTACTATATTGAATAGTTATGGAGAGAGTGGGCAGCTTTGTCTGGTCCCCGATTGTAATGGGATTTTTTCAAGTTTCTCTCCATTTAGTTTGATGTTGGCTACCGGTTTACAGTAAATTTCTTTCACTATGTTTAGGTATGGGCCTTGAATTCATGATCTCTCCGACACTTTTATCATGAAGGCATGCTGAATTTTGTCAAAAGCTTTTTAAGCATCTAATGAAATGACCATGTGGTCTTTTTTGTTTGTTTGTTTTTATAATATATTACATTGATGGATTTCTGTATATTGAACCATCCCTGCATTCTTTGGATGAAGCCTACTTGATCATGGTGGATTACTGTTTTATTTGGTTGGCCAGAATTTTGTTGAGAATTTTTACATCAATGTTCATAAGGGAATTTGGTCTGAAGTTCTCTTTCCTTGTTTGGTCTTCGTTTGGTTTAGGTATAAGCATTATTGTGGATTCATAGAATGAATTGGGTAGTGTTCCTTGAGTTTTTATTTTGTCGAATAGTTTGAGGAGTATTGGTATTAGCTCTTCTTTGAAGATTTTTTTTCTTTTTTTTTTTTTTTTTTTTTTGGAGACTATTAACAACTGCTTCTATTTCTTCAATACTTATAGGGCTATTTAGATGGTTTATCTGATCCTGTTTTAATGTTTTCTGGTAGGTACCTAGAAAATTGTCCATTTCGTCCAGGTTTTCCAATTTTATTAAGTATAAGCTCTTATAGTAGGAGCTGCTGATTTTTTGAATTTCCACAGTTTCTGTTGCTATGTCTCCCTTTTCATTTCTTATTTTATTAAATTGGGTAGTGCCTCTGAGCCCTCTGGTTATTCTGGCTAAGGGTTTATCTATCTTGTTGATTTTCTCAAAGAACCAACTCCAGCTTTTGTTGATTCTTTGTATGGTTCTTTTTGTTTCTGTTTGGTTGATTTCAGTCCTGAGTTTGATAATTTCCTGCCTTCTCCCCTTGGGTGTATTTGCTTCTTTTTGTTCTAAAGCTTTCAGGTGTGTTGTTAAGCTAAAGCTCTCTCCAATTTCTTTTTGGAGGCACTTAGAGCTTTGAGTTTTTCTCTTAGCACTTCTTTCATTGTGTCCCATAAGTTTTGCTATAAAACTTATGTTCTCCTTTTCATTAAATTCTAAAAAGTCTTTAATTAATTTCTTTATTTCTTTTCTTGACCTAGCTATCATTGAGTAGAGCATTATTCAATGTCCATGTGTATGTGTGTTTTCTGTTGTTTTTGTTTGAACTTAGGCCATGGTGATCTGATAAGGTGCATGGAATTATTTCCATATTCCTGTATCTGTTGAGGCCTCTTTTGTGAACAAGTATGTAGTCAGTTTTGGAGAAGGTACCATGAGGTGCTGAGAAGAAGGTATATTCTTTTGCTTAAGGTTGGAATGCTTATAGCAGCCTTATTTATAATAGCCAGAAGCTGGAAAGAACCCAGATGTCCGTCAACGGAGGAATGGATACAGAAAATGTGGTGTATTTACAGAATGGAATACTACTCAGCAATTAAAAACAATGAATTTATGAAATTTTTAGGCAAATGGTTGGAACTGGAAAATATCATCCTGAGTGAACTAACCCAATCACAAAAGAATACAGATGGAATGCAATCACTGATATGTGGATATTAATTAGCCGAGAAGCTCTGAATACTCAAGACACAATTAGCATATCAAATGATTCCCATGAAGAAGGAAGTAGAGGGCCCTGATCCTGGAAAGTCTTGATCTAGCATTTTAAGGGAGTACCAGGACAGAGAAAAGGGAGGGGGGTGATTGGAGAATGGGTAGAGTGAAGGGGGCTTATGGGATATATGGGGAGGGGGGAACTGGCAAAGGAGAAAGCATTTAGAATGTAAACAAAGAATATAGAAAATAAAAAAATAAATAAAAGCTTTGATTTCCATTAGAAAAAAAATGGTGGAATGTTCTATAATTATCTGTTAGATCCATTTGGTCCATAATTTTAGTTTGGTCCATAGTTTCACTGTGATTCTGCTTAATTTTTGTTTCCATGATTTGTCCATTGTTGAGAGTGGGGTGTTGCAATCTCCCACTATTATTGTGTAGGGTGCAATGTGTGCTTTGAGCTTTCGTAAAGTTTCTTTTATGACTGTGGGTGCCCTTGTTTTTGGAGCATAGGTGTTCATAATTGAGAGTTCATCTTGGTAAACTTTTCCTTTGACCAGTATGAAGTGTCCCTTCTTATCTTTTTTGACAATTTTGGTTGAAAGTCAATTTTATCCGATATAAGAATGGCCACTCCAGCTTGTTTCTTGGGACCATTTGCTTGGAAAATTGTTTTCCAACCTTTGACTTTGAAGTAGTGACTGCTTTTGTCACTGAAGTGGGTTTTTTGTAGGCTGCAAAATGTTGGGTACTGTTTATATATCCATTCTGTTAGTGTATGTCTTTTTATAGGGGAATTGAAGCCATTGATGTTAAGAGATATTAAGGAAAAGTGATTGTTGCTTACTGTTATCTTCTTTGTTAAAGGTGAAATTCTCTTTGTGTAGCTATCTTCTTTTGGGTTTGTTGAAAGAAGATTACTTAATTGTTTTTTCTAGGATGTCGTTTCCTGCCTTGTGTTGGTATTTTCCACCCATTATTCTTTGTAGAGCTGGATTTTTGGGAAGATATTATGTAAATTTGGTTTTGTCATGGATTGTCTTGTTTTTTCCGTCTATGGTAATTGAGCATTTTGCTGAGTATAATAGTCTGGGCTGACATTTATGTCCTCTTAGGTTCTGTATGACATCTGCCCAGGATCTTCTAGCTTTCATAGTTTCTGGTGAGAAGTCTGGTGTAATTCTGATAGGTCTGCCTTTATAAGTTACTTGCCCTTTTTCCTTTACTGCTTTTAATATTTTTTCTTTGTTTAGTGCATTTAGTGTTTTGATTTTTATGTGACAGGAGGACTTTCTGTTCTGGTCCAATCTGTTTGGAGTTCTGTAGGCTTCTTGTATGTTCATGGGCATCTCTTTAGATTAAGGAAGTCTTCTTCTATAATTTTGTTCAAGATATTTACTGGCCCTTTATGTTGTCAATCCCTGCTCCCTTCTATATGTATAATCCTTAGATTTGGTCTTTTTATTGTTTTCTGGATTTCCTGGATGTTTTGGGTTACAAGCTTTTTGCATTTTGCATTTTCTTTGACTGTTGAGTCAGTGTTTTCTATGGAATTTTCAGCATCTGAGATTTTTTCTTCTATCTCTTGTATTCTGTTGTTGATGCTTGCATCTATGATTTCTGAGTTCTTTCCAAGGTTTTCTATCTCCAGAGATGTATCACTTTATGATTTCTTTATTGTTCCTACTTCCACTTTTAGCTCCTGGATAGTTTTGTTCAGTTCCTTCACTTGTTTGTATTTTCCTGAAATTCTTTAAGGGATTTTTATGTTTCCTCTTTAGCCATTTCTACTGGTTGACCCATGTTCTCCTGTGTTTCTTTAAGGGATTTTTGTGTTTCCTCTTTAAGGGCTTGTGTTTATTGACCTATGTTCTCCCGTAATTCACTATGGGCTTTTTGTGTTGCCTCTTTAAGGGCTTTTACTTGCTGACCCATGATCTCCCTTATTTCTTTAAGGGACTTTTGTGTTTCCTCTTTAAGGCCTTCTACCTGTTTACCCATTTTCTCCTGTATTTCTTTAATTGATTTTTGTGTTTCTTCTTTAAGGGCTTCTACCTGTCAACCCATATTCTCCTGTATTTCTTTAAGGGAGTTATTTATGTCCTTTTTGAAGTCCTCTAACAGTATCATGAGATGTGATTTTAAATCTAGCTCTTGCTTTTCTTTCTGCTTTACTCTGATGGAGTATCCAGGATTTACTGTTGTGGGAGAACTGGGTTCTGATGGTGCCGTGTTGCCTTGGTTCTTGTTGGTAGTGATCTTGCATTTGCCTTTGGCCATCTAGTTATCTATGGTGTTAGCTGGTCTTGCTGTCTCTGACTGTGGCTTCTCCTGCAGGCCTGGGATTCTCTTTATCTCAACTGCCCTGCATATAGTTGGTTCTCCAGGAAGTATCAGGAAATGGTGTCTTCCCTATGGCGGATCTGGCAAGGGTTGAATGCCCTGTGTGCCACTGGTTCTCTAGAAAGTATCAGGAAATGGGACCTCCCCTGTGGCTGAACTGGCAGGAGTATACCACATTGGAAGGATGAAGACAGGCAGTGGTGGAGGAGCTTCTGTTTTCTAACTAAGCATGTAGCAGTGCTGCCACGCCTCTCCTCCCACCCCCAATTAGCTATACCCCACTGAAGTTTTAGATAAACTCTTTAAATTTAAATTTTTTTTTTTTTTAGGTATTTGGACAGTTATGAGAAAAGGAACCAATTTATCAGCATTGGGTGTGGTGTAGTTGTATGCGTTATTTGATTTCTAAGTCTATGAGACCTGAGCCACTGTTTGAACATTTAAACACTGTTTGACTATTATTATTGTTATTTATTATTGTTTGGAAGAGTTTGTTTGAGCTTATGGTTCTAGAGTGTTGAGTCTCATGGCTTGAAGGCATAGTGGCACGCATGCTGTCAGGATCACGAAGCTGATAATTCACATCCTCAGACACAAATGAGAGTGAACTCAAGTGGCATGATGCTCTTTATCTCAAAGCCCATCCCAATGATATACTTATTTCAACAAAGCTGTACCACCTAAGCCATGCCAAACAATGCCACTAACTGGGGACCAGGGATTCAAATACCAAAGTCTATGTAGGATATTTCATATTCAAACCACTTCATTCTTCTCTCTCACCCCCATAGGTCTCATGGCCATATCATAATGCAGAATACATTTAGGTCAGTTAAAAAAATCCCTGATATTTCCCAGTCTTAGTAGTATTTAAGGTCCAGTTTCTTTTCAGACTCAAGGCAGCCTCTTAATTGTAGTCCTCTCTATAATTACAAAGCAAATTGCACATTTGTATCATTATGACTGAATATAGAGTACCATTCCTACGAAGGAAGGAATCATGGCATAGTGAGGGAAACACTGGACCAATAAGAGATTGAATCCCAACAGGACAAATTCCAATTTAGTAGTTGCATGACCAGTGTTAAAGGGCTTAGATGGTTCTGCCCCTTGAAGTTTGCTTCCTGCCACATCTCCCTTTTTCCTTCCCCCTCTCCCCTTTCTCTCTCTCAGGCTGTTTCCCCTCCCCCTTAAATTCAGCTCTCTTGGAATAATGTCATATGACTGGTATGTCTAATATCTCAGGGAAATATCCAGTGAAACCCAGGCTCACTCACAATTTCATACCCTGATCTCACAGGGATTCTGCCCTCTCAGATCCTTCACACAGGAACTCTACTCCAACACACTGCTTGGCCATGGCAGCATTCTGAACTTGTGGATGAAGAATCCATTACCCTTCATCCTTCATGGCTCTAATTGTTAGTACGAATGGTAAGTTCAACTTCCTCCTTTGGCTAGCTCATGATTCCCTTGAATCACGATAACAGCTTTAAAAAAAACAAACCTAAAAGATCAGCAGTGAAACCAAGGCGCCAGGGTCCTGGCAAGCCTTGCTCCCGCTATCACTGACCATTGCTGGCCAGCCAGGCTGCAAGTGGAGGCGGATTTACAGTGCCTTTCACCACACTGAAGCCACATCAGAACTCTGCCTCCTGCCAGTCAGTTACGAGAGACTCTCCACCATCTTGGCTCTCAACCCCAGAGAGAACTGACAGCCTGAGGTACACAAACATAACCCAAGGCCAACATTGCTGGGGGGAGGGGGGTCTAATTGGGCTCTTTGGGGGGCCATCGGTGTGCCAACCCGGCCAGGAGGTTGTCAGCCCAACAGTCTGTCCCAGAGTTCGTGTGCTGCCATATTGGCTATGGGACACCATAGAGTTCTAGCACGCAAAGCCAGCTAACAGTCATAGCCCAAGGCTAACATAGCGGGGGTCTAAGCCCGACAGGTGTTGGACTGCACCCAGGCCCTGGGCTGTCTGGTGGGCCATCTGTGTGCCAACCTGGCCAGGAGGTTGTTAGCCCAACAGACACTCCCGGCACTTTCAGGGAGCGTGCACATTCCACCATCTTGGCTACCTGACAGAACCAATTAACAGTCATAGGCCGAGGTGAACATTGCTTGGGCCTAAGCCTGCCAGGCTTTTACTTAGACTCAGGGCCTGAGCAGCTAGGCTAGCCTTGTGTGCACTAACCCGGTTGGGAGATCGGCTGCTTGACAGAGTGATCAGCACTCGGAAAAGGTCCCCGCAGCATACACCATCAGCACTCCCTGAAGGAGCAAACGGGCAGCACCTGGTTCACAGAGACAATCTGGGGCAAGGCACACTAGGGCTCCAAGGACACCCAAGAGGAGGGCAGCACATCAGCAATCTGTGATGGGAAACCCAGACATCCAGTGTTGCGGTAATAGCCCTATAGCCTCACAAGTGGCTCAAACATCAGCCAGAGACAAGACCAAATAACACCAGAGATAACAAGATGGCAAAGAGCAAACGTAGAAACACTACTAACAGAAATCTAGGCAATATGGCAGTATCTGAACCAAACACTCCAACATCAGCAAGTACTGGATACGCCAACACACCACAGAAACAAGATTTGGATTTAAAATCACTGGTCATGATGCTGCTAGAAGAACACAAAAAGGACATAAATGAATCTCTTAAAGAAGTACAGGGGAACATGAATAAGCTAGAAACCCGTATAATGGAAACACAAAAATCACTTAAAGAAATTCAGGATAGAATTTCTATCAAAAGATAGAAACCAGTAAAGAAGAAACGCAAAAAAAAAAAAAAAAACCAAAAAAACAAAAAAACAAAAAACAAACAAACAAAAAAAAGAAAACCAAAAACAAGAACCAACAACATAAAGAAATGCAGGAGAAAGTGAGTCAAATGGCAGAAGTCATAAAAGAGGAAACACAAAAATCTCTTAAAGAATTACAGGAAAACACAAACAAACAAGTGAAGGAGCTAAGCAAAATCATCCTGGATCTAAAAACAGAAGTAGAAACAACTAAGAAATCACAAAGGGAGACAACTTTGGAGATAGAAAACCTTGGGAAGAAATCAGGGGCCATAGATGCAAATATCAACAACAGAATAAAAGACATGGAAGAAAGAATCTCAGATGCCAAAGATACCATAGAAACCATTGACTCAACAGTCAAAGAAAATGCAAAAAGCAAAAAGTTTGTAACCCAGAACATCCAGGAATTCCAAGACACAATGAGAAGACCAAACCTAAGGATTATAGGTATAGATGAAAGTGAAGATTTACAACTGAAAGGGCCAGCAAATATCTTCAACAAAATTATGGAAGAAAACTTTCCCAACTTAAAGAGAGAGACGCCCATGAATATACAAGAAGCCAGGTATCCCTCAACAGAAGAGTGGATGCAAAAAATGTGGTATATCTACACAATGGAGTACTATTCAGCCATTAGAAACAATGAATTCATGAAACTCTTAGGCAAATGGATGGAGCTAGAGAACATCATACTAAGTGAGGTAACCCAGACTCAAAAGGTGAATCATGGTATGCACTCACTAATAAGTGGTTATTAACCTAGAAAACTGGAATACCCAAAACATAATCCACACATCAAATGAGATACAAGAAGAAAGCAGGAGTGGTCCCTGGTTCTGGAAAGACTCAGTGAAACAGTATTTGGCAAAACCAGAATGGGGAACTGGGAAGGGGTGGGAGGGAGGACAGGGGAAGAGAAGGGGGCTTACGGGACTTTCGGGGAGGGGGGGGCTAGAAAAGGGGAAATCATTTGAAATGTAAATAAATTATATCGAATAAAAAAAATAACAATAAAAAAAAAAAAGAAGCCCACAGAACTCAAAACAGACTGGACTTGAGCAGAAATACCTCCCGTCACATAATAATGAGAAGCCCAAATGTACTAAACAAAGAAAGAATATTAAAGTAAGAGAAAAAGGCCAAGTAACATATAAAGAAAGACCTATCAGAAACACACCAGACTTTTCACCAGAGACCATGAAAGCTAGAAGATCCTGGGAAGATCTCATGCAGACCCTAAGAGAACACAAATGTCAGCCAAGACTACTATACCCAACAAAACTCTCAATCACCATCTCTTGTATTCTCTTGTTGATATTTGCATCTATGTCCCCTGATTTCCTCCCAAGGTTTTCTATCTCCAAAGTTGTCTCCCTTTGAGTTTTCTTAGTTGTTTCTACTTCTGATTTTAGATCCTGGATGGTTTTGCTTAGCTCCATCACTTTCTTGTTTGTGCTTTCCTGTAATTCTTTAAGAGATTTTTGTGTTTCCTCTTTCATGACCTCAGCCTGTTGACCAAAGTTCTCCTGTATTTCTTTAAGTGATTTTTGCGTTTCCTCCTTATTGGCTTTTGTATTCTCCTGAATTTATTTCAATGATTTTTGTGTTTCCCTTGTAAGGGCTTCTAACTTTTGATCCATTTTCTCCTGAATTTCTTTAAGAATGTCCTTCATGTGTTCCTCTACCAGCATCATGACCAGTGATTTTAAATCCAAATCTTGTTTTTCTGGTGTGATGGGGTATCCAGGACATGTTGTTAAAGGAGAATTGGGTTAAGATGCTGCCATATTGCCTTGATTTCTGTTAGTGACATTCCTGCGTTTTCCTTTTGCCATCTAGTTCTCACTGGTGTTAGTTGGTCTTGTCAATGCTGGACTCACCAGTGCACGCTGCCTCTTCCCAGGTGGCCTCTGGTGCACAGATGACCTCCTGCACTGCCTGGAGGCAGAGTGCTGTGGCCCAGGCTGTTCAGATCCTGAAGCAGACACCTAAAGGCTCCCACAGGGTCCTGCTGGACTCACCAGAGCACACTGACTCCTCCCAGCAGGCCTCCTGGGTTCCTCTCTGGCCTCTTGTAGGACCTGCAGATGTGGTGTTGTAGCCCAGGCTGTTCGGGATCCGGAAGAGGAGATCTGAAGGCTCCCGCCAGAGGCTTCAGGACTGGAACCTAAGCTTCATGCTGCAGGAGCAAGCAGTGCGCTCCGGTCTGCCCTCCCAGTCTGCCTCCGGGTGCACTCCAGGCCTCTTCTTTCATCTTTCATTTCATTGTTTCTTTGTTTCTGTCTTCTTTTGTTTATTTGAGACATGGTTTCTTGGTGTAGCCCTGTCTGTCCTGGAGCTTGCTCTGTATACCAGGCTGGTTTAGAACTCACTGATACCCATCTTCCTCTACCTCTCCAGTGCTTAAAGTCATGCACTACCACCACCACCTATCTGTTTCTTTATTAAATTCTATTTTTATAATTGCAATTATTTTTCTTATTTTATTCAAGTATATGTTTTCATAGTCTTCATTCTGGCATTTTTAACATCTTCTGAGTTTCTTGAGTATAGTTAATATTGCCAATTTGAAATTATTGTCCTGTAGAAGAAGTCTGTGGAAGGCTCAAAGGATTCCACACATTGTGCTTAGGTCGTAGTTTTGAGGTCATTGTAGGAGCAAGTGGTGCTACCTCAAAATACAATTTTGAAAACTAATTTTTGGAAACTTTTGAAAAATCATTTAGTTTTGATAGTAGCTACTCTGGACATGAGGCAGACTGTTGTGATTTTAATTTGAGTTACCATTACGATTTATGATGTTGAAAGTCTTTCATAGGCTTAATCAGCCATGTTCATAATCTGGGGAGAAATCTCTATTCAAGTATTTTGCCTTTTTAAAATTCTAATTAAAAAAATTCTTGAGTCTACATGTTTTTCATATGTTGTCTAAATGAATCCACAATTATCTACACATTTGCAGTGTTTTCCCTTCTATTCCATGTTGGCATATTGCTTCAATGTTACATTAGTGTAACTCCAAGACCAAACCCACATTTGCATCACTTAATCCTTAGCATGACAGTTTCTTAAAAATTGGTATGGCTTGACTGTTTTAAAAATAAAAATCCTAGCCATTCAATTTTACCAGCTGGAGACTCAGGAGTCAGATGCTGTGGTAAAAGCCTGCTAGGTCTAAGAGGCAGAGAGAACACCCAAAACTGACTTTCCTACTCCATTGATGTCCCTGGAAGGAAAAAGCCCTTTCTCTTTCTCTATAATACCTTCAGCCTCCTCCCTTCCAGCTTCCTTGTGTTCACTCTCTCCCACTGGTTGCTTTCTCTGCCACTTTTTAACCTATCATTCATTTATTTAATCTGTTGATAGAAAGCTCTTGGATAAAAGGTGTGTTGTAGGGCTCAGCCACACCACAACAAGATTTTTCCAGTTCACAGTCTTGAGGTTCACAAGATCTTGCAGCACTTGACCAATTAAACATTTGGAGAGGAAGAGAGATGAATGTTTTTGGTTATTTCTGTGTTTTTCTATTGCAAGTCTTTCTTGTGCAAGGTTGCTGTTTTGGAACAGATTGTTCCTCCTTTGCAGGAAAATTTGTCCTATGCAGTGTAGAGAGTAGAGATCCTGGGTTGCTCAGTGAAAATCTGCAGTGACAATGTAGACATTACAGTAGATAGTTTCAGTAGTACTCAGAATAAATCAAACTACCACGTAACTGATGTTTGAGATTGTCCAGATATTTATAATAAAGTACATACACTGGATCTCTGATGAATAATAGAAATTTATTATGTCACATTTCTAGGGAAATGGGCAAGGACTGAGGCACTTATTGTGGTAAATGTCCAACCTAAATAAGCCTGTGCAAGGAAAACACAGCTCAATTAATATGAATATAAGCTTCGAGCCTATGGGCAGATCGACCAATACACTACTCTCCTCCCCAGCTATGAGGTACCTTTAAGTTGATTTCTCTAGGCCACGTGCTTCTGCTCCATTTTCCTTTTACCTCTTACTCTTCAGTCTTCCTCTCTCTCCCTCCTCTCCTTAGTCCTTTTCCTCTCCTCTCCTCTCTCCCTCTCTCTAAAACTTTTAGCTCCACCTTTCCTTCCACGGCCCATTCATAGGCTCTAGTCTTTCTGTATTTTACAAGTTCAAATGGGGAGAAGGTTCGCTAGAGTCACCTGAGTGTGTGTGACTCACTCCTCCCAGGTAGTCTGTCCCTCTTGGGGAAGGGAAATTAGTGTCAAAGTACAAACAGCACCAGGGCAGTCTTCCACAACATTTTCCCCTTTCTGTCCAATAAAAAGACTCTTTTCTCTCAGATATAAATTGAGTATAACTATTACTATTCTACAGTTTATAAAGTATAAGATACCCAGTCCATCAATTTGTCAATTAAACAAAATACTCTGTCATATTTTCTAACTTAAAGAATTATGATTCTGTCTCTAGGTTACATTTACATTTTTAGCCTGTGACATCAATTGATAACCATGTCATCCACTCTATAAACTCTATGTTTGAGTTTGATTATGAGACTAAAACTAGTCTTCAACTCCTTCAGAAACCCGAGAATGACTAAATATTACCTGAAAATATACGAAGCTCAAAACATAATTCATGAAACTAAACCAATTTGTAGACAGTTGGCCACCTGGACAGTCCTCCGTTCTTCAACACCTAGAAGCATCAATCAACACCTAGAAGCATCAGTCTGTGGCCTTCTAGCCGAGAATCATCTGTCTGACATACTTGTAAAACAGAATTGTTTGAAGAACTGATAAACCTGTCTTGGCAAAGCCAACATTCACTATTCTGCAATATGTGACCTTCTCTAGACAGTGTTGTCTGCAGATGAGATGGGCAGGTTCTGCCCAGTGGCTGCCCTCCCATGGTAAGCAGCCTGCCTGGAGGTCAGATCTGTATTCATCCTACTTTGTTTAGAATAGCATGCATGCTCCAGTCATGTGACTCCTCTCTGCTCCGCTCACCAAGATCTAAATCTCTAACTCTCAGGCTAAGAATCTTAAATTTCTAGTGGATTTTTGTTCTATGTCGGGTGCCACCTGTTGCATGTAATAATTAAAAAAACAACCCAAGCTATTGACAGCTACACGCAAGTAATGTGGTTTCCCCTCTCCCATTGGGAGCAGCAAGCCCTGGTCTTGCCTGTTCTCTGTAGTTCATCTGCCTCCAAACCACTTGCAGTCTTCCCATCTATCTGCCCCCTGTGACTGGCTGCCACAGATCCCTGTAACCCCGTAAAATGAAAACTCTAGAGGCTTGTATTTATCAGTCAGGTTTGTATCAGTAAATTCTCAACTCACAAGAAGCCCACAGTGTGAACTCAGCGCCAACTGATACTGATACGAGCTGCCCACCTAGATTGTACAGAGTGTCCTATATTAATCTATCCCTTCTGTGATATTCATGGCTACCTGTGGCTGTAGCCGGGTGGATCGGGTTCATCCTCCTCTTCCTCCATCTTCTCTGTTCTCCTGTCTTCTGTGTTCCCTGTCCTCTGTCTCTGAAACTCTCAGCCTCACCTTCCTTTTCCTAGTCACAGACTCTAGTCATATTACACCTGCTGTCCCCTGTCCACAGCAATCCACAGTACTGGCTGCTTTCTGATGTGATGAGGGCCTCTTCATTCATATGTGAGATCTTCTTGCTGTGTCCTAAAAGAATTTAGAGTGGAGTCTAGTGCTCTTTGGCCAGTGTAAGATGAGTAGGAATCCCATTTCCTTTTCCAGAGGATTGAAGGAGGAAAGACAAGAGTAGGTAGTGTATACATAGATATTAAAACAAATAAACTGTCAAGTTTTTTTTGTCATAATTCCCTGCTATTTTACATTGTTTGTTATTCAAACCTACCCCAAAGAAGCGTAATGGATACCAGTGGAGTATTAGACCCCAGGGCTGTTGGCTAGGAACAGCTATAGGCTCTGCTCTCATGTCAGTGTAGAGTACTCATTCTCTTCATTAAGAAGCTTGGTTTGTTTGTTTTGCTTTTGTTTTCTTTCGAGACAGGATCATATGTTGTACTCCAGACTTGCCTTGAACACTGTAGCTCAGGCTAGACTCTAGTTGGCAGGAGTCCTTCTGCCTCGGCTTGCCATGTGTGAGGCTGCAGGCATGAATCACCATGCCCAGCTTTCTTAAGGGGACTTTAAACAGATTTAAAATGTAAACTATTTTACTGTTGTATAGATTGCTTTTTTTGTATCTAATTTGAAAATTTATTTTTCTTGTTTCTTTCTCTTTTCCTTTTTAAGAGTTATCATTATGTGTAGTCAGGCCTTCAGTATATTTATAATTTAAAAAATTATCCCAGATATTTATTGAAAGTATTTTGAATAACCTAGTGTGAAAAAAATCAGGCATTTACCTTATCATGCTAGAAGCCCTCCCCAACATGTTTAGGAGATATGTGTGTGTGTGTGTGTGTGTGTGTGTGATAGTAATATAAACTGACAACACCCACATATTTAGATGTTTATGTTCATTAGGATAGACAGAAATTAAAGATACTCCCCTCCCTTCCCCTGCCGGCCCTCTCTGACTGATACAATGTTTCATTTCTTAATAGATCACGATGTAATGGCTATAGTATTCTTAGCCACAGTGGTAGCTTAGCTAGCACAGGATGCTGCTCAGATGCATTGCCCAGGAACTTGAATTTGTAGTGCAGCACCATGCATGCAACATTGACAAGAACAGCTGTGGACAATATACATTCTAACTCCAATGTAGTTTAGTCAGAGGAAGCAGGTTGGCATAGGCTCATCTAATTCCAAACTAATGGTTAGTTAGCACTCTAATGCACAGGATTGGTATGTGAGGTCTGCATGTATATTCATTTTGGAAAATGGTTATTTGTGATAGGGGAGCGGATTGGGACTAGAGAGTATACGCTTTCACTTAACCATCATGTAATTTTTAAAAAGTGCTTAAAAGGCTTTACTTTGTGTGAAGTGTTATAGCAGTTAAGTAAGTTGCGTGTGTGTGTGTGTGTGTGTGTGTCTACGTTGTGTGTGTGTGTCTATGTATATAGACACACACACACACACATATATATGTATATATATATATCCACAATTTTCCAAGTTTTAACTGGTCTTCTGTATTTACTGTATTTTGGAAAAAAATGACCTAATCTCACTTTATTGTACAGGATATGAGCAATAACAAAAGTACATTTTGGAAACTGCTCTAAATTATCAAGCTTTGCATTTGGGAACTCTGTGTGAGTTTTTAGATCCAGCTGTTGCCAAAACATTTTTTTTCAATTGCTATAAATTGTGTCTTAAAGCAAATGGGTGATTTTCCTGAGGTGTGCATGTGGAAGACATTTTGTGGGATCTGCAGGAAGTTAAGGAAATTGTTTTATTTCTTTGCATCCAGTAGTAAGAGCCAAACTTCTGAATTGTCTTTTCATGCATTTAAAATAAGAATTTAAAAAAGTAGAAATCTTATATTGGTAGGGAAACTTCATGGTTTCTGTGTTGTGATTTGCTAGGAAATGGTGAATCATATTCTTTTAAATTACTTGTAATTATGCTATATTTATTTAAAGTATTTGCTACTATGCAATTAAGAGCTACTTGTTTCTATTTCCTTTAATTTATCCTGGAGTTTGTCCCAAGTTGAATTTTAATGAGTTGTTTATCCCACTAGTTACACAAGGATTTATTTTTCCCTAGAGAGTAATGTTTGGATTGATAGTTTCTAAACCTGTTCCATAAAATGAACATATATTCAGACAAGATTTCTGAATGTGAGTATTTTTAAGACATTTGCCACATAAATGACCAACATAACTATTAAAATGCAACTTGGTTATATTTTAAGACAAGTCTAGCTTTTGTTAAGATATTTTACTAATATTTTATATTGAGCTTCCTTATTTTAAATAAATGTGCAGTGGTATAAATCACAAGGAAAAGTCACACTTTTATTGTGTATTTACACTGACATTTTAATGAGTCCCCCAAGTAGCTTTAAGTTGTAAAATCTATTGATCTTTAAAATTTTTCTGAAGCAAAGATAGCATAATGTGAAGCCTGCATGAAATGCATAATAGAAACATGGCATTTGTTACTTACCTAGCTTGCTAACTGGTAAAATATAATTTCATCTTTGACAAAAGAAATAAAAGTCTTCCCTGCTGATATTGTTACATCAACAATAGTAGGAATGTTGTATCAGTTACTATGTATTGCCAAATCATTTTAAGTTTGTTTAATAGAAGTTTAATATTAATTTAAAAGAGGTATAACTAACTATACTTTTTTGTTTGATAGAATTGAAAAATAAACCCCTCAAAGTGTTATGTATATATGGCACAATTACTTGTTTACTATTGAATAATAATGTGCAAAATATATTTTCTATAAGTACTAAATAAAATAGCTAAATTTATTCTGAGACAAATACGTTTCACTTGAACTGAGTTTCCCCTCAGCTTGCAGTAATGAGGTTCTTTTAGGATCATGGCTTTTGCTGTGCTCCAGTGCCCAATGCTTGCTCAGGATGGAAGTACAATGCTTAGGTTCATGACACTAGGTTCACATAGGCGTCCCAGGTGAGTGTGATCTTTATTAGTGGTAGTAGTTGTAGAATTTTTATTTGTTCAGGAATACAGATGGAAATTTGAGAAAATAGAAGAGAAAAGTAGCTGTCAACTTTGAAACTGTCAGGGAAGGGAAAAAGATTTTGAAAATAATGCGTATTAAAATTTAATACTGTTTTGTAAAATCTGTGTGATTTGTTTACTCTTCCATTGTTCTGACCAATACAGTTTTACTTATTTGGTGTAAAGAATGCTTTGTGCATTGTACACTCTTCTTCTGGTTTCCCTTTAGTGCATCGCCAGGATTGTCAATCGAAGAGTAAATTTAGGTGGAATTCTGTGATGCTAATGCATGTTGGAAAGTCGTGGTGGCTGTCTTAATGTGTAGTTCTCTATTTCACTATCTGGCACGCCACAGGGGAAGACCAGGGTAATGTTTGTCTTCCCATTGCTGCTGTGATTTTGTCTTTCTTAGGGAGGGCAATGCTCACTTGAAGCTATGTTGTTGGATACTGTAGGGTTTTTTTTTTCCTTCCCTTTAAAGCAAAAGTTAGCATTTTAATAATTTATATAATTCAGGGCTTTAAAATATTTTTATAATGTGGCAATTAAAATCCCTTTTCAATTTCAGAACTTTTTTAAAATTTCCAAAAAAAATTCAGTATGGGGCCATGCTTCAGTTAGTAAAGTGCTTTCTGTGCATAAGGCTCTGGGTTCTGGATATGGTCATGCATCCGTGTAATAATGGATTCCCTGATTGGAGTGGAATGGGGATAGGGCTAAGATAGGAAGACCCTTGGTACCTGCCAGTCTAGCTAAATCATAGTTTCAGGCTCAGTAAGTAAGTGGGCCTGCCTCAGAAAATAAAGTGTGCAGTGATTTAGGAAGATACCAGTTATTGGCTTCCACCATCACGATCCACACACAGGTATACATGTATGCACATATATGAACATATACATGATTGTGTATACACATGCATACCATTCATAAAAACCATGGGAACTTATACCTTCCCCCCTTTTACAGCACAATTCCTTGAGTATGTTGTGTGTAAACACTATTTACTTACTTACTTGTTTTTACCTTTTACTTTCATGTATAGGACCAAAAGATCTCAGACTGTTATAACTGAGGGTATTTTTGAGCTCCCAAATCTCACAATTCAAGCTACAAGAGCACAGACACTTTTGTTGCAAGCAGTTTATCAGAGTTGGTCTCATTTTGGAAATGTCAGCCCTTCAACAGTAAATGAAGCTTTGATGAATGAAGTCTTCCAGATGACAGGTAAGAACACACTTTCGTCATAAGGAAAATCTGTTGTAGAGTTGACTAATACTCAAATCCCTGAGTCTAGAGTGCTCAACTTAAGAAGTATTTCTGGGAAAGTAGATATTTACTTGGCTAATATTTATACCATATTTTCTCAAAGTGCTCACCCTTTCCTGGACATCTCTACTGACTTCTCACACTGGCAGCTGTGAGTGATGCCCTCAAGCCCATGGCAGTGTGCTGGCGTCTCTTAAGATGTAGTAGGTCACATGTATCTAGACATTGATCCTTTCCTTTTGGATTTTCTGGTTATTGAAGTATGGTTTTTAAAATATTATTTAATGATCTTTACATTCATTTGTATCTGAGGTAGTGTATCCAATTTCTTCTCTAATATTGTTTTCTCTATTTCATCTTGTTTGTTTGGCTAAGGGTGTGTCTATCTTGCTTACTTTTTTAAAACTATTTTAACCATTTATGACTTCTTCTCATCTTTTGTGTTTGGCTTTGGGCTGTTTTTGTATTTTTAAGCCCTTAGTTACATGGTTATGCCAATTAGATGTAAGCATAATCATTCAAGCCCATAAAAGTTTTTCTAGAATCACCTTTGTTGTTTAAGTTGTTTTTTTATTTGATTGTAAGATTTTTTTTTTGGTTGTTTTGTGATCTTTACAGTGACATTCTTGTTATTCTAAAGTCAATTCTTCCATTTCCGTGATTTTTTTTCCAGTTTCTTTTTCTATTTATTTATATTATTCAGTTATGATACAATTAAAGTCATGAATTTATTTAATAGTTTTGTGTTGGTCAGTATTTGCTCTTTTGGCCTAAATGTGATATATTTTGGAGAAAGTTTCATAGGCTGTATAGTATAGAGTAATTTCTGGTTAGATTTTTTTGTGAAGCGGAGTGGGGTGGGGCACTGTCACTCACAGAGTTGATGCCATGACATGGCAGTCGGTAGGGAGGACATTTGTTTGCTCTTGTCTTTGTTCTCTTTCTAGGTTGGCCTCATACTTGGAATCCTACTCTGTCAGCTCCTGAGTGTTGGGATTACATGTGTGCAGCCACACCAAGCCTCTCTCTTCTTTTATGGCCACTGACATTGAGTCATGGAAGCCGTACTTTGATGGAATTGGCATTCCCTATTCACCTCATAAAGGGCCTTCTTTTAAACTTAATAGCATGATTAATGAAGTTTTTACTCTCTTGCCTGGCAGTGGTGGCACACAGCTTTAATCCCAGCACTAGGAGCTAGAGGCAAGTGGGTTTCTGAGTAGGAGGTCAGCTTGGCCTACAGAGTGAGTTCTAGGCCAGCTAGTCTGCATGGAGAAATCCTGTCATGAAAAACCAACCAACTAACCAACCAACCAACGAACAGCCAACTAACAAACCGATATTGTTGCTGGCTTTTCAGTTCCTCACTGAGAGGAATAAACCGCAGTACTTCAGCCCTTTGTGAACACACTGAAACCACATGTAAACGGCAGCCTTTAAAAATTTATTATTTCTTTTACTTTTGAAATTATACTATAATTACATCATTTTTCTCTTCTCCTTTTGCACTCCAAACTCTCCCATAAACTCCTTCTTGTTGTCTTTCAATTTTTTCATTAATTGTTGTTATAGCCATCTGTATATGTATACATATTCTTAACCTGTTCAGTCTGTATGATGTTGCTTGTATGCATGTTTTCAGGGCCGACCATTTGGTACTGGATAATCAGTGGGGAGCGGGTGGCTCTTCTGAGTTCTGAGGTTGACTGAGGCCATTCATAGACGGGGTATTTTATAGATACCATCCTGAAAGCACTGCATTTGTTTTTCACATTTCTATTTCAAGTGGCACTTTCTCTGGAGGTCTTATTTGCTTGATTGTTTATCTTATAATCCACAGTATTCATGAAAAATTAAAATTTCTAGTTTTTGTGCATTGGCTAAAGTAGCCTGAAATTGTTAGTAAACTGGAGGTATTGATTTTTGTTTATAATTCCTTATTTGTTTTTCTAAGCAAATTAATTTTCTCTTTCTCTTCATGAATTTATATAATGAAGAGTAACATGAAAAAATATTCTGGAAATTATCCTAAATTATCATCCTTAAACATTAAAGAAATGTCTTGGACAAATGCCAGCAATTCTGTGTTTTGTAACATGGTGTATTGTAAGATCTTAGTTTAGAGATTGGGCAATCGGGAAGATTGTATTGTTAGAAAAAATTACTTTTTTCTAACAGCTTGAAAAAATGCAATAAGTAATTTTAAATACTTAAAATAGATGAAGGAAAACTTATCTAAAATATACTTTTAAAGTTAATTTTCCAAGTGGATAGTTTTTTGTTATTCCCCCACCATGCCAATCCACTTGTGTGTATTTCAGTGCGAACATAGTATTTATAAAATTGTGCACCAAATTTTCTTGCTGAAGATGCTGAAAGTATATATGTGTTTTGGGTATTAGGTTTTAGCATTTTATGCTCTTGTATATGAGTACTCTCAATATACAAAGTTGTTAAACTTTGTTTGATACATGAAATCTTTTGCTTTAAAGCAGTTTTAAATTACTACAGTAATAAAAGATGTTATACTTAAGTTATTATAATCTGGAGAAGAACATTTTTCCATCCTGTGGTTGGCTGTGTGCCACTTTCCACCATCTTCATTCGCCTGTAGCCTATTTTCCTGTTTCCTGAGATGGTCATAACTGAGAGTTAATAATGAAACATAAGGTTTTCTTTCATTTCTGAACTTTCCTCTGATTTTATTGTACATTCTTTTGTTTGTTCACACTCCCATCCATTTTCCTCTTCTTTGATCATAAATACTATTTCCATTCAAGTCCTTTGCCTTGAGCTTAAAATGAAGCTAATTATCATTAACTTGTTCTTGTCAGCATTGCATCGTTTAATATATTCCCGTCTACATTTGCTTACTCCTCATTGTTTCAGAAAGGCTTTTCCTTAATCTTTTCTCACTGTCGTTCCTTCTGCTCCGTTTGTTTGTTTGTTTCTTTTTTTTTATTTTCTATATTCTTTGCTTACATTCCATATGATTTTCCCTTTCCCAGTTCCTCCCTCCCCATAAGTCCCATAAGCCCTCTTCCCTCTGCCCATTCCCCAATTAACCCCCTTCCACTTCTCTGTCCTGGTAATCCCCTACATTGCTGCATCAAGCCTTTCCAGGACCAGGGACCTCTCCTTCCTTCTTCTTGGGAGTCTTTTGATATGTGAATTGTGTCTGGGGTATTCAGAGCTTCTGGGCTAATATCCACTTATCAGTGACTGCATTCCATGTGTGTTCTTTTGTGAGTGGGTTACCTCACTTAGGATGATATTTTCCACTTCCAACCATTTGCCTACGAATTTCATGAATTCATTTTTTTTTATGAATTCATTTTTTTAATTGCTGAGTAGTATTCCATTGTGTAAATACACCACATTTTCTGTATCCATTCCTCCATTGAGGTACATCTGGGTTCTTTCTAGCTTCTGGCTATTATAAATAAGGCTGCTATGAACATGCTAGGGAATCTTCTGGGTATATGGTGGTGGTATAGCAGGGTCCTCTGGAAGTATCATGCCCAGTTTTCTGAGGAACTGCCAGACCGAGTTTCAGAGTGGTTGTACCAGCTTGCAACCCCACCAGCAGTGGAAGAATGTTCCTCTTTCTCCACATCCTTGCCAATACCTGCTGTCTACTGAGTTTTTAATCTTAGCCATTCTGTCTGATGTGAGGTGAAATTTCAGGGTTGTTTTGATTTGCATTTCCCTAATGATTAATGATGTCGAACATTTCTCAAGGTGCTTCTCGGCCATCCAAATTTCTTCAGGTGAAAATTCTTTTTTTAGCTCTGTACCCCATTTTTTAATAGGGTTATTTGGCTCTCTGGAGCCTACCTTCTTGAGTTCTTTGTATATATTGGATATATATATTCTGTCAGATGTAGGGTTGGTGAAGATTTTTTCCCAATTTGTTGGTTGCTCTTTTGTCCTTTTGACAGTGCCCTTTGCCTTACAGAAACTTTGCAATTTTCTGAGGTCCCATTTGTCAATTCTTGATCTTAGAGCCTAAGATATTTGTATTGTGTTCAGGAACTTTTCCCCTGTGCCCATGTGCTCTAGGGTCTTCCCCAGTTTCTTTTCTATTAGTTTCAATGTGTCTGGTTTTATGTGGAGGTTCTTGATTCACTTGGAGTTGTGCTTAGAACAAGGAGAATGGATTGATTCACATTCTTCTGCATGCTGACCTCCAGTTGAACCAGCACCATTTTTTTTTTTTTTGTTTTTGTTTTCATAGCTGTATTTTCAGTGATTGTTGTTTTCTAACAAGAGCACTTGGCCCTAGCTGCAAACCAACAGGCTCCCCTATCTCACCGGTGGGTAGGTTCTTTTTTTTTTTTTTTCTTTTTTTTTTTTATTCGATATAATTTATTTACATTTCAAATGATTTCCCCTTTTCTAGCCCCCCCACTCCCCGAAAGTCCCGTAAGCCCCCTTCTCTTCCCCTGTCCTCCCTCCCACCCCTTCCCACTTCCCCGTTCTGGTTTTGCCGAATACTGTTTCACTGAGTCTTTCCAGAACCAGGGGCCACTCCTCCTTTCTTCTTGTACCTCATTTGATGTGTGGATTATGTTTTGGGTATTCAAGTTTTCTAGGTTAATAACCACTTATTAGTGAGTGCATACCATGATTCACCTTTTGAGTCTGGGTTACCTCACTTAGTATGATGTTCTCTAGCTCCATCCATTTGCCTAAGAATTTCATGAACTTCGGATGGCAGAGAAGCATCTTAAAAAATGCTCAACTTCATTAGTCATTAGGGAAATGCAAATCAAAACAACCCTAAGATTTCATCTTACACCAGTCAGAATGGCTAAGATTAAAAATTCAGGAGACAGCAGGTGTTGGAGAGGATGTGGAGAAAGAGGAACACTCCTCCACTGCTGGTGGGGTTGCAAGTTGGTGCAACCACTCTGGAAATCAGTCTGGCGGTTCCTCCGAAAACTGGGCACCTCACTTCCAGAAGATCCTGCTATACCACTCCTGGGCATATACCCAGAGGACTCCCCACCATGTAATAAGGATACATGCTCTACTATGTTCATAGCAGCCCTATTTATAATTGCCAGATGCTGGAAAGAACCCAGGTATCCCTCAGCACCATTTATTGAAAAGGCTATCTTTTGCATGCTGACCTGCAGTTGAACCAGCAACATAAGACCAGATACACTGATCTCTACTTCTTTTTATTTCACATATATGACTGTTTTGCCTGAATTTATTACGTATCCTATATGTGTTCCTGTACCTGAGGTGTCTTGAAAAGGGTATTTGATCCCAGGAGCTAGAGTTATAGGTCGTTTTGAGCTGCCAGATGGGTGCTTTAAACTGAACCTGGGTCTTCTGCAAGAACAGCTAGTGCTCTCAACCCCTAAGGTATTTCGTTACCTTCCAATTTCCATTTCTTAATGGTTTCACCACTTTAACATTGCCATTCTGGAGGGTGACCTTGAGCCCTCAAAAGCGACATGGAGGTTCTCTTAAAGCTGGGTATTGTCTGCAGTGGCCGAGGAGCTCCAGCTCTGTCACTGCAGAGCTGGGCGGTCAGTGCTGCTTATGTGTCAGCATTTCTCCAGGACCGGCTTATCCCAGATGGTGTGGTACCCTGTGCATTTACCTGTCACCAAACACCATTCTGATTCCAAGGCTGCGTCTCTCCACTGGGCCAGTAAGAGGGTTGTCCATGTTTAGTACTTGGGTCTGCTCTCCGCTGGGTACTTGACTCCCTGCTCTCTGGCTGCAGTCTGCACCCTGCACAGTCACTGGGGACCTGGACAAGTGGTTACTGACTGTGTTCATGGGGACACTGCAGAGGGCTGCCAAGGCAGGCCTCTCGGCAGTCTCAGCTTTGGCCTTTGGTGGGCTGTGCTGCTTTAGTTACCACAAAGTAGACATCGGCAGAGCAGTTGCCATGTTGTGGAAGTTCTGAGCTCCTGGTGCAGCACTTTGATTGTATGCCTCCTTGCCTCTCTTTATCAATGCTGTTCTCCTCACCGTGAGGAGGGGGAGAAGGATAAGGTCACTGGTGGGCAGAATATCTTCTAATTACATGGTTATTTTCAGAATTTATTTGTTAAGGGAGAGGACATTCATGAGTATCAGTTACATGTTCCACTGAGTATGGTCACCAGCTCACAGGCCTCACGGTGTAGCTAAACATTTCATAGCTCATGGTGCCTCTGACCTCTGTTTCTTAAGGAGAGCCAGCTGATTGCGATGGGGATACGAGTAGACTTCTCTTCTCAGAACAGGAGGGAGCATTGTGCCCTCATGAGTCAGACTTGGTATGGAATTGGAAAATAATTCTTTTGGAACCTTCCATTCTTGTTCAGGTGACACTGGCCGTGGATGGCTCTGTTTCTAGGGGACTTTGAATCGGAAGATGTTCTCAATTACTGATTATTTTAAGTCTTAGGAAGGACATTGTGGAAACCTAGATTTAGAAAAGCTCAATTTAAGGAGTTCTCCTTGTAGGTGGATTAAATATGACAGATGCAAGCAGACTACTCCTCAAATGTATCTCATTTATGCATAAATGAGCTGCCCAAAAATATAAAACTAAGTAATGAACTGTCTTCCCACTGTTGAGTTGTTAATGAGGAAGTGTACTCTGAAAAAGCAAAATATGTAAATAAAATATTATATAATGAAAAAAATTGCCATTCTACCATGTGGAACTTTGTGCAACACTCGCAAGCATGGAGCCTTTTATTACAGAATAGGGCAGCACTGTTTGTGTGTATTCACATGTTCATCATTTGGTAGATATTTGATTGTTAGTCTTGTTGACTGTTATAATGTATTATGACTGCTCCTATAGTTTATGTGAGTACATGCTATCATTTCTCCAGATGCTCTACATTTTTGAAGAATAAAATTGCTAAGACATGTAGTCCCTCAGTATTTAATCTTTTGAGGAGCTGCCAAACTTTCCCCATATCTATACTACTCTAGAGTCTTATTTGCAGTGTGTGGTGTTGTGCCCATCTCTCCACATTTTTGCCATACTTTTATGCTGCTAGCCATCAGTGTGGTTGTAAAGTGGTAAATCTGAGGGTTTGATTTTCTTTTGTTCCGTGGATAATGCTGTTGAGATATGTTTTTCTTTTTTTTTAATTAGACATTTTCTTTACTTACATTTCAAATGTTATCCCCTTTCCTGTTTCCCCTCCAAAATCAACCTATCCCTTTTCCCCTCCCTCTACTCACCGACTCATCCTCTCTCTCTACTCTGACCTGGCATTCCCCCATACTGGGGCATCCAGTCTTTTTGAGAATATTTTTATGACTGTATTTACTATTTATATATATTCAATTGAAAAAGTCTGAGTCATTTGTTTTTAAAAAACGTATACTTTTTGTTTTGAATTATCTTAAGTAAATGCTATAAAATTTTGATTATAATTCCCTTATGGCTTTCAAGTATTTTGAGTTCATTTCATTTTTCAAATGGTGTCTTAGTTAGGGTTTTACTTAGGGTGAACAGACACCATGACCAAGGCAACTCTTATAAGGACAACATTTAAGTTTACATGTTCAGAGTTTCAGTCCGTTTATCATCAAGGCAGGAACATGGCAGCATCCAGGCAGGCATGGTATAGGAGGAGCTGAGAGTTCTACATTTTCATCTGAAGGCTGCTGGCAGAATAATAACTTCCAGGCATCTGAGATGAGGGTATTAAAGCCCACACCCACAGTGACACACCTACTCTCCAACAAGGCCATACCTCCAAATAGTGCCACTCTCTGGGCTAAACATATCCAAACCATGACTGATGGTGACCTTTTCTCTAATTTTTTCTTATATCTTCCAATACATCTTTACAGTGCTCTTTTTTTTTTTATTATTTAGAAATGATATACTTCTTAATTTTTTACTGTTTGTGCTTCTTGGTCATCATTAATTTTAGACCCTTTATTCTACTAAACTTTTTAAATAACATAGACATATTTCTAGTTCTATACTGCTCACTTCCACTGTTAGGACAAGTTTGAATTATGTTCTTGTAGACTCATTTTTCCTCTCCTTTTTCTTCTTCATTTTCTATGTGCTTATTGTGTCAGTTCTACTGGGAAATAAGACATGTGCATGTGGGGTAAGATGTGCATTTTGGGTACATGCGTTCATGCATGCATTTGTGTGGAGTTCATGTATGTTGGGTACATGCATGGCCACCTGAGAGTCTTGTCCTTCTGGAGGAAGTTGGGTTTTCACAGCTTTTAGAAAGTTTATTTATTGTCAAGTTACAGTTTTATTAATTGATGAACTATAAGTTTTAATTTATTAGTAGATTTTTAAAGTCAACTTTACTGACTACAACTAAAAGTTTGAAAAAGATGGGATAGCAGTCTCAAAGGATCAGTCATGGTATGCACTCATTAATAAGTGGATATTAGCCTGGAAAACTGGAATACCCACAACATAATCCACACATCAAATGAGGTGCAAGAAGAACAGAGGAGTGGCCTCTGGTTCTGGAAAGACTCAGTGTAGCAGTATAAGGCAAAACCAGAACAGGGAAGTGGGAAGGGGTGGGTGGGAGAACAGGGGAAAGGAAGGGGGCTTATGTGACTTTCAGGGAATGGGGGGCCAGAAAAGGGGAAATCATTTGAAATGTAAATAAAAAATATATCGAATAAAAAAAAAAAGAAAAAAGATGGGATAGAATTCAATAAAACATGTAATATATTAAGCAAAATGTTAAATTTGCTTTTTAATTGTAAAAGGTACACATTATTGCTAAATAAAGTTAATGCTCTGTTTTTAGCTAGGAATGTGGGTATAATTTTATACAGTTGTTTCTTTAGTATTTCAGGTTTGGAAACTAAGAGGATGTCAATCATTTCCAGACACAAAGAGGAGAAAACTTAGTATCTTCCAAGGAAAGAAAATGAAAGCATTTTTTACAGTGACTAATACACTGATTTTGGAATTCTATAATTCCTCACATAGAAAATGCAGTATTGATTTTTATGCCCCTTTGGAAAATGGAATGTTCATAGTCACTATTAAAAAATATATGCATATATATGTAAACCATTCCTATAATTAAGCATTTTTTTTTGTTTGTATTTTGTTTTTTCGAGACAGGATTTCTCTGTATAGCCCTGGCTGTTCTAGAACTCACTCTGTAGACCAGGCTGGCCTAGAACTCAGAAATCCGCCTGCCCCTGCCTTCCAAGTGCTTGGATTAAAGGCGTGTGCTACCACTGCCTGGCTAATTAAGCATTTTTAACAAAAAGCTGTTCTTTGTTTAGATTGATTTCCAAAAATACTTGATTATATGATTATGAGAATTTCAGACAAATAATGAAGAGATACCAGTGCTAAGTTGTGAGATGATACCAATCATTATATTATTTGAAGAAAATATATATTCAATAGTTAAGTTTTATATACATTGTTTATATTTTTTACATAATGGAAAATTAAGTAAACCAACTGAAAAAATTCTCATGTTGGTATAGAGTTATTTCACTGCTGGTATAGAATTATTTTACAGCTTTACTGATTTTTTACTTTTACTTTTTTATTTTTTATTTTGGCACTTAAAAAGCATACCTGTTTATTTATCCCACTTTTTTTCATCTTAGAAACTGCAGGTCTTAGGTCTGGTCTATGTAAAGTAATGCTGGATTTTTGCTTTTCTTTTGGTCTTAGAATATGCAGCAGCATGTGTCTTCTTCTGTTCATCCTAACTTTTGGTAATAATGTTTCCATACATGTGGAACACTGTTTTATTTCAAACAACAAAAATTCAATCGTCTGTAGGAAGAAAACCAGTTTTTCTCTGATAATCTAAATTATGTTAATAATGTATCACAGAAGCAAGAGATTATTTTGGTGTGTTGGTCTATAGCATGAGCTTCTACTTTAGAATGGATTTATTTATGGGACCTTATGAGAGTGTATGCGAATGTGGGATTATTGAAGCTATGTTAATGAATCCATTCTGAACTGTGGACAGCTAGAAGCAAAAATGTATTAAGATACAGGTTTATTCTTTGTGAGAATCTTAGTTAACGTTCCTATTGCTGTGATTAACACCATGGCACAAGCAATTTAGACACAAAAAGATTTATCATACAGCTTTGTATTGTACTGTCTAATGAAGTCAAGGCAGAAACCTGAAGGCAGGAGCTGATATGGAGGCCATGAAGGGTGCTGCTGACTGGCTTGCTCCTCATGGCTTGCTCAGCCTGCTTTCTTATAGTAGCCAGAACCACTGTCCTCAGTGAACTGGGTCTTTCCTTTCATTCATCAGTCAGGAAAATGCTTTACTGACTTCACGGGCAAGCCTGATGGAGGCATTTTCTCACTCACTTGTGCTTCTCTCCCCCACATGACTATAACTCGGGACAGGTTGACATGAACGCTAGCTAGCACAGTCAGGTAGTGTGAATATTTTTCCTTTTTAAGTATTAATACTTAGGAGTGATGACTTAGTGTGCTAATTGATCTTTTAAACCCTGTTTTCATTCTCAAACAAAAACAAAACCCAGTTACTAACCAACCAACCAACCTACCAACCAAACAAAACCCAGATCCTCAAGATTCGAAGGCTTCACAGGGGAAGTAGGCTCTCTACTAGTGAGCAGTATTTTTAATTTTTGTTGTTATTTTGTTTCATTGAACTGAGAGTTTTTTCTCTCATCTTCAAAATTCTGATAGTGTTTTAACACACATAATTGCTAAATATATTATCAGTGGAGATGTCTTTTTTTCATGTTCTAGATGTAGAATCCTAACACAAAACATCTATGTAGGGATCTTCTCTATGGAAATGGTTGCAGGGGAAATTAGAGGTTTGAGTTTTACTTGGAGTCTACTTGTTCCATTGTTTTGTTGAGCAGATGGATGATAAAGTAAAGTTAAATTGAAAGAGTACTGCAAGAAAATGATTACCATAGAAGATAGTGATGTTGCTGAGAAGAATACAATTCAAAAGGTTTTAACTTAGAGAAAAAGTCTTCATTGTGTGTGTGTGTGTGTTTTTTTTTATGTGCTTGATTTCAAGCTGCCAAACATAGCTTTTGGAAACTTGGGATAGAACAACTATTTGTAACTTGATGGTTCTTTAATGCGTTAAATTCCCTTCTAGCCTACCACCCATCAGAGGTAGAAGTAAAGAAAAGACATGGGAGAAGTGAACCTGTTTAGAATGGTTGCTTTGGAGCAACTCCTGTCTGTGTTTTCTGGAATTTCAGTTCATAGGTCAGCAGCAGCATCTACATCCACTTGCAAACACTTCATAGATACACCAGCATTCCCAGTTTGGATAGCAAACGTGAATCAGCAGCAGTGGCACCACCTAGGAGAGACAGCCAGGCCTCAACCTTGGCTAGAGTCAGCAGGAGGAGCCAGGAGGAACACCAGGACAAGTTCTAGGCTGTGCCTCTCTCAGGGAAGCGAAGATCATCAAAGAGTCGAGACCCACAAGCATTGCACACCTAGCTGTGTGAGCAACCCAAACTCAGCTTCCGTCACTGTCTGCCCCTTGAGTTCTATTTATATTTTCTAAACATCATGTAAACATCACCTGTCCTCCATGACATGTCTCAGCTGACATCACTGCCAATCAGCCTGGGCATGCAGAAGCAGCACTGCAACACACCACCAGAAGTTTTTTGGTGCATTTCTTTCTATGGAGTCCTGACAAATGCAGCTCAACTATACAGTGTAAGGTGGATCAGTACATGCCTATTGTTAGCAGAGAAACCTTTGCTAACATGCTTGCTTTAGCAGAACATTCTCTCTCCTGTGTCTGCTTCAGCTAAATGTTCCTTCTCGAGTCTGCCTTAGTCTTTCACCAGTGTCTCAGCTACATGTTCTTTCATGTGTAGCAAAACACCATCCACTGACTTTCCAAGAACCCTTACATTTTCACTTCATATTTTCTTAGTTCTACTGAGTCCAAAGTGGGGTGTTGCCGCACACGTATGCATCTGCATGGTTGTGGCTGGGCAGTGATATGATCGCAATAAGAAACCCCATTCTTTCCTCTGTTGATATACTTTATATCTATCTGTAAGCATTTTTCTTTTGTGCGCTGCATCATACAAGGAGTGCATAGCATAAACTTTACATGAATAGTCTGAGCTGTCTTACCTGTTTTAGGATGACATTTCTTCTACATTCATTCAGTTGGCTTCTTACTAGTAATATCGTTGGCAAGTTATAGATCTACAGATGTGAAAATTCATACTCAAAGTGATTTAGTACTCTTTTTTCCCCAAAGATTTATTACATCATAGCTATTAATTCAATTTTTGAAGTAAGATCTTTGTATCTTTCCATTATTAAATTACTTTCCTGTTGTATGAGACCTGAAGAAATTATTCAATGAAAGTCTCATGAATTCTTGAGGCTCTTTTGATATGTGAATTATGAACACTGTATTAGAGTTGTAAAATTTGTACTCAATTTTTATTATTAATTGAGATCATTATTTTATATAGTTTTTTTTAATCACTATATTTCTGAAAAGATTTCCTTATTTATATGAGTACACTGTAGCTATCCTCAGACACACCAGAAGAGGGCATTGGATCCCATTACAGATGGTTGTGAGCCATCATGTGGTTATGGGAATTCAACTCAAGGCCTCTAGAAGAGCAAACAGTCAGTGATCTTAACCGCTGAGCCATCTCTCTAGCCCCTGTTGTTAATATTTTTGACAGTCACCAAAACAGAACTATTAACTCTTGTAATTTTTCCAGAAGATAAAATACAAAGTTATATTTGGTTTGCTTTGGTAAACAAGAACTTCTAATTTCTCTCTATTCAGATTGTTAATTATTTTGTTGACTTTTTAGTTCCTCTGGTCTGATATTTGCAGGGAAATAATTGACAGATTTATAAAGTTGTATAATAATCATCAAATTGATACACAAATTCCCCTTTTAAGTGATGTCTTTATGTTAAAACACAAATCTACTTTCCAGAAAGTAACTGTAAAAGTATTTTATGCAAGGTTTCATATGGGATACTGTAATGGTTGAATAATAAATTTTACCTCATAAAAATGAAATTCAATAATACAGTAGCTTTCTCAGCTCAGTAGCATCTGGTCTATTCTCTTGAGAGCCAATATTTTCCAACTCATTAGGATCATGTCATTCTGTATGTCGTCAACATTGACTTAGCCAAGCTACCTTTACTTACACAACCGCCAAACTATTAAATAAGTCTCTTGTGGAGTGAAGTCAAATATTCCTCTTACTTTACTTCTGTCTTAGACGAGAAGGAGAAAATATACATACTGTAACATTTAAACATCTGGTTTAAAACCACATCAGTGTAATGCTGAGCAAATTTACAGATTTGGTATTCTTCCCAGGTGTGCTTATAAAAAGGATTTTGAATACTCTTTAAGCACTTAGAAAATGAGTGTGGGATAGTGATGTTTTCTTTTTTTCACTGTTTCTCTCTTTTTAAACTTATTTCTCTGCCCCCAGATCTGAAAACACAGCTTAAATGTTCAAAGATACATATTTTTGAGTTACTTAGAAAATATCGTGCTGTATAATGATAGTGGCTATGGATATTTGTTTATATAATAATAATAACAACAATGAATTGAGTTCTGTTTATGTTCCAGTGAAAAGATGAGGATTTTTTCTTGTTCCTTCTTCATTTTTGTTGTCGTTTTGACTGGGTCTTTTATCATATCCCCTGTGATGCCCTTTGTCTCTTCTGGAGTACTTATGGTACAGGCACTAGTTATTACACGCCACTCAAACTTCTCGATAGTTAAATCTAAGCAAAAGAGATTACCTTTTGCAGGTTTCACAGTATTTATTTATTTAGAGTGTTTGCACAAGTAGTGATTATATAGTCTACATGTATGGACTATATGCATGTGAGCACAAGGGTAAATATGCATTCAGAGCCCATAACGGACTTTAAAGTGTCTTTATCATTCTTCACCTTATTGACTTGAAGCAAGGTATCTCAGTGAACCATAAGCTTGCAGTTTTGACTAAGCTTGCTGTCCAGTGAATCTCATAATCTGATTCTCTCCACACTCCAGTTGTAGAGTTAGTTAGAAGCGTGAACAGCCATGACCAGCTTTTTGTTTGTGTATCATTTATACCGGGGATTTAAATTCAAGTCTTCTCGAGCTCAGAGCAAGAACTCTTTGTCATACAGTGGTCTCCCCAATATCAAATTGTCTGAATGTTAAAGTGTCTGCATGCCTTTCACTAGCTGTTGCTGTAATAAATACCACAGCTATGGTAGTTTGCAGAAGGCACATGAGAGCCCATTGTGGTAAGGATATGTGTGAAGTGGCAGGTGTGGGCCAGATGAAAGAGCTCGTACTGTGAACTCCAAACAGGAAGCAGAGAGAATAAACTTGAAGTAGTAGGGCTTTTATTCTTAAGTCCCCCTTCAGTGACATACTTCCTCCAGCAAGGTTGCACTTCAACCCCTACCAACCTGTGCCACCAACTGGAGACCAAGTGTTTTAATACCTGAGACCCTGGGGAACATACACATACATATATACAAACATACATACATCCACACACATACATAATTTAATATACATGTATACACACATTTGTAATATAAATGCTTCCATTTGTTTGGGCATTAAGAATTTATTTATCAAACTTGTAGTCATCACTAAGAAATGGTTATTAATAAATAACTTACAGAACTCAAGAACTAGTTGTTGGTGTTAGTAAGTTTTGTTGTAACTTTTCTGCTGTATTTTTTTTAGACATTTGAAATGTTTCTAAAGTGTTTTTTCAGACCTCTTAGCCCAAGAATGGCTTTGTGTGTGCAGTCTTCATCATGAAAAAGGACTTGATGAATGCTAGAAAATTTTCAAATAGTGGAAAATGTGCCCTATATAGTCTTAGTTTTCTGTGAGGACTTGAGAAAAACTCAGTTCCTTGGGTATTTCCCTAGACTTTTGAAAATTATGCACTGTTATTGTCACACACATGCTATTTTGTGCCTTAAGACTATCACAGAGCTTCTGATAGAACACTACAAACTAGAAGGCTTCCAACAGCAGCAGTTTATCATCTCATCATCTTGGCGGGCCAGTGCTCGCGGTCAAAGGATTGGTAGACTCCGATTTCCTGAGCAGAGTCCTTCTCTTGTCTCTGTGCCTGCCAAGGTTCTCTTTCCCCTGGTGCCAGCCCCTCTCTATTTCTGTCCCTGTACTCACTTGAAAACCCCAGTCTCTCTCCTCCTCCTCCTCCTCCTCCTCCTCCTCCTCCTCCTCTTCCTCTCCCTCCTTCTCTTCCTCCTCCTCCTTCTCTTCTTCCTCTTCCTCTTCCTCCTCTTCCTCCTCCTCCTTCTCTCCCTCTTCCTCTTTATATTCTCCCCATCCCTCCTCTTCCTGCCTCCCCTTTTTCTTCCCCTTCTTTCCTTCCTCCTTGCTCTCCTTTTCCTTTCCCCCTTTCTCCTTTTCTCCTTCTTCCCTACCCCTTTCCTCCTCCCCTTCTCCCCCACACTCCTCTTCTGCATATTAATCTCTTTTTTATAAAGACAGCAGTTACTCAATGTAGTGAAGACATGCTTGGAGGGATGGTCAGAAGGCATCCTACTTCTAATTGAGCATCCACCAGAAGACAAGATGAAAAGACTTCTGGCAGCTATTCTGCTCACATCTGAAGGCAATCTTGAAAGTGTTTGCCTTCTTTTTTTTTTTTTTAACTCATGCATACCTCTGGCTGGATTCTTACTCACTGCTTGCATGTCGTACACTAGTCTTCCACATGGTCAGAGGGAGCCTGACTTGGTTTGCCATCCTCCCAGAGCACAAACATCCTTCTATGTTGGTATGTGCTGGGTCTTTGGTGTTCATTATTTCTAGTGGGCTTTCTTATTAAATGCTGACAAACTAGATTATGGAATGGAGCACTCAGTGTAACCTGCTTTGTTTGCAGGCATCAAAGTGGAAGCAGTTTAACTCTGTAGAACTTGTTGTAGCACCTCTGCATGTCATTACCAGCTTTTAGAGTCAGAACTTTGTCCCAGAGAGCAGAAGCTGGCTGCCACTGCCACAGAGAGGATTTAAGTTATTGTTACTCGTTATCACATTCATAGGGACTCTGGGCCTAAAGATCATAACTTGAAATGATTTTGTGTGTGTTCAGATTGTGTGAAATTTGAGTCTCCTTTGTCAATATATCTTATTATCCTTATCACTGACATTGTGTCAGCAACTAATCATCACTGACAAGTTAGCTCACCATTACCTGCCAACTAAAGTACTGAAAAATGAAATCCAGTGCTTTGGTCTGTAATATATCACATACTAAATAATTTTTTACTGTTTTTGCTTCTCTGATTATATAATTAAGATTAAATAATCAGGGCAGGTGAGATGGTCAGCAATTAAGAGCACTGACTGAGCCAGGCGCATGCCTGTAATCCCAGCACTCTGGGAGGCAGAGGCGGGCAGATTTCAGAGTTCTGGTTTCTGAGGTCAGCCTGCTCTACAGAGTGAGTTCCAGGACAGCCAGGGCTATACAGAGAACCAAATCTAAAAAACAAAAAACAAAAACCCAAAAAACCAACCCAAACTAAACCAAACAAAAAAACCACTGACTGTTATAGAGGGCCTAGGTTTACTTCCTAGCAACCGCAGGCCATCTTGAGCTGTCCGATACTTCAGTTTCATAGGATCCAATGTACTCATGCAGATAATACATGCAAGCACACCACCAGTGTACATAAAACTGAAAAAAATGTAGTCACTATTTTCTAAACTTCTCAGTGTTTGCTAAGTTCTGTTTCTTTCAGTAAGTTTTTAATCATTCCACCAGAAGTGTTGGGAAAGTGTTGTATAGGAAGATAACAAGCTATTCTCAAGTTAATGTTTAAGTGCATTTTATGTCTGCTTCTTGCTCAGATAGGACCTTTCACAGTTTTGAATAGAAGTGACAAGAGAGGATCATTTGTTCATCTGTACCCAGAGGGACGGCCTGGGCTTTTCTCCAGTACGTGATTAAGTGAGATGCCAGCTTTGATCTTGCAGAGATCCTTGAGAGACTGAAGGAATTCTTTTTTCTTCTGAGTTTATTGTGCTTGTGCATTTTACTCTGCTTCCTGAAGGTTCTTTAAGTACACCAGCCCTGGTTTGTGTTGAAGAATACAAGCAGAATGAGATGTGTTTGCTCAGTGTCCAGTATCCCTGCTGATGGAGATGGCCCCGTTCAGTCCGCCCATGTCCACTCGTTTGTTCTCTCAGTAGACTTCACATTTCTTTTAGGCAGTTCATCTTTCCCCCTGTAAAACACTAGTCCAATTTTTCAGTAATTGATCCATAGCTCTATTTTTATTTCCTTCTTCTTTCTAATTCTGTATTTACTGGTTAAAAGACCTAGATGAGAGGAATGAAATGGAAGAGAATATTGCTTGAGCTTGCCTGGAATGACACACTTACTAAGTCTTGTCCATGGGAAGTGAGGGCGACCATGTGATGTGTGCCCTATCCTTCAGTTATGCTACATTATAACCAGCAAGATGGGAAATTAGAGGAAAAGAGACAAAGTAGGGAAGAAAGTGAGGAAGAATCTCAGAGAAGTGATGTGACAAAGCCATTGTCATTGGCATTGTCAGAATTTACCTAGAGCTTTTCTTTCTTCCCTCTTAAAAACAAAAACTGAATTGAAGTCTGGGCTGGCTAAGCCTTACCAGCTACATTGGCTTTATTGAAATGATGCACAGTGTTGTTTGTGGTGTTGGAGACTGAGCCTGGGGTTTTGTACATGTAGTCAAGCATACCTCTTCTGACCTGCACCCCTCAGCTGCTCTGCTGTTCCAAAGTCTCTTCTATCCATGCTGTCTCCACTTCAGTTAAGATGTCATTATCTACTTCTTTCATAGGGACATAAAGGGACTACTTTTGGGACTTAAAGAATCACATGGCCAGCTCCTAGAAACACAGCAGGTATGGCTGCTGTGTCACAGGTAGGTCAGTAGGTGGCAGAGAGAACAGAGGGTGTGTCTATGCGCAGTGTTGTAACCTATAAGCATCTAAAACAGAAAGCCTGATCAGATCAACAGGCTGGTGCAGCGTAAGCTCAGAATTAGCTGCAGACTAGAAGAACCCCACTAGGGACGGAGGACCCTTGGGGGAAGTGATCCTGAGACAGAGTACCCTTTCATGGGTCCATTCAGATGGACTCCATGAGAAGTGAGCTGGAGATGGCCATAACACTGGCACCATGGGGTCTGGACAGGGAGCTAGCTTGAGACAACTACCAGTAGGGCACCTTGAAGGCATGAGTGGGGGCAGACCATGCCTGACATGACCCTCACACAAGCTGAGAATACAACTCCTGAGATGACTCCAGGCATTAAGAGATCCTGAGTGTCTCTGTGAGGAGCAAGTAAGTGATAGAGAAATGCAAGAGAAAGAGAAAGAGGAAAGAGAAGGGTGTGTTCACATAAAGAGAGACAGAACTGGAGACTCAAAGGTAGTGAGGGACAGCCTTATATGATTGCCAATGATCCCACCTGGGATCATAGTGAGGTCCTGGCCTGTGCTGCCCCTGGATCCATATCTGGGACCATGGCCTTGCAGCAGCTGTTACCACCAAAGGCTAGATATACATCCCTGGTCAGGACTGCCACCTGGGGACATGTTAATATCTGATGGCTGTACAGTACTGGCCCTACTCTAGCAGGAGAGCAGACCCTGTCCCTAGCCAACCTCAATGTTCCATATTTTGGGATTTGTAATTGAACTGCCTCCTGCCTACCTCACTCCAAGAATATAAACATGGGAGACCTGGTCCTACTACTAGTCTTCCCTGTGGTGGCATGTAAAAGGGAGAGATACTCTCCTACCTGCTTTCCTCCCCTGCACCTGAGGCAGACAGACCTGGCCCAAGGGTAATGAGAGCAGGAGAGCTGGGCCCTGCACCTCACCAGTTGTACCACTTGGGAGAGCAGGTCCTAACCTAGACAGCCCAGTAGAGCTAGCTAGCTTTGGAAGTAGTGGTTGTGAATGAGTGCTGAGGGGTTGCGTGTAGGCTGACCACCTCAGATACTTCTTAGACCCAGATCCAAGTCTTTGAATTGGCCCACCCCAACATCTATCCCACCAATAAACTGCTGTAGTGCATGAGACATTTCAGAGTTCATTAATTTGAGGAAGGCCCAGTGGTCAGAGACACTCTGTCTGTGACACTAGGAACATGGTCTAAGAGCTGTTCACTTGGTGCCAGACCAGGAAGCAAAGAGTCAGGCTAGGACAAGGTGTTGGTATGGCTTTTAAAGGTTTGCCCCTAACTATCTACTTCTCCCAGCTGGGGCCTCACCTTCTAAACCTAGTCCCCTAAATAATGGTCTTCATAGGAATAGGTGTTTAATAAAACATAAGGCTGCAGGAGACTGTAATAATTTAAACTGAAGAAATGAGTGAAGATGACACATTAGCTTTTCCTTCATATTATCTTGCAACTAACTTTTTAGCAAAATTGGTTTGCTGGCCCAGTGACAGTCCATGAGGCAGTAGTGACTCTTGGCATTTAAAACTGCTAAGTAGTTTCAAAAACACAGCAGCAGCAGCAACAACAGCAGCCAGAACAACAAGAAAGCAATGACAATAATAATAACAATACTAACAACAATAATAACAATCACAGCAGCAGTTTGACAGAGGCCATATGTCATCTGTGAAGCCTAAAATATTTATTGTCTGGGTCTTAGCAGAAGATTTTTTCTGATTCAAAGTTTATGTTAATGTCTACTGCTTTCTCCCTGATAATAACCCTGGGGTGACGGAACGGACATTAACCCTTTGTAATGAGATCTATATTTAGTAGTCATCTACCTTATTATTGAGTGAAGTGGATTATTTATCTAGAGACCATTTTAGTAGTTGGCAATATTTGGTGTGTCTCTATATTGATAAGGGACTTAGAATATCCTTCCAGCATTACAGTTGAGCTATAGTATGATAGTGTGGTTTTTGTCATAACGGTACATTTATTAGATGGCCTCAGAAGTTAAGAAATGTCAGGGCTTACTTGTGATTTCTACTGTAGTGTTCTATCAGTTAGCTGATGATGAGTAGATGGTGAGTGGTACGCGGCACTGCTGTGTGCTCTCAGCCGGAATCTCTTGTCCAGGGGCCTTGGTTTGGTTGACCACATGCTCTTTGGTACAGCCCTCACCATCACAGGTCTCATTATGTTCATTGGTTTTAAACCAAAGAAATTGAAGAGACAAGTAACCCATTTGTTTGCAACATTAGGATGATCTTTGTGCACTTGATAAATGATAAGGAAACTTGAAGGTCATGATGTGGTATTTTTTTTCCATAGGGGCACTGTATAACTTTCAGGGTCCAGGGAGTCTTTGGCAAATGGATTTCTTCAAGTGCTTGTTATTTTTTTTATTGAATGCCTTTTAAAAAAATCTTTTTGATTCTTTGTGAATTTTGCATCATGCAATCCCACTCATCTCCCCATCCTTCCATATCTGCCCTCCATCATTGGAAGTGCCCCTAAAGAAAACAAAAACTACCAAATCCATACCCCATTCCTAAATAATACTTCTGTCATGTAAGCTGTGGTGCGTCACACTGTATATTCTCTTGCTTTACTTGCAAGTGTTCGTTGCATTGAGTCATTCATTGATCTGGCTCCGGTACATTACCAGTACTGGGTTCACACTGGGAGTCCTCTCAGTTATCCTGTTGTTGCCCTGTGTCATAGAGATTTTTCAGCTTTGGTTTTGCAGAACCAACCCCTTTATATGCTTCAGCAGTTCATAGATGGGGTAGTTGTTGGGATGGACCAGCCCGCCACTTCTCCTGTGCTCAAGTCATCAAGGGTCAGGTCTCCCTCACCAGGGCCAGCTCTCCTGTACTTTCCTGATGAGGATTGGGGCCTGCTAACTTGAATCCAGCAGCTGATAGGGGCAGAGCCATCTCTCCTGCTCTTTACACCCTCTGTGCTGGCTCTCCTGTGTCAACTTGACCATCACCAAGGCCAGCAATTCCAAACTGCCCAGGTGAGGGAGGGGTGGGGCTTGCTCTCCATCTCTGCCCAGGTGAGGGGTGGGGCCAGCTCTACACAGCACTGGGTTGTCTGCTTGGGTTTTAGAGGTAACATGAGCTGGGGACAGCTACACAGGCCCCTGCTGTAGCAGGGCCAAGGACTGAAATTGTGGCCTCTGCAGTGCAGGCTACTCACATTAGCTACTGTTCATCACTATCCTCTCTAGTCACCAGTTCCCCCTCTCTTCATTGTGTACACACTGTGAATTCTTTTTCCCATTTCTCTACCATTTATTCACTCATCTTAGTAACTCCCAGGCCTCTGGGTATCTTCTCCCCTGCCTGTGTAACATGGCGGTGGGTGGGTTTAGGGGGTCAGCGGTTATCTGAGCACACCACGCAGAAGTGGGGAGGTCTGCTTGGGCTGTGCTTTGCCTTACCCACACTGTGTACAACAGACAGGTTTCTGATCTTTATTCTCTTATAGTCAGTATCTCAAGATGTAGTCAGCCCTATTCAACCTTCTCCTTGCCTATACCTCTATTGTATTTCATTGCTTATGGAATTTTAGGCTTGCTGTTTAAAAATCTCAAAATTTGTTGTTTCCTAAATGAAAAAGGTAGACATTAATATTTTTCATGTTGTTTATAACTATAGTGAGAAATTACATTAATAGTAAAAATAATCTATTGGCTTGTTTTATAATTTAATGAAAGACAAGAGCTTGTTTAATTATATAATGGAAAGTGAGTTAAAACTATAGGGAATTTACTTGATATAAAGAACAACCAACAATATTTTTAAAAAATGGGGTGAAAGCTCATGACAGTTACTTATTAAATGTTTTTGTATTATTTGTTATTAACACCATTTCCCTATAGAAGCTTTCATACTGAAAATTCTTTCTTTAGGTCTGTACCCCATTTTTTTAATAGGGTTATTTTGGTTCCCTGGGGTCTAACTTCTTGAGTTCTTTGTATCTATTGGATATTAGCCCTCTATCGGATGTAGGGGTGGTGAAGATCCTTTCCCAATTTGTTGGTTGCCGTTTTGACCTTTTGACGGTGTCCTTTGACTTACATAAACTTTGTAATTTTATGAGATCCCATTTGTCAATTCTTGATCTTAGAGCATAAGCTATTGGTGTTTGATTCAGGAACTTTTCCCCTGTGCCTATGTCCTCAAAGGTTTTCCCAAGTTTCTTTTCTATTAGTTTCAGTGTGTCTGGTTTTATGTGGAGGTCCTTGATCCACTTGGAGTTGAGCTTAGTACAAGGAGATAAGAATGGATCAATTTTCATTATCCTGCATGCTGACCTCCAGTTGAGCCAGCACCATTTGTTGAAAAGGCTATCTTTTTTCCACTGGATATTTTCCGCTCCTTTGTCAAAGATTAAGTGACCATAGGTGTGTGGATTCATTTCTGGGTCTTCAATTCTATTCCATTGGTCCACTTGCCTGTCCCTGTGCCAATACCATGCAGTTTTTAACACTATTGCTCTGTAGTATTGCTTGAGGTCTGGGATACTAATACTCCCAGAAGTTCTTTTACTATTGAGAATAGTTTTAGCTATCCTGGGTTTTTTGTTATTCCAGATAAATTTGAGAATTGCTTTTTCTAACTCTGTGAAGATCTGAGTTGGGATTTTCACTTCACACCAGTCAGAATGGCTAAGGTTAAAAACTCAGGAGACAGCAGGTGTTGGCGAGGATGTGGAGAAAGAGGAACACTCCTTCACTGCTGGTGGGATCGCAAGCTGGTACAACGACTCTGGAAATCAGTGTGGCGGTTCCTCAGAAAACTGGGCATGACACTTACGGAGGACCCTGCTATACCACTCCTGGGCATATACCCAGAGGATTCCCCAGCATGCAATAAGGACACATGCTCCACTATGTTAGCAGCCTTATTATAATAACCAGAAGCTGGAAAGAACCCAGATATCCCTCAGTGGAGGAATAGATACAGAAAATGTGGTATACATACACAATGGAGTACTATTCAGCAATTAAAAGCAATGAATTCAAGAATTTTTTAGGCAAATGTATGGAACTGGAAAATATCATCCTAAGCAAGGTAATGCAATCACAAAAGAATACACATGGAATGTAATCATTGATAAGTGGATATCAATTAGCCCTGAAGCTCTGAACACTGAAGATACAATTAGCTTATCAAATGATTCCTATGAAGAAGGAAGAAGAGGGCCCTAATCCTGGAAAGGCTTGATCCAGCATTGTAGGGGAGTACCAGGACAGAGAAAAGGGAGGGGGAAAGATAGGAGAATGGATGGAGAGAAGAGGACTTATGGGACATATGGGGGCGGGGGAAGACTGGGAAAGGGGAAAGCTTGCAGAATGTAATCAAAGAATATAGAAAATAAATAAATAAAAAAACAAAGTACAGCTTTGGCTTTGTGAGGTTGTGTGGGCTTGAACGTGATTTTTATTTGACATATGAGCCATGACATAACTATTGCATGACTGAGATGTGCTTCTAAGCACTATCCTGTGCAGATGGGTTTTTTTCTGAAACAAAGCCAAAAAAACAATCTTGAATGTGTTTGCTTACTGGGAAATGAAGACTTTATAGAAACATGTGGAAACATTTGTACATTTTTATTTCATTAAATGAGCCTTTTACTTTCTAAGTATTTTTGTGATTGTTAAAGTTATTATGTCATTTACTTCATATTTTCCAACTTTAGTGAAATGCGGGAAGTCTCACGTGACAAGGACTGAGATGTTGGGAAACAAGCAGCTTATATTTAGGAACGCATGTTTAGAACTGGAGTCGATGGTTCTGAAAAGTTAGAATTGGATGGCTTACATTCTTTAGCTATTAATCACAGAGCAGACCCAGCTAATTCTTTCCATCTTATGCTGGGTCTCATTAGGCTTTGTCTAGAGTGCTTGTTTTCTTTTTACTCAAATTATAAAATCACAGAACAATAGTAAAGGAAAGCATGTAAGGAAATAGCACAAGAGCACGATGACTGCTTTGCATTTTTCTTTCCACAAATCTCTTGCTTCTATATATAAATTTTATGTGCTTTTATTTACTATGTATATAATCATTTTATGTTATGCTTTTCATAATGTTATATTTTTAATTTTCTCTCTTTTGGTGGTCACATACTTCTTTCATTGTCTTTCTCACTGTTGACAGGCATAGAAAAACCTTTTTCTCAGATTCTGTAAGTCTTTGAGCAGCTCCCCTTGCGTTCTCCTCCTGTGTTACAGAGACAGATACGGAATGATGCATGGTGTGTTTTCACTCAGTGCAATGGCTTTGTTCTCCTTTAAGTTTATCTGTAGAACATATAGAACTTTTCTCTTGACCTCCTTTCCATTGTCTTGTATCATTTTTGAGCATTTTTTCTCTGTAGCTTCAGGTATCATCAATATTGATGCTTCATTTATTTGTAGATCCCAGAACATTTTGTAGACACTGGTAAATTATTTAGATGTTATAAGGTACCGAAAATTTACTGTTTAAAATGAAACATCTTGTTTTCTAATTGTGGCTGATGATATCACCCACTTTCTTCCCCCAACCATCTAAGGATTTATTCAGCCTTTCTTAGCTGTATCTTGTATTATTTCTTCTTCCTTAATTTTTCTGGCTCTGGACTTGGGTTAGCATATATTCTTTTTACCTAGTATTGTAGTAATGTATCTGTGTAGACTCTCTCTCAGTCCCCCCTGCAGCCTTAGGAATAATTCTCCAACATAATTGTGCTTATGTTCTTCAATGTGGTTCCCTCTATGTGTATGGTGAGCTTGGAACTTCTCTCACAGTCACTCCGTCATTTCAGCATCTTCTCTCAGACTCACCCTGGAAACTTCGTTCCTTGAGACCCTTTAGATGTTTGAGGAACTGCACTAATTACAGTGTCTCAGTCACCTTCTTTGCTGCTGAAGCAGGATTCCACCAGTCTGAAATTCATTTCTGCCTTTTGATTCCTTTATTCTTACCTCCTCAATTTCTTTTTCTTTAAGATAGATTTGAAGCTCTGGTCTTGAGTCTTATTTGGATATCCTTATGCCAAGTATAATAGTGCATGAGATTGTAATATTAAATATAATTATGTAATATCATTCAACTATTAAACAAAACATTTTTTCATTTCCCTGCATGTCAATATTTTAAAATTGCATTTTCTTGAAAAATTCTAATAACTAGAAATACTGGGAAATGATAGTTTTTATGATCTCTTGGCATTGTTTTTTTTAAGTAATTGTTAATATCAGCCTTACTCAAAGTATAGCAAAAGAGGTGTCAGAAACCAGGATGGTTGGTAGTAGGAACATTTCCTATTAATCAAGTAGAAAACCTTAAATAGCATTCTTTGCCCAAATCTTTGGATTTTTTGTGATTAGTTATACTTCTACAAAGTGCCATGCCCTGGCCTTTGTGTAAGCCACCAGCAGCATGTCTGATTCAACTTGTTCTCATTATTATTATTACTTCCTTGGTTAATTTCAAAGGAGTTGTACTGGCTAGTTTTGTGTGTCAACTTGACACAGGCTGGAGTTATCACAGAGAAAGGAATTTTAGTTGGGGAAGTGCCTCCATGAGATCCAGCTGTGGGGCATTTTCTCAATTAGTGATCAAGTGGGGAGGACCTCTTGTGGGTGGTACCACCTTTGGGCTGGAGCTCTTGGGTTCTATAAGAGAGCACGCTGAGCAAGCAAGCAAGCCAGTAAGAAACATCCCTCCATGGCCTCTGCATCAGCTCCTGCTTCCTGACCTGCTTGATTTCCAGTCCTGACTTCCTTTAGTGATGAACTGCAACATGGAAGTGTAAGGTGAATAAACCCTTTCCTCCCCAACTTGCTTCTTGGTCATGATGTTTGTGCAGGAATAGAAACCCTGACTAAGACAAATTGGTACCAGGAGTGGGGTACCATATATTGAATCAGTGTTCAATATATGGTACAGTTTCTCCCATAGCCAGGATCCATGGGTCCAGGAATCAAGGGGTGGAAAAGGGAATAATTCCATTCACTATCACTCCTAGTGACCCTCTAGGGAAATTTTTGCTTCCTGTCCCTACAACTTTAGGTTCTGCTGGCCTAGAAGTTTTGGTTCCAGAGGGGGGAGTGCTCCTACCAGGAGCCACAACAAACATTCCATTGAACTGAAAGCTCAGATTTCCCCCTGGCCATTTTCGGCTTCTAATGCTCTTAAACCAATAGGCTAAGAAAGGAATAACAGTGTTAGGAGGGGTGATAGATCCAGATTTCCATGGGGAAATTGGATTGCTTCTCCACAATGGAGGAAAGCAGGATTATGTCTGGAGTGCAGAAGATGGAGGCCTGGCTTGTGAAATTTCATAGGGAAGATTAAAGACTCTTACAGTGGCCATGTTTTGATTATGAAGGTTCTGTGGTTTTGGTTAGCTGGGGCTGAAGAATCAGCTGTATTTAACAAGACACCAGAACCACTAAAGCAACCTTTTGTGTTACTGGAACTATTGATGCTGGTTTGCTGGAGGTAAGAAATTAGCGGTGATTAAGAAGAGACCAGCATCACTGAGGTGAAATCTTCTAGGAAGTGTTTTCTGAGAGCACAGAGAGTGTGTTCCAGAGATAGCCACAGTTGTATTTTGTGCTGTGGCTGGACTTGGTACTGTGTAAGAGTCACCCAGATGGTACTGGTTTTGAAGGCATGAAGGGGTCATGAAGAGCAGCTGAGGCTCTTTGCACAGTGAGAGGCCACGGAAGGCCATTGGTGAAGGTGCAGCCTCAGTTGCAATTGGTGGCCCAGGACTTGAAGGGGTCATGCATAGGAGCAGAGGCTTGTCACCATGAAGAGAGCCTATGAGAGGCTATTTGGTGAAGCCTAATTACAGTGGAAGATAGCGGCATTTTGGAGATGCCAGTACCATTCGATGACCACCAAGAACAGCAGCAGCAGTGGAGTACAGGCAGCTGGAGCCTAGAAGACAAGCTGTGTGCTACAAAGGGCAGAGCTTGAGAAGTGACCCAAGCCCTTGGAGGATCCCGGAAGATCGTGAGTTGGATCCCAGACATTGAACCATTGGAGTCTGAGTTTTGCTTTTGGTTGTGACTGTGCCCTGATATGTTTCCCTCTTGAAGGATGAAAGCATTTTAGTGGTGCCCACAGTTGAGAGACTGAATTTTTAAAATACTTTGAATTTTAAAGATATTGGACATTTTGAAGTGATTGACCTTTTAATGTGTAAAGACTGTGGGACTTTTAAAGTAATTTAGATCTTGGGGATGAATAAGAAAGTAAGGGTTGAGGCTTAATAGTGATGTGTTGTGTGTCAAGTTGACAAGGGGACAATTGTACTGGCTGGTTTTGTGTGTCAGCTTGACACAGGCAAATGAGCTTTAGTTGGGGAAGTGCCTCCATGAGATCCAACTGTGGGGCATTTTTCTCAATTAGTGATCAAGTGGGGAAGGCCCCTTGTGGGTGGTACCACCTTTGGGCTGTTATTCTTGGGTTCTATAAGAGAGCACGCTGAGCAAGCAAGGGGAAGCAAGCCTGTAAGAAACATCCCTCCATGGCTTCTGCGTCAGCTCCTGCTTCCTGACGTGCTTGAGTTCCAGTCCTGACTTCCTTTAGTGATGAACTGCAACGTGGAAGTGTAAGCTCAATAAACCCTTTCCTCCCCAACTTGCTTCTTGGTCATAATGTTTGTGTAGGAATAGAAACCCTGACTAAGACAGGAGTTTTCCTAAGAGCTTTGAATTGCAATAATATCCACAATATAATTTGTGTGTTTATTGTTCTAATTGCAACAATTTTTTAAATGTGAAGACCAAATGTGTGTATCTTCAAAGACTAAAAGGATGTTATATACATATTTGGCAATGCATTCCTTGCTTGTAAAACTGCCCCTTTTCCATATTAAATTTATATTTCAATTTCTAATCCCTTATAGTAAAGGACTATTTTTTAAAAGACAGGATCAGACTTTAATAATGAGTAGTAAAAATTAGTTTTGTTAAAAGTAAAATTAATAGATTCCTGAAACAGAGTTTAGGTCATCTTTTTTGTTGGCCTAATGGTCTTTTTTGATATTTTTGGATTAAATTTTGTTCTGTTATATTTCATACTTCAATACCCAGATCTAACTCAATGATTATAGAGTTTCTTGTCCATGGTGTCCACATAAGAGCTCTTTGTATGATGGGCACACTGTTATACAAGGTTCTTTCCTTCAGTAAGTCAATACATTACCTCAACCTTTAGCCAGCCCTCCATTGCCACTGATGACCCAGTGCTTAAGTTGTAACTTCATGCTGCTGAGCCACACCCAGGGGACTTATTTTATTTTTTGATGCCTCGCTGTAGGAAATTTTAAAGGTGTGGAACCAAGCTATTTTCTCCCTTGGACTCATTTCCACTTTTATTTCCTATGGGACACCTAACCTTCCTTTAAAATAGTTGGACTTTAAAATTGCTCACCCAGTCTATGGTTACTATGTGTGGTAGGTATACTACTGGCTTTGTTTTAGGTCACCATGTTTTAAAGTATGGCTTAACTGTTAGTGTTAAACCATTCACACAGCTGGAGTCTTATCATTTATCAAGTGCTTTTCTGGTCCGTGCTTTATTCTCTCTGTGTGTATGTTTTTCAGGGATTACTTTTATTTTATGCTTATATACTAAGAATATTTGGCCTGATTTTTGTCCCAGGGGTGTGTAATTGAGAACTGACAGGTTATATGAAGTTGAAAAGAAATGTAATGTGTTTTAAAAACCAGTGCTTCCTTTTTCCTTGGTAACTAATATGTTATTTGTGACAAAGTGTCCTAAAGGGTTCCAATTGAATAAGCTTCCAAATTGCCTAGTAGCTTTCAACGTTAATAGCTACCTCTTTTATTTTATTTTATTTTATTTTATTTATTTTATTTTATTTTATTTTATTATTTTTTATATTCTTTGTTTACCTTCAGAATGCTTTCCCCTTTCCAGGTTCCTCCCTCCGCATAGGTCTCATAAGCCCTCTTCCCTCCGCCCATTTCCCAATCACCCCCCTCCCATTTCCCTGTCCTGCTACTCTCCTACAATGCTGGATCAACTGTTTTCAGAACCAGGGCTCTCTCTTTCCCTCTTCTTGGGTATCATTTGATATGCTAATTCTGTCTTGAGAATTCAGAGCTTCTGGGCTAATTAATATCCACTTATTAGTGATTGCATTCCATGTGTATTCTCTTGTGATTGGGTTACCTCACTTAAACAAATTGTTATTCCCTAAGAAGAATAAAAATATTTTTAGAGCATGTGAATGGTAGGGGCTTAATATTTTATCCACAGTTATTCAGTATCATAGGTAAAATATATTCATGTAAAAACCATATGTTTACAATAAGAAATTCATTCTTAGTTGTTTCTTTCTCAAAAATTTATAGAACCTCCCTCCCTCTCTCGTTCCCTCCCCCCCTCCACCCCTCCTTCCTCCCTTCTTCTCTTCTGAGATCATATATCACACTGTAGTTCAAGCCTTACAGTTATGGATGGTACTCCTGTTTTAGTCTCAAGTGTTTGCATTGTGAAAATTAAAGACTATTCCCAGCAGAATATTTTATTTTGATCTCCTGCATTGTAAGGTGTTGGACTTATAAATATAAAACACAGATTGTTCGAGCAGCATCATTTACATGGAAACTGGTATACTAGGCTCTGAATAGTGTGTTAACTCCTGCTAAATATTCAAGGGGAGCCAATGAAAAGAACAGTTCCTAGAAGAGCTGACATTTTGCATGTCTGTCTGTCTGTCTGTCTGTCTGTCTGCTTGCCTGCCTGCCTGCCTCCCTCCCTGCCTGTCTGTCTGTCTGTCTATCTCACCTAGGCATCAAATAAATGTCATGGGACCTACGTGAGGTTTAGCTCCTTCATGGAGACACTCTATATAAATGAATGGCATGGTCTGTAAAGAATTAACATTTTTTTTTTTTTTTTTTTTAAGTACTCTTTTACTTTTTTTCATTATTTATTGGATATTTTCTTTATTTATATTTTTTTTGTCTTTTTTTTTATTTGATATAATTTATTTACATTTCAAATGATTTCCCCTTTTCTAGCCCCCCCCACTCCCCAAAAGTCCCGTAAGCCCCCTTCTCTTCCCCTGTCCTCCCTCCCACCCCTTCGCAGTTCCCCGTTCTGGTTTTGCCAAATACTGTTTCACTGAGTCTTTCCAGAACCAGGGACCACTCCTGCTTTCTTCTTGTATCTCATTTGATGTGTGGATTATGTTTTGGGTATTCCAGTTTTCTAGGTTAATAACCACTTATTAGTGAGTGCATACCATGATTCACCTTTTGAGTCTGGGTTACCTCACTTAGTATGATGTTCTCTAGCTCCATCCATTTGCCTAAGAATTTCATGAATTCATTGTTTCTAATGGCTGAATAGTACTCCATTGTGTAGATATACCACATTTTTTGTATCCACTCTTCTGTTGAGGGATACCTGGGTTCTTTCCAGCATCTGGCAATTATAAATAGGGCTGCTATGAACATAGTAGAGCATGTATCCTTATTACATGGCCATCGGGGCGCCAACCCAGCCAGGAGTTTTTTTTGCCCCGGCCGGCGCACGCGCCGCCATTTTGCCTACAGGACCCAGAGTGCTCGGGAGGGCAGAGACGGCTAACAAGCGTAGCCTGAGGCTAACAAAACGGGGGTCTAGGCCCCAAAAGGCACAGGACTGACCCCAAGAACTGGGCGGCTTGGTGGGCCATCTGTGTGTCAACCCGCCCAGGAGGTTATTAGCACAACAGACTCTGCCGGTGCTTTCGGGGAGTGCGGACGCGCACGCCCGCCATCCGGGTCACCTGGCAGACCCAAATAACAGTCATAGCCCTAGGGGAACTTTGCTCGGACCTTGGCCTCCCGGGCTTTTGCCTGGACTGAGGGCCTGGGCGACAAGGCTAACCTAGTGTGTGCCAGCACGGTTGGGGAAATCGGCTGCCCAGCGGAGTGAGCAGAACACAGGGGAGGTCACAGCAGCATACACCTTCGGAGCTCCCTGGGGGTGCACACGGGTTCCATCTGGTCCACAGACACAATCTGGGGCAAGGCCTCAGACAGAAGCCCTCAGGTCAACTCTCTCCACTTCAGATCAGCCTGGGTGGCCGCACCACATCTCCAGGTCCCTCAAGAGGCTAGTGGGGGCTTCCGGGCGGCCAGCTGGGAGAAGTCGGTGTGCTCCAATAAATCCTGCGGGCCCCAGCGGAAGCCTTCAGGTGCCTGCTTCGGGATCTGAACAGCCTGGACAACAGCACCCTGTCTACAGGCAGTGCAGGGTGTAAGCTGTGCACCAGAGGCCAACGGGGAAGGGGCAGCGTGCACTGGTGAGTCCAGCACTGACAAGACCAAGTAACACCAGTGAGAGCTAGATGGCAAAAGGCAAACGCAGGAACGTCACTAACAGAAATCAAGGCAATATGGCAACATCTGAACCCAATTCTCCTCTACCAGCAAGTCCTGGATACCCCATCACACCAGTAAAACAAGATTTGGATTTAAAATCACTGGTCACGATGCTGGTACAGGAACACATGAAGGACATTCAGGAGAAAATGGATCAAAAGTTAGAAGCCCTTGCAAGGGAAACACAAAAATCATTGAAAGAAATCCAGGAGAATACAAAAGCCAACAAGGAGGAAATGCAAAAAACACTTAAAGAAATACAGGAGAACTTTGGTCAACAGGCTGAGGTCATGAAAGACGAAACACAAAAATCTCTTAAAGAAATACAGGAGAACTTTGGTCAACAGGCTGAGGTCATGAAAGAAAAAACACAAAAATCTCTTAAAGAATTACAGGAAAGCACAAACAAGCAAGTGAAGGAGCTAAGCAAAACCATCCAGGATCTAAAATCAGAAGTAGAAACAACTAAGAAAACTCAAAGGGAGACAACTTTGGAGATAGAAAGCCTTGGGAAGAAATCAGGGGACAGAGATGCAAATATCAACAACAGAATACAAGAAATAGAAGAAAGAATCTCAGATGCTGAAGATTCCATAGAAACCATGGACTCAACAGTTAAAGAAAATGCAAAATGCAAAAAGCTTGTAACCCAAAATATCCAGGAAATCCAGGAAACAATGAGAAGACCAAACCTAAAGATTATAGGCATAGATGAGAGTGAAGATTTACAACTTAAAGGGCCAGCAAATATCTTCAATAAAATTATGGAAGAAAACTTCCCTAACCTAAAGAGAGAGATGCCCATGAATATACAAGAAGCCTACAGAACTCCAAACAGACTGGACCAGAACAGAAATACTTCCCGTCACATAATAATCAAAACACCAAATGTTCTAAACAAAGAAAGAATATTAAAGGCAGTAAGAGAAAAAGGCCAAGTAACATATAAAGGAAGACCTATCAGAATCACAGCAGACTTTTCACCTGAGACTATGAAGGCTAGAAGGTCCTGGGCAGATCTCATGCAGACTCTAAGAGAACACAAATGCCAACCAAAACTACTATATCCAGCAAAACTCTCAATCACCATAGATGGAGAAACTAAGATATTTCACGACAAAACCAAGTTTACCCAATATCTATCCACAAACCCAGCCCTAAAAAGGATAATAGGAGGACAACACCAATACAAGGAGGGAAACTTCACCCTGAAAAAAGCAAGATAGTAACCTTTCATCAAACCCAAAAGAAGTTAAGCAATCAAATTTAAAAAATAACGTCAAAAATGATAGGAAGTAACAATCACTATTCCTTAATATCTCTTAACATCAATGGACTCAATGCCCCAATAAAAAGACACAGACTAACTGACTGGATACGTAAACAGGACCCTACATTTTGCTGCTTACAGGAAACACACCTCAGGGTCAAAGACAAACACTACCTTAGAGTAAAAGGCTGGAAGACAATTTTACAAGCAAATGGTCTCAGGAAACAAGCTGGAGTAGCCATTTTAATATCAGATAAAATTGACTTTCAACCCAAAGTCATCAAAAGAGACTCTGAGGGACACTTCTTGCTGGTCAAAGGAAAAATACAACAAGAAGAACTCTCAATCCTGAACATCTATGCTCCAAATGCAAGGGCACCCTCTTTCATAAAAGAAACTTTATTAAAACTCAAAGCACACATTGCACCTAACACAATAATTGTGGGTGACTTCAACACTGCACTTTCCTCAATGGACCGATCAGGAAAACAGAAACTAAACAAGGACACAATGAAACTAATTGAAGCTTTGGACCAGTTAGATTTAACTGATATATATAGAACATTCTATCCTAAAACAAAAGAATATACCTTTTTTTCAGCACCTCATGGTACCTTCTCCAAAATCGACCATATAATTGGTCACAAGACAGACCTCAACAAATATAAAAAGATAGAACTAATCCTATGCCTCCTATCTGATCACTATGGAATAAAAGTGGTCTTCAATAGCAACAGAAACAACAGAAAACCCACAAACACGTGGAGATTGAACAATACTCTACTCAATGACACCTTGGTCAAGGAAGAAATAAAGAAAGAAATTAAAGACTTTTTAGAACACAATGAAAATGAAAACACAACATACCCAAATCTATGGGACACAATGAAAGCAGTGCTAAGAGGAAAACTCATAGCCCTGAGTGCCTCCAAAAAGAAAATGGAGAGAGCATACATTACCAACTTAATGACACACCTGAAAGCCCTAGAACAAAAAGAAGCTATTTCACCCAGGAGGAGTAGAAGGCAGGAAATCATCAAACTCAGGGCCGAAATCAATCAAGAATTAACATTTTGTTTGTAGATGTAAGAACTGTTTTTTTGGATTCTGGATTCCTCGAAAATATATATTGAGATGGATTATATTGAGAATGTAACTGGGAAATAACTTTTAGGAAGAAAAAGCTGGGCACAGTGTTAGAAATAGAGTGATTGTATTTTGAAACCATTTTGACAAACCAGTCTGTGCTAGCCATGTAAGGAACTCTAAAGCAAATGTGATGGAGGAGATCTGCATTGGTGGAACTATGTAGTCACTTCTGTCAGCATCACCCAGACTACACTGTGAGTTTCCCAAAGGGAGGTTCCTATGTCAAGAAATCTGAGGCACATTGTATAGAACTGGAGGCTTTCACACAGTTGAACTTCTTGCAGCCCCATTGATTTCACAGTGGCTGTGCAAGTTTGCATTCCCAGCAGCAATGGAGGAGTGTTCCCCTTGCTCCACAACCTCACCAGCATGAGCTGTCCCATGTTTTTTGGATCTAAGCCATTCAAGTCCAGCTTGAAGTCAGGGACGGTACTACCTCTGAAAGTTCATTTATTGTACAGGTATTTTAAATATCCTGGGATTTTATTTTTCCATATAAAGTTGAATCTTGTTCTTGCAGGTCTGTAAAGAATTGTGTTGGAATTTTGATGCGAATTGTGTTGAATCTGTAGATTACTTTTGGTAAGATGATCAGTTTTACTATGCTAATCCTACTATGTATGAGCATGGGCGATCTTTCTGTCTTCTATTACCTTCTTTAATACTTTTTTTCAAGGACTTGAAGTCCTTATCACACAGCTCTTTTACTTGCTTGTTTAGAGTTACCCACAAGATATTTCCTATCATCTGTGGCTATTGTTAAGGATGTTGCTTCCCTGAATTCTGTCTTAGCCCACTTATTATTTGTATATAGGAAAGCTACTGACATTTATTTATTTATTTATTTACTTACTTACTTATTTATTTGAGTTAACTTTGTATCTAGACACTATACTGAAGGTGTTCATGCACTGTAGGAATTCCCTGGCAGAATATTGGGGGTTGCTTATATATACTATCATATCATCTGCTAATAGTGATACTTTTGACTTTTTCCTTTCCCGTATTACTTGATCTTTAGTTGTCTTATTGCGGTAGCTAAATTTTTTGCTTTACATGTTTTTGCATTTAATTTGATGTAGGCTATTTCCTTTCTGTATGTTGCCTTATAATGTTTAGGTATATCCCCCGTATCCCTAATCTTTCCAACACTTTTATCATGAAGGGTGTTGGATTTTGTCAAAGGCTTTATCACCATGTATAATAAGAACATCATGTGGCTGTTTGCTTTAGTTTGTTTATATGGTGGATTGCATTGGCAGATTTTAGTAATTTGAAGCATCTTGCATCTCTGGGATGAATCCCACTTGATCATGGTGGGTGATCTTTTTGATGTGTTCTTAGATTTAGTTTGCAAGCATTTCATGGAGTATTTCTGCTTCAATATTCATGATGGAAATTGGTTTTAATTTTTCTTTGTTGTGTTTGTGTGTGTGTGTGTGTGTGTGTGTGTGTGTGTGGTTTGGGTGTCAGGGTGATGATGGCCTCCTAAAATGAATTGGCCATGTTTTTTCCTATTTTGTGGAATAATTTGAAGAGTCGGTATTAGCTTTCTATTGATAGTCTGGTAGAATTCTGTGCTAAAACCATCTGGCCCCTGAGTTTTTTGGTTTGGAGACTTTAAATGACTGCTTCTATTTCCTTGGTGGTTATAGATCTAATTAGATTCTTTATGTGATCTTGATTTGACTTTGGTAAGTGGAATCTGTCAAGAAAATTGTTCATTTATTTTAGATTTTCCAATTTTGTTGAGTATTGGTTTTTGAAGTAAATCCCAATAAGTCCTTTGGATTTCCTCTGTGTCTGTTTTTATGTCCCTCTTTTCATTTCTGATTTTGTTAATTTAGATAATCTCTGTCTTTTTCATTAGTTTGAATAAGAGTTTGTCTATCTTGTTTTTTTAAAGAATAAACTTTCTGGGCTGGAAAGACGGCTCAGCAGTCAAGAGCATTGGACTGCTCTTCCAGAGGTCCTGAGTTCAATTCCCAGCAACCACATGGTGGCTCACAACCATCTGTAGCAAGATCTAACGCCCTCTTCTGGTGTGTCCGAAGACAGCTACAGTGTACGCACATATAATAAATAAATCTTAAAAAAAAAAGAATAAACTTTCTTGTTTCATTAATTCTTTTATTGATCTCTTTACTTGTATTCTGTTGACTTCACCCCTCACTTTGATTATTTCTTGCCAGCTACTCCTTTAGCATGCATTTACTTCTTTTTGTTTTAGAATTACTACTATGAAATCTCTCCAATTTCTTTGCGAAGGCACTCAGTGCTATGAACTTTACTCTTATCACTGCTTTCCTTGTGTCCCACATGTTTGGGTATATTTCATTAAATTCTAGGAAGTCTTTAATTTATTTCTTCCCTGATCCAGTGGTCATTCAGTAGAGAGTTGTTCAGTTTCCATGAATTTGTAGGCTTTCAGTTGTTTCTGTTGTTATTTTAGTCCAGCATTAATTCATGATGGAATTATATGATACAGGGGTCATTTCAATTTTCTTGTAGCTGTTGAGTAATGCTATGTGACCACGTATGTGGTCATTTCTGGAGAAACTTCCATGATGTGCTGAGAAGACAGTATATGCTCTTATGTTTGCATGAAATGTTTTGTAGGTCTCTATTAGATTTATTTGGTTCATAATCTGTTAGCTTCATTATTTCTCTGCTTTTGTCTAGATGACCTATTTATCTATTACTGAGAGTTGGGTACCAATTTCCTAGTATTAATGTACCAGGTTCAATGCATGACTTAAGCTTTAGTAATGATTCTTTTACAGATATGTGTGTTCCTCACCACTTGAAGACCAATCTGCACATCAGTTACTTACGTAGATCCAGGATCCTAGATCTGTTGCATGTTTGCTCTTTAGTTGGTGGTTCAGTCTCTTTGAGCCCCTGTAGACCTAGGTTAGTTGATTCTGTAGGTTTTCTTGTGGTGTCCTTGACCTCTCCAGCTCCTTCAATCCTTCCTCACCCTCTTCCCCAAGATTCCCTGCCTAATCTTTGGCTGTTCATCTCTGCATCTGTTTCCATCATTACTGGGTGAAACCTTTTAGGGGACAGTTATTCTATGCACATATAGCAGAATATTATTAATCGTGTCAGGGCTTGCCTCTGGATGGGTTGGGTCATTCATTGGTTGGACATTCTCTGGATTTCTGCTCCATCTTTATCTCTGCATATCATGTGGACAGGACAAGTTTTAGGTCAAAGGTTTTGTTAGTTGGGTTGGTGTCCCCTCCCTCTATGGAAAGTCTTACAGGAGGTCGGTGTTTCAGGTCCCATGCCCCCTGTTGCTAGGATGCTTACCTCTGATTACCCTCATACGTTCCTGGGAGTTTCCCTTGTCTTTGGTTTCTGGTTCATCCCAGCGCTGTCCTGTTGCGCCACCATCCTTTTTCTTTCTCAGTACTCTCTCTCAGTTTTCTCTCTCTCCTCCTTCCTTCTTCCCTTCAGTTTTTCCCATACTTAATCCCTCCTGTTCCTCTCCCCACCTCATCTTCCACCAATTTCTCTTCCTTCATCGACTTTTGCTGTCTATTTTATTTATCCTTCTGAATGAGATTCCTGTTTCCTCCATTGGACCCTTGTTACCTTGTTACTTAGTTTCTTTGGCATTGTGGATTGTAACATGGTTATTCTGTACTTTAGGGCTAATATCCACTTAGAAGTGAGTATATGCCATGTTGTCTTTCTGGGTCTGGATTACCTCAGTCCGGATGATATTTTCTAGTTCCATCTATTTTCTTGCAAGTTTCATGATGTCCTCAGCAAGATATAAGATGGAGGAATCTTTGCACTGTTTTTCTCTGTCATAAGTACAGTATGTAGTTACTTCGAGAATTCTTTATGTCTGGTGACTTCCTTGATTGATTTCTACTTAATTCATTAAAGAAAGGTCTTAGTTGAACCTAGAGCTCACAAATACAGTTAATTTTGCTAGCCAGTTTGCTTATAGGATGTTCTTTCTCTGCCTTCCATACCCTGGGATATCAGGCTGTCTTTCATACTTGCTTAGAATTTATGTGGGAGGTGGACAATCTCTGAACTACATCTATCTTCATCCTTCTCTTCACTGAACTTCTCCCCACTCTGAGGAAGTTGGCATTGCTCCCACCCAGCTATCCTGTTGACTGGCTTCTGAACTTCTCTCCTCATTGGTGGGCCTTCTTTTTCTATTGCTTGTAGTACTTTAGATCAATCTATGTTCACATCTTTTTTGGTTGACATTATATATTCCCTTTCATATCATTTTTTGGAGGATCTACAAGGGTCCTTTTCATTATAATTTTGTACATCTTGTACTACCATTTTCATAGTATTTATTGTGTTTCATTGAAATGCTTTATTCATTACTCTTTATGTTAATGTAAGATAGCTGTGATAAAATAACAGTGTGTATAATTAATAAGTGCAAAAAACCTGCTTTGAAAGTACAGATTCTTGGTGTTGTGTTTCCTAGTCTTAGATGTATAAAGCATGCATTAAGTGCTTGCGTTCTTCTTTACATAGTCTCACCAGTGATGGTGCTTACTTGTGAAGGATGTAATGGACCTTTGATATGTAAAAATAACTCACTTTTGTAGGAAGTCTCTGTCACTACTTTGTGGAATAAAAAAGTTGAATGATGTTAGCCTGTAATAAAATCTATATTAGAAAGATGAAAATTTTGTAAGATATTTATTTGATGTGAAAACTAAAACAATTCACATATTCAAATGTTTCTTTTCAACACTATCAGGTATTGGCCAGCTATCTAAAAGTTATCTAACTTTTTAGGGGAAAAAGTCTGACAGTTACTCCTGAGTGCTCAGTAACCAGCTGGCATTGAGAATGAGTAGCTTGGCATAGTAAGCATAACATACTGAGTGGCAGCCCTTTGCTGCTCCATGGTAATTGATAGAGACCTGCCCTGGTCAGCCTCTCCCCAGTCTCACTTCAGGTCACTTTGTTCTGTTCATGACTTTTTGTTTCATTTTCTGACCCACAAAATTTATTCACTTGGTTGGCTTTTGTGACCATGGGTTTTGAGCAATCTAGAGCAGTTGGTGTGCTCACCAGTGGTTACACAACCTTCTGTCTATAGTGATCCATCCTTTCCTAGCATCCTTCAGGAATTGAGTGATATCGCCTTTTGACTGGCGATAGAGCTGGTCTGGTGCAGTGCCAGCGCAGGAGCACGGAAGCTCTTCTGAGGCTTTGATTGCAGTGGCTTTCGTGCTCAGAGGACAGTATTTTGCTACCCTTTTCCCCATTCTCAGGGTCTTAAGGTTCTTTGCATTATTTGTCTTGGATATCCACAAGCTTGGAGCCCAGTCTTATGTCCTTCTTAGGACTGAGCACCCAACCCTGCCTTCTCCTCAGCACATTAAGGAGCCCATAGTATGTGCAGTTCCCACTTGCTCACTGTGACGAGAAGCTTCTCTGTTGAAGGCCTGTCTGCAGGTATCAACAGTTGTTGAGGAGGCAGGTTAACACCATTGCCTGTGATGGCTGATGAACAGTGTAAAAGGTTTATGTCACTGTTCTTCTGACCGTGCAGTGGCAGGGCTGACACATTCTGTTTTAGTCTGAAGTTCTTGGAATGATTTTATGCATATTTTTCATGAATTTTGAATTCTCATCTATCTGGATGGTGTGTTGCTAACTTGAATTCATAAAGTTTAGGTATGAGTTGATTAAGTATTGTTACTGTAAGTGCCTTTGTGGCTCAGCATCCTCAGTGCTTGTCTGCAGTATTTGATGCAGCATGCTTTCATGTAGCTGCATCCCACCAGTGCTGACTGTTCCGGAAGCATACTCTGTCTCTGCAGTCAACTGTCAGGTACTCTGTTTCATCTTTTTTATTTCTTTTTTTGGTGTGTATATCCGTGTATGCTCACATGTGTATCATGGCATACATGTGGATGTCATAGGACTACTGTAGAAGTTGGTTTTCCTCCTCCACCACATGTTACTTGGGGATCAAACTCAGGTCATCACATTGATGGCAAGTGCCTTTACCTGATGAACAGTCTTACTGGTCCTTTAATAAATCTTTTAAAATCACTTAGTTAGTTATAATATTACTTATATATAATTTATGTATAATATATATGAGATTTTCAAAGAATAACCTAATCAACGGCCTTTGGGATGCGGTAAATTTCTCCAGATAATTTTGCTCAGAAATGATTTTTTTAATTTAAGTTATTCTTTGGTTCTGGGTATGCATTTACTTTGCCTTATTTTTATTTTTTTATTTTTTTATTTTCTATTTATTATTATTATTATTATTGGTTTTATTTTATTTTATTTTTTTGTTTTTTTGAGACAGGGTTTCTCTGTGTAACCCTGACTGTCCTGAAACTCTCTCTGTAGACCAGGCTGACCTTGAACTCAGAAATCCGCCTGCTTCTGCCTCCCAAGTGCTAGGATTAAAGGCGTGCACCACCACTGCCCGGCTTTACTTTGCTTTTTACCTTTAGGAATATTGAAGTTAAAATAAATTCATTTATGTTCTTAGATGTGTGACATTATGTAGATATTTGGGATTTTCTCTTTTAAAGGTAATTTCCTTTCCCCCTCTCCATTTTTATGGATGTAAGCATAAGCACATATGGGTTATATTGAATATATATTTAAATGTACAGAAAATACATACTTTTCATAGTTTCATAAAGAAAATATTGAGGTTGGATGTTTATACCACTCATTAACTTTTTGTATTTCTTTTACCTCCTATTGAAAACCTTTCTTTCCAACAAGATCTCTCTTACTTTGATAGTCTTTCTTACTCACACACCAAATTTAATTATTCCTGAGTAAGAATCAGGAGCATGGGCAGGTTATCATGTGGGCCTCCCTTGCATCTCTTAACTGCCCCTTGTTCCTCAGCTAAGGGATGTACCCTGTATTAACTCACGCATGCACACAAACTAGAGAAGGCCCTTTGTGGCTAACTGCACTTGTAGTGCTCCCATGAGAGGAGTGGCCAAGGTGTGTGCAGAAGATACATCCACAGCAATTCTTCCCAGTGTCTACCTCCTGTCTTCTTTCCTTTTCCTTGTCTGCTCTGTCCCTGAGCCATGGAGGGAGATGATCTAGATGTCTCACTTAGGGCTGAGCACTCTAATGTTCCTTACAAAGGATACCATGAGCTGAGGTAGGTAGTGCCTTAGTAGCACCCAAAAGACCGTAAGTACAGCTTCCTAGTAAGATTGCTCTTCTCTGGGCCCTTCCTCCTGGATCTGGGCTGTTTCTGTGACGGGCCTTTGACTAGTAGACTGTGAGGAAGCTAATGCTGTTTTGTTTCCAAGGCTGGAGTATTAGAGGTTTCTGCCTAGACTTGGATGCTATATTTTGAGGTGTCAGAAGTACTTGTAAAGTTAGTTTTAAGACTGAGGTGAAGTCTCCAACTAGGTCTAACCTGAAGCATTTAAGACTAGAAGGAAGTTTTGTAGACTTGTGAATCACATCATAGGGGCTCATCAGTAATAAAAGAATCCAAGTTAAATTCAAGTATTTCCTATTTCTATCTAGACAAAACCAATAAAATAAGATCTATAATAATTTGCTTGAAAGGAAATTAAATAATCATAAGCACTTCATTCCTTTCTGCTTATTTACTTACTCCTTTCCTGCCTTAGGTGATAGGTTGATGGGCCAACAAAGGAAAGTAGTGCAGACTCGGCTTCCTGAACGGGTTTGTGTCTGACTCTTATAATCTTGCAGAACTTTTGTTCATTCCAGAGAGAGGAAAGCACAAATTCCCTTCTGTGACAGACTGCTATTTCTTGATTACTAACTCTTTGACCTCGGGTTCAGTGGGGATTAGTATATTAGGCATAATGCCTCCAGGCTCATTTTCTAAGTTATCTTTCATGGTTTGTCAACTGCCAGGTGGACTGTGAGCATTTTGTAGTTACTTATAATTATTGATGGCCTGAAGTTCTTAACAGAAAATTTAAAGAGAGTATTAATAAGGTCAAGGTTAATTAGGTTGGGGGCTTTCACATGATGGTGAATTTTCATATTTTTCCCTAACCAATTTAGGCTAATATACTTGTAGATTATATTTGACAATTCAGTGTTATAATAGTATTTAAAGCTTAATAAGACAGTTATTTTAAGGTAGTTAATAGTCTGATGTAGAATTTTTAGTCTTTATTATCTTTTACTAAAAATTACATCTTAAATATAAATAGAAAAACAGAATTTTAACTTATACAGCTAAGTGTACAACTGGTAACTAGGTTAAGATATAGTAATTATGATTTGAAATTTTATAAAGATAATCATAATGTAAATTCTAGTAACAATTCTAACTTTTAGAGCTTTTTACATTTTGCACTTAAATACATTTATATATAAATTTTATTATATTTGAAAGTAAAAAGAAACTTAACTTTTCTTCAGCCATTCTAACAAAAACTTTGTAAGCACATGTTACTTTAAAAATGACACAATCCCTCAGTTATTTTGTAAAGTGAGCATAATCATAAATTTTCTATCCACAATTTTTCCAAAAATACTAACCCATATTGTTCTCCCTGGACCGTCTAAGGATGACTAATTCAACTGCTGAGATCTCCCTTTATGTGTTTGATGGAACACTTGGCTTGCTGGACCACAGCTGTGTGTTTATGTGCATTGCACACCTGCAGGGCTCTGACAAATAGCTGCAGTGTGCAGAGGATACAAAATTACCCTGGCAGTGCTGCAAATAAGGAAGTTTCTGTTTTGAAGTCCATATGTGTGTGTGTGCTTGAGATGCCAGCTGGTGTATTTATGTTGCATGCACAGATGTAAAAGTGCCAACTGATTTTATACCAAATGAAGTCTAATCTGCTTCTATGTACTTTGTGTCAAAGTTATGAAGTGGTATGAATGTTCTTACAACTTAGTTCTTTCAAAATAAAACTGCTATTAAAATTTTGAATGCAGGGCGTGAGAGACTAGAGGATTAGATAGTACCATAATGAAAATGGTATTGCCATTAGGTAAATAAATAGTCTTGATTTATTATACCTATTAATGATGTGTATCCTCTTTTGTGACTAGTACACATTGGCTTTGTGTCAAATTCAATTTATGTAGACTGGAGTGTGAAAGTCAAATTTATAATAACTACTTAGCATGGAGTCTTTGACTTTACTCTTTTTTAAAAGAATATTTAATTTAAAAAATTGAACTGATAGTTCTTGACAGTTTTACTAAATATATGTAAATTAGCTATGATAGAGATTTCAGTCATTATAAATACTAAGAATAGTGTTTTCTAAGTTTATGATAAACTTGCAAACTACATAAACTAATAGTAAAACCAACTAATTAATCAAGTAATTAAACCTTTGTAAGAGGTATTAAACTTTTCTGTTAACATATTTTCTCCAACCAAATGAAGAAACATGTTTTATTCAGTGTATTTACACTAAATAACCAAAAATTTCATGGAAGTTGACCCTCAAATTAATATTTGAAAATTAGGTAGATGCCTTTTATCTTTTAAATAATTGAAGAATTACAGGCATATTTGAAGCTGTTTATCCTCTCTGTAGTCATATTTCCTAAAAGCTTCTCTTGCTTTCCAGTTAATTAAATATTTTAGAATATAATTACCCTCTGTTATTATTTAGATATATTAAACTGTTTAAAATAATTAGCTTTTACTGTATTTGAAATGTGTACAAATTAAGAAGTGAGGAATTTTATAATTTATCTTAATAACATAAAATGTGTTAACCTATAATTTTAAGTCCTGTTTTGAGTTTGAAACACTTGGATTAAACATGAAGCTATCTATATATTAGTTTATTCCTCTGAGTTTTATATAATTTTCATTTTTATGGATTTATGTTCTATAACTTTTAAATCACAATTCATTTATATTTCCTAATTACTCTTTTTATTGAGTCAAACTTGTAAATATTTTATGGAATCATTTTGAATAGTATTTTAGGTAGCATGGTGTATTTTTCATTGTTAGGTATGGTATATTTTTCTGTATCAAATGATATATATTTGATATAATTTTTAAAAAATTACCTGAATTTTTTTCACTGACTTTCAGCAAGTGCATAAATACCTTGAACTTTAATCATCATATATCAGCCTTAAAAGTTTGATTTTGACTAAATCAGTTTTCTCAATTTATGTTGATTGTTTTGTGAAACAAATTCATGTAATGAGGTAGAAAGATGGAATAGGAACTATATCTTCTCATGTCCTATCTGAGTGATACAGTGTCTCTGACAAAGCATATACTTTCATATGACCCAGTATGGGCTAATAATATATGCTTTCTTATGGTGTGGACATGTGACATGAGGATAGGTTTTTCGAACTTTAGTTTGCTTCAGTTTTTCCACCAGAGAATGGAATAGTAATTCCAGCTTAATATTGTTTTGAATATTTGGATAATGAACAAAGAAATTTAATATTGTGAGTATTTAGGTAATGAACAAAGAACCTTTTTATAGGTAATATGTGACTTATGAAGGACACGGTCAGTGAATGCTGAGTATTTCTTTACATAGGAAGAGATATGTCAGCTGGCTTGAAGATGGAAAAACAAATGCGTAATTATTGTCAGGCATTACTTCCTAAGGAATATTTTTAAGAAGGAACCAAGCCCAGTCTTTTATAGTGAAAAGACAGAAGCTTTTACTACTCATTTGAGAGATTATGATCCATATATTGAGTGGTTATTTAGTGTCAGTGCCAACTGCTTTTCGTAGGGTATCACTTCAAACACTGTTGCCGCCACTGCAGGTTGCAAGCACATGATTGAAGGCTTCTAGTTCTCAGCTCCTGCACAGATGTCTTTCAATAGCTGTAGCCAGTAATTTCTTCAAATTGCTCACTTTATCAGCAGCACATGTTGTCAATCCTGAAGTGGTTGCTCAAGTCAAACTGCAGAATGCTGAGCTTATGGACACAGCTGCAAACAGGTGAACAGGCAGAGCGTCATCTGTGCAGTTGGTGGCTGTCAGAAGAAAGGCAGACAAACTGTGTTTAAAACAGATTGCAGACCCTGTATGGGCCAGACAAAAGAGATTTCTCCAACTGCAAATAATTCCAAGGTTAACATATTTTCCTTTCTGCCATTAGATGATTTATTAAAATTTAAAACAATGAACATTCTAAATTTACACAAGAACTGGAGACAAGATGAAAGAGAAAATCAGATCATTAAATAGGTATACATTTGTTTTTTCAGAAAATATAATTGGCATTCATAGAAACTATTTTCTCACAAATTAATGCAGACTATAAAATAATTCTTTGTTGCTTTAAAGATTGTAATAAGTTATGTTAAGAATTACTCCATTTAAAAAACATGCAACCAGAATTTTATGGAAAATATTTAGTTTTGAGATTATTATTTCATAGATATTGGAATTTGCTTTTGTCAGACATTGTTTAGTTTTTTTGTGTGTGTGAATCTTTCCTAAAACATTTTTAAAAGTAGTATATCATACATTTCAGAATATCTCTGTACAATACTTAAAAAAAATATAACTTGCATAAAGCAAAACTTCCAGAATATATATATAGCTTGTTTTTGTTTTGTTATTCATTAAGATAGTCACACTTTATAAGACTATTCCATAATAGTATTAGTATTGACAGCATTCATCATTTTATCTATAATATTTTTGAAAAAAAGGTATTCTCTTTGTAGCCTTGACTGTCCTGGAAATTGTAGACTTGGCTGCCGTGAATTCAGAGATCTGTCTGCCTCTGCCTCTGCATGAGGGGAATAAAGGCATGACACCACACCCAGATGTCTATAAAATTCAATATTGATAAATTACCTTATGAGACTCCCAAATCAGCAAAGTATTAATTACCAGTATTAGGCTACATTAGTGCAGACTCCCTACACAAAGCAGGATGATAAAAAAGTTTGCTTCATAGTCTTTGTATCTCTGAAGAAAACTGCCAAATAATACATACATGCTCTTACGTACACCCATGCATGCATATAATTAGGTGTTTACAATACACATGCCATGAACACGTTTGTTTGTTAATTAATTAATTAATTAATTCATTCATTCATTTCTGTATGGTACATAGGAAGTAAAATAGCCTGTTGTTATTGTCCACCGCTCTTGTGTGGTTCTGCATTGTTTCACAACCCTAAGTGAATATGTGTTGTTTTATCCATTTTGTTCTTTTATTTCTAAATGATTTAATATTGTATAGATATAGATATTGAGTATATATGTAAAATGTAAAAGCAAAGTTTTACATGTTTTGTTAATATTATGTGGCTTTGAGGAATTTGTTAATCATCTCTTCGTTTTTTAATGATCATAGAACCATTTATCTAAGTCACTGTTTATATTATATTTTAAAAAATTATATAAAGAATTTTAAATGAAGTTGTTTTCCTTTTTTTTTTTATTATTTTCTACATTCTTTGTTTACATTCCAAATGATTTCCCCTTTCCAGGTTCCCCCTTCCCCATAAGTCCCATAAGCCCTCTTCCCTCTGCCTGTTCCCCAATCACCCCCTCCCACTTCCCTGTCCTGGTAATCCCCTACATTGCTGCATCAAGCCTTTCCAGGACCAGGGCCCTCTCCTTCCTTCTTCTTGGCAATTATTTGATATGTGAATTGTGTCTTGGGTATTCAGAGCTTCTGGGTTAATATCTACTTATTAGTGACTGCATTCCATGTGTGTTCTTTTGTGAATGGGTTACCTCACTTAGGATGATATTCTCCAGTTCCAACCATTTGCCTATGAATTTCATGAATCCATTGTTCTTAATTGCTGAGTAGTATTCCATTGTGTAAATATACCACATTTTCTGTATCCATTTCTCCATTGAGGGACATCTGGGTTCTTTCCAGCTTCTGGCTATTATAAATAAGGCTGCTATGAATATAGTGGAACATGTGTCTTTATTGCATGCTGGGGAATCCTCTGGATATATGCTCAGGAGTGGTATAGCAGGGTCCTCAGGAAGTGTCATGCCCAGTTTTCTGAGGAACAGCCAGACCGATTTTCAGAGTGGTTGTACCAGCTTGCAATCCCACCAGCAGTGGAGGAGTGTTCCTCTTTCTCCACATCCTTGCCAACACTTGCTGTCTCCTGAGTTTTTAATCTTAACCCTACTGACTGGTGTGAGGTGAAATTTCAGGGTTGTTTTGATTTGCATTTCCCTAATGGCCAATGATGTTGAACACTTCTTAAGGTGCCTCTCGGCCATCCGAATTTCTTCAGGTGAAAATTGTTTGTTTAATTCTGTACCCCATTTTAATAGGGTTATTTGGTTCTCTGGAGTCTAACTTCTTGAGTTCTTTGTATATATTGGATATTAGCCCTCTGTGGGATGTAGGGTTGGTGAAGGTCTTTTCCCAATTTGTTGGTTGCCATTTTGTCCTTTTGATGGTGTCCTTTGCCTTACAGAAACTAAGTTGTCTTGAAAGTGAGGCGGGGAGGGGAACGGGAGGGAGGAGGACGAAGAGGAGGAAGAGGCATAGCAGCGGAAGTCTGTTAGTTATATTTTGGTGGTTCAACTAAGTATCACCACTTTTTAAAGGGGAAAAGGAATTAGAAGAGATCTGAAGGCAAACAAAGAGTATGAAATAACAAGCACAATAAAAACAATAATAAAATTAAAAAAAATAATTTTATATGATGTCTTGCAAGGATTCCCATATTCATTAATGGGCAAACACTGCATGGCCTCTTGTTTTGGCGTCTCTCAGCCTTGATGTTGATCTCCTCCCTTGCCTCCCCTTCCAGTACTCCCCCCAACCCCCGTTGTGCAAGATTGTTACTGTGGGGGGGGGGTCGGGCATGCACACACACACACACACACACACACACACACACACACATACACACACACACTGGTACTTGTGTGTATGGACACACACACACACACACACACACACACACACACACACACACACACAGGTACTTGTGTGTATGCAAACAGGTCCAGAAAGAGGATGTTGCTGTTTTTCTCTATTGCTTGCCACCTTGCTTGTTGAGACAGGATGTCTCACTAAACTTCTAGTAAATTCATTTTTTACTAGACTGGCTGCCCAGAGATTTCCTAGGATAGGCCTGTTTCTGTTCCCAATGCTGGGGTTGCAGACTTATGTGGCAATCCTTGGCATTTTTTTTTATTAGAGATTAAACTTTAGTTCTTATGCTTGCAGAGCAAGTGCCTTACTTACAGACCCATCTCCTCAGTCTTCTAGAAACTGACCACCACCACCAGTAGCAGCAGAGACTACTGTTTATACCAATCTCGTGTGGACCAGGATAGAGAATTACCATGTTAAGACGTAGTATGGCCCAGCCTATCACCTGTTTTGTTTTGTTTTGTTTCCTGGAGAAAAAAGTTCCTTTGATTGACAATAGCAGAACTGAATAAACATAACAGAAACTCTACATAGTGCAAATCCTAACTCTTTCCCTCACTAAAAAATAATGTTAGCTCGCTCATACTGTAGACTGAACTCTTTTAAGCAAAACTTTGTACATTCCTAGATTTCATTTTTTATTCTTGGTGTGTTATATTTATGTATATGCTAGCTTTCCCCACATTTTATTTCATGCCTAATACATTTATCTCTTTAATGTGTACATTTTGTTTGTAGTTCTTGAGTATCTGTTGTAGGTGTCTGACCTTGTTTAGTGAACTTATCTCTACTTGTGTTGTAGAACTGAAGTACTGGAGGTTCCTAAGGATGGCCCAGCAGTGGACAGTATGGAGCCCTTACTTAACTTGCTTACACTTCATGTTGTTGGTGTTCTTTCTAATATATTAAGATATATGTTATAATATTGCTAAGTTATCATTTTATAATTTCATTTTTCCATTTCTGTAATTCTATTCCATCTTTATTAGTGTACCTGATTTTAAAGTTTGTGTGAGTTATAAAACAGTCTACCACATATTTCTCCATACTTAAACTTCAAATATCCTTTATTCCTTAATTTTAGATAGTCTTTACAATAACTGAGGTATTCTGTAGTGAGCCACCCTTTGTTCTTCTCTGTTACAAGATGGCGCTGGCCACATGCAGCTCCCTGGTAGTAAATCACTGGAACACATGCGCAGTGTGCTGCATTCCTTATCTCACTTACATGCTAATGAAGAACTCACTGAGTTCACCTATGAGAATATGGCTGGTTATCTCCCTGGGCAAATGAGGCTAGCTAGGGTTTATAAGAGGAGGCTGGGAGAGAGCCCGGGGCCGCCAATAGAAGAATAAACTTAAGTCAAGGTTTCCCGAATAAACCATTATAGGAAGAAACTCCTTGTGTCGCATAATCTTTGCTGGCGAAGGTGGACGTGATGTTTGTATGGGGTTGCCCATGGAAGGACAGATAGCTTCCTTTGTGTCCTCGCCTTCCTGGGTTAGCATCCACTGAGCCCTGGCTGTATTCTGTCTGCACGGCTTTCCTAGTTTTGATAGTTCTGGAGGTAGACACTCGATCTCACAGGCTCCTCTTGTGTTCTGAAGAAATGTGGGTTATAGCTAGTTTTCAATTAGAATCTCATGAAGTTTGATCAAGTATTTTTCTATCTCATTATTGCATTAAAATATACTGATCACAATACATGTGCTATGTATTCATTAAGAAAGCAAAATCACCATAAGAAAATGCTTTTACATTTAATTTCCTAAATGAAGTAATTGTATTTTATAGGGCAGGAGAAAAAAGTACTTAGGCGGTCCAAAGGGCTAATCAGAAAGTCTTTATGTGCACTGGTAATATGTTATGCAATATAAGCTGAAATATATTCCACAAGGGAGGAAGATGGAATGGGTTACATGCACTGTACCTAAGTGTAATGATCATAAGACTCCATTACTCACTTTAGGCAGGTGCTTTTTATATGAGGCTTTAAGGAAATGTAAGGCTGCTGTGAGGTGATTGGCTTGTGCAGATATAGTTTACCTGCAGGTTGTCTAACGGGATAAAGAAGATGGAAGTAGTCTTGGCAAACATTTCACTAAAGTCTAGTGGATGACAATATGTATTTATTTGGTGAATAAATGCATGATAATATTGCATAATATGTGCAATTTTTCTCTGACTTGTTTAAGGAACATTTGCAGGGATGTAATGAAATATTGTATTTTTGTTCTTAATGAGGAAATGCTGAAACTTCTTTGGCAGATACATGTTTTTGAAAGGTTCACTAAGTAGTAGTTCTTTGTAGTTTTAACCTGTACTTTAGAACTTGTGTTTTATTTATTTATTTTAATTAATCTTTTTATTCATTTATATTTCAAATGAATCCCCTTCCCAGTTTCCCCTCCACATCCACCTCATCCCATCCCCCCTCCCTTTTACCTCTATGAGGGTGCTCCTCCACCCACTCACCCACTCCCGCCCCATGCCTCTAGCATCTCCCTACATCAGGGTCTGGAGCCTCCACAGGACCCAGGGCCTCCCCTCTCACTGATGTCAGATAAGGCCATCCTCTGCTACCTATGTAGCTCGAGCCATGGCTCCTCCATGTATACTCTTCGGCTGGTGGTTTAGTCCCTGGGAGCTCTGGGTGGTTCAGTTAGTTGATATAGTTTTTCCTTTGGGGTTGCAATCCCCTTCAGCTCCTTCAGTCCTTCCCCTAGCTCTCCCATCGGGGTCCTCCTGCTCAGTCTGATGGTTGGCTGTGAGTGTCTGCATCTGTATTAGTCAGATGCTGGCAGAGCCTCTCAGGGAACAGCCATACTAGGCTTTCCTGTCAGCAAGCACTTCTTGACATCAGCAATAGTATCAGGGTTTGCTGTCTGCAGATGAGATGGATCCCTAGGTTGGGTGGTCTTTGGATTGCCTTTCCTTCAGTCTCTGCTCCATTTCTTGTCCTTTGGCCAGGAATAATTCTAGGTTAAAAATTTTGAGATGGGTGGGTGGCCCCATCCCTCAACTGGGGCCTGTGCCTGTCTACTGGTGGTGGTCTCTACAGGTTCTAGCTCCCTTATGTTGGGTATTTCGGATTTTGTGATCCCAATGGGTCCTACAATCCTCCAGCTTCCCTGGCATCTGGGACTTTCTAGTGGTCATTTCCAGTTCCCCATCTCCCACTGCTACAAATTTCTGTTCTATTCCTGACCCCCTGAGGGAGAAGGGAGGGGGAGGGAGAAGGGGTCAGGGTCAGATATGGGAAGGCACAGGAGAGATGAACCTGTGTTTTATAGTGTTATGTTTTGGCAAATTTTGGGACATAGCATAACTTTTTAGGATAAATACTGCAGCAGTAAAAGAATGTTAGTAACAAAGATTTGTAGGTCATACCTACTATGTATTTATGCTGTGTATTTCTCTTCTCTGACACTTTGATTTCCTTAGAGAGAGCATGCATCTGTGTTGTTTAAATATTGAACATTCTTTCATAAATAAATTTTCTTTTACATGAACTAAAAGTTAAATCAAGAAAATAATAGATTTTTTTTTTTTTTTTTTTTTTTTTTTTTTTTTAGAATTGGTTTCATCTTTAAACCTATGAATGAGTGGGATTTTTAAAAGGCTATCATTGCTATAGGTCCCTCCCTCCCTCTCTAGGTCCCTCTCTCCCTCCCTCCCCTCTCCCCTTCTCTTTACTTGGAGTAATTGTTTCTGAGCTGAGTCTGCTTTATTGTCTGTGGGCTTCCCTATCCTGAACAGCTCATATGAAAGGAATCAAAAGTGTGAATCTTTGGAGACTTCAAAAATTTTATTGCTGCATTACCTTTTATGATTCAGATAAACCAGTTTTGGGTTACTATAAGTTTTTGTTATAAACATAGTTTTTCAGTTTTCTTTGTTTAATATACAAGAGTACTATTTATGGGCATCATGATAGGTATTATTTTGTTTTTAAAAATTTTTTAGATTGCTTTCAGTAATCTCTATACCAGTTTACATATCTTCATATGACTACCATTCTTTACATACTTACCAGCATATGATTTTGTTATGTATTTTGTTTTAGATGTTGGGATATGTATGTTATGATGTTATTATTTTAATTCCTCTTTACCTCAGTATAATAAGATGATGATACGTATCTTTTTATTTATGAAAAATTTACACATGTATACAATAAAATATGAACATATCAACTCCCCAGTGTTCACTCCAATTCTCCCCATTTACCCTAACCCCTCTACCTTATTATGTTTATGTCTTTGTTTTCTGTTTATAATTTGCCTCAATGGAATGGCTATTCATATTTTAATTTATTTTCATGTTAATAATTGTGTGTTTGAGGAGTCTTTATATTCTCTAGATATGTTGGTTCATTGTTGGATGTGTGATTTTCAAATGTTATTTCTTGACATCTTATATTCTTTTATTGTGTGGTGAGGTCTTGTATACATTTTTTGTTAAACTCAGGTTAAGAATTCTTTATCCACTTCTAGATCCCAAAGATGTTTTTTTCCTGCTGTACTATTTTAAGGAATGAATATATTGAATTTTCTTGAACGTGTGTGTTTCTTTTTATTCCTGTTATTGAGTAGGCTCTCACTCATTGAATTATTCTTCTATCCCTTATCAAAGTTATCTGCGAATATATGTGTGCATGTTAGAATTCTCTGTTTTCTCTCCTTGTTTAGGTGTTTGTCCTTCACTCTATTTTCAGGGACTGATTCTTTTTCTAATATTTAGACTTAGTGCTGTTAATGTTCCTTTTCACACTACCCTGCCCTGTTCTGCCAGTTTTGAAGCATTCTCTTTTTATCAACAGATTAAAGACATGTCCTCATGCTTTCTTCTTTGACTTGTGACATGCTTAGATTTGTTAATTTCTTAGGATTTGGAGATTTCTTTTTTTTTCTTTTAACTTTCTATATTCTTTGTTTACATTCCAAATGATTTTCCCTTTCCCAGTTCCCCCCTCCCCATAAATCCCATAAGCCCTCTTCCCTCGGCCCATTCCCCAATTACCCCCTCCCATTTCTCTGTCGTGGTAATTCCCTACAGTGCTGCATCATTTGAAGATTTCAAGTTTGAAATTGCTATGATCAAAGAAAATCTATCATCTCAGTTCTAATGTTGATGAGAGTCAGTTATTTCCAGCATAGTGTGCTCTGTCCTGTTATGTATCTTTGGGTCTTTCAACACAGCGAGCACACATTCTGTTTCTTCTATGATGTAGTTGGAAGCTTATGGAGATAATTTTTGTCACTTTTTTCTTTATGGAAGTTTAAGGTAGCTGAGTTGTCAGTCCCTGGAAATGTTGTTTACAAACTTTAGTTTGTTACTGCATTGTGGGTTCGCTTTTCAGTTAAATGTAATCTGTTCCCATATTTTGTAGCCCTGATGCTTAAGTTACACACATTTTGGACTTCTGTCTTCTCTTTTTTAAAATATTTTTTTATGAATTATTTTTATACACTCCACATTTTATTCACTATCCTGCCAACCCCTGGCCACCCTCCAACTCTTTCACATTCCCACACCTCCTCCCCTCTCCCTGTCTCCACATGACTGTCCCTACCTACCACCCCACCTGACCTCTAAACTCCTTGGGGCCTTCAGTCTCTTGAGGGTTAGGTGCATCATCTCTGAGTGGTCACAGACCCGGCAGTCCTCTATTGTATGTGTGTTGGGGGCCTCATATCAGCTGGTATATGCTGCCTGTCTGGTGGTCCAGTGTTTGAGATATCTCTGGGGTCCAGATTAATTGAGACTGTTGGTCCTCCTACAGGGTCCCCCTCCGCTTCATTCAGCCTTCCCTGATTCAACAGCAGGGGTCAGCTGCTTGTGTCCATTGGTTGAGTGCAAATATCTGCATCTGACTCAGCTGCTTGTTGGGTCTTCTGGAGGCCTGTCATGCTAGGCATGACACGTCATGTCCCTTTTTGTGAGTACTTCATAGCCTCAGTAATAGTGTCAGGCCTTGGGACTTCCCTTGCGCTGGATCCCACTTTGAGCCTGTCGCTGGACCTTCTTTTCCTCAGGCTCTTCTCTCCATTTCCATCCCTGTAATTCCTTCAGTCAGGAACAATTATGGGTCAGAGTTATGACTGTGGAATGACTTCCTCTTTCTCATTTGAAGTCCTGTCTTCCGGCTGGAGGAAGGCTCATAAGTTCCTTCTCCCTACTGTCAGGCATTTCATCGAAGGTCCCTCCCTTTTAGTACTGTGAGTCTCTCACCTTCTAGGTCTCTGGTGCATTCTGGAGGGTACCTCCAACCTCCTATCTTCCGAGGTTGCCTGTATAGATTGGCTTTTTGTAATTTTTTTTTGCTATTGTTCTAAGTATTATTTTGAAATTACAATGTAGTTTGATAGGAGGATTACATTGTTTTATGACACAGTAGGGAACAGGAATATACCTAAAAAGAACCTGCATTTCAAAGTAGGTAGAAGAGAGGAATTGTTTGTTTTGAGCTGTAGTCGCAGTCTGTTCCTCAGTTTTCCTTGACCTCTAGATGCCCACACTGCCACCTCACTCACATGGAAGTGCAGTCTGGCTGGGGATCTGTCATGTTTCACCAGAAAGAAATGACTAATGACTGAGAGAATGCCATATGCCAGTTACTTGATCTAGTCATTCAAGGTTCACATCTTGACACATCGCATCTTACCCATACATTTGTGTGGCAAAAATATCATAAAGAATGAAAGTATAGCTTAATGGACTAAGGTTTAGTGTAAGACTGAGACTGCAGCCCCTGCAGAAGGCACAGGGCAAAGTCTCCGGTAGGTCGACAGTAGGTTTTTAAGGTAAGAATCTTAAAGAATAGACAGTAAAAACAAAATAGACAACTGGAATTTCTCCAAACAGAAATAACTCAGACCCCAATTGAATTCATTGTACTGTGTTAACTGGTCAAAGGCTCAACAAAGTGTAAAATAACAATAAGGTGGTTGTTATCATTTATATCATTCAATGTCATTCATCCACAAAGAGAATGAAGTCCTGCTGAACCTTACCAACGTCATGTTAAGTAGAAAGTAAGGCAAGGAGCGGAGAGTTGGAGATGTATTAATAGGCCATTTTGGTTAGGGTTCCTAGAGCTGTGGGGAGACACCATGATCACAGCAACTCTTATAAAAGAAAAAAGTTAATTGGGGCTGGCTTACATTTTCAGAGTTTTAGAACATTATCATCATGGTGGGAAGCATGGCAGAGTACAGGCAAATGTGGTGCTGAGAGTACTACTTCCTGATCAGCAGGCATCCAAAGGGACTGTGTGCCACACGTGGTGTAACCTGAGCATAAGAGACTTAAAAGCGTACCCTGCAGTGACACGTTTCCTCCAACAAGGCCACATCTCTTTCAACAAGGCCATACTTGCCAGTGTCAGTTCTTATGGACCAAGCATTCAAACAGGAGACTATGGCAGCCAATCCTAGTCCAACACCACATAGGTCAAAACACCCAAAGCTGCAGCTAGGCAGGCATTGCTTTCTTAACTTTTCTACATTTTTTGTTTACATTCCAAATGATTTACCCTTTCCAGCTTTCCCCCTCCCCATAAGTCCCATAAGCCCTCTTCTCTCTGCCTGTTCCCCAATCAACCCCCTCCTACTTCCCTGTCCTGGTTTTCCCCTACATTGCTGCATCAAGCCTTTCCAGGACCAGGGCCCTTTCCTTCCTTCTTCTTGGGCACCATTTGATATGCTAATTGTGTCTTGGGTATTCAGAGCTTCTGGGGTAATATCAGTGACTGCATTCCATGTGTGTTATTTGGTGATTGGGTTACCTCACTTAGGATGATATTTTCCAGTTCCAACCATTTGCCTACAAATTTCATGAATTCATTGGTTTTAATTGCTGAGTAGTACTCCATTGTGTAAATATACCACATTTTCTGTATCCATTCCTCCATTGAGAGACATCTGGGTTCTTTCCAGCTTCTGGCTGTTATAAATAAGGCTGCTATGATCATAGTGGAGCATGTGTCCTTATTGCATGCCAGGGAATCCTCTGGGTATATGCCCAGGAGTGGTATAGCAGGGTCCTCCGTAAGTGTCATGCCCAGTTTTCTGAGGAACCGCCAGACTGGTTTCCAGAGTCGTTGTACCAGCTTGCGATCCCACCAGCAGTGGAGGAGTGTTTCTCTTTCTTCACATCCTCGCCAACACCTGCTATTTCCTGAGTTTTTAATCTTAGCCATTCTAGGCAGGCATTTTTATATTCTCTTTGAAGTGTTTTCAAGTCTCCCCACTTTTAAAACAAGATCTTGGTGTTTAGCACTAGCTAAATTGGAACTTGCTATGTATATCAGCTTGGCCTTGATCTTGAGACCATGCTTTTGTTTTTCCCTCCTGAGTACTGGGAGTGGGTCAGTGAGGGTTTGTGGGTTTGTGAGGCCTTTTTCCCATTTTGAAGTAGTTTGCTTCTTGTTGAGTTCTGGCGATTCTCTTTACATTCTGAACATTACTCATTTAACAGATAAAGGAATTGAAGATATCTTCTCTAATTCTTTCCTATCACATTTTTTTTGATTAATTTTCCATGACTTTTTTTGTGAAATCGTAATAGCATCATTTCCCCTGCTCCATTTTCTTTCTCTAGCCTTTTCCCATAGTATCCCTCCTTTCTCTCAAATTTATGGATCTCTTTTTCTTTAATTGTTACATACATATACACATACCTTTATATATCCTAAATATGTAAATACAACCAGCTCTGCTAGCCAGGTTCTGCTTCTGCTCTCAGGGTATTCAGGCACTGGTCTGGAAGGAAACAGCCAGCAAGCTGGGGAGAAAAATGTTTTCTCCCAGATGGTTTTCAGTGAAATGGCTCTCCTTTATTGGCAGTAACAAGGGCTATTTAAACCTTGGGGAGGGAGTAGCGCTTTTCAGTGTGAGTGTACATTACTGGCTGGCGCTGAGGTGCTGGGAATGCTTCATTTGCATGAAGAGGAGTTTCAGGTATTGCTGGACATGTCCTCATAGGAGAGAGGTAGTTAAACTTGCAATGTGGCTGCCAGGCCATATGACTACCTCAAGAGTGGTGGAAGTTGGGGTCATAGAGATGCACCAGGGCATGCAGACCCACAGCAGAGGAGACTCTCAGTGCTAACTCCTGTCTGGGTTTGGACAGGTCTCAACCTCACTTTGACTCCAGAACAATTCTCCCAGTTGCACAGCTTTATGGCCCCGTACCTCTCTGCTTGTATAGACCTGCATTTTAATGACTCCAGGAATGACTATCTGTTTTGTTTCTGACCTTTTCCTAATATCAATAGGTATATTTTATATGTTTAATTTTTTAAGTGCCACTTGTCTTTAGGTAGCCTCTGGAGGCCAGAAGAGGCCATTGGATTCCCTGGATTTGGAGTTATAGATGGTTTTGAGATGCCTGACATAGGTTTTAGTATCCTCCTAATTTGGTCCTCTAGAAGAGGAACAAATATTCTTAATGACTCAGCTTAACCACTTAACCCTCTAGCCCCACAATTACTGTTTTAATGACTATTTCTCTTACAAGAATCTTGACTTTCACCAGAGAAATGCTTAAACTTCCCTTCGCTACTATAGCTCCTGGCTGAGTTTGAAATAGAGCACTTTTTGTAAATGCTTACAGAGTGAGCAAATGCATGGACGACATGAGGAAAAGTCAGGTCTGTCCATGGTAGACCACACGCAAGCTAGCAAGCATGCTTCAGAACACCGCCAACTTGCTTTCTTTTTATAAAATAGATTTTTATTCTTTGAGAATTTCATAATGCGTACAATATATTTTTATCACCTCCTCCCATCACTTTCTTCTCCTCCCTCCTCCCAGATGTAGCTCTGCCTCCTTTCACTTCTGCATCTTTCTGTTTTAAACCTGAGTCTGCAGCCAATATACTCGTTGGTGTAGGGCCATCCACTGGACTGTGGTGGGCCTTACGTTGATCCCCATCTTAAAGAAAATAGCTCTTTCTCCTTCAGAAGCTATCACCTGTCATAGCTCCTCAGGTAGGGTTGAGGGCTTGTGAGCTCCTTCTGCCCAATGCTGGGAATTTTGACGGGCTTGATCTTGTGTCAGCAACCATAGTTGCTGTGAGCTCATGAATACAGAAGCCTTGTCATGTCCAGAGGACACTATTTTGTTCCAATTCTCCCCAGATTTTGTGTCACCTTCATTTCTGGTCCTTGTGTGTGGAGGACTGGGTATGTGATATTACAGGCACTTAATTGCTGACCTTTGACCAGTTGCCTATTTCTGGGTTAACTATGACTCACTGCAGAAAGAAACATCTCTGGTGAGGCCTGAGGGCTGTATTATTCTGTAAGTACAGGGATACAAATTCAAGGGACAGAGAAACTTATTAGTGAGCCGTAGTAAAAATCAAGTCTTAGAAATAAATTGTCTGGAAGCTGATAGACTACTCCACCCTCCAGGTAGGGAAGTGTGGTTAAGTGGAGAGACCAGATAGGCTGACCTGAGTAAGACCCTGTCTGACAAAAAGAGGAGGAGGAGAAGGAGGAGGAGGAGGAGGAGGAGGAGGAGGAGGAGGAGGAGCAGGAGGAGGAGGAGGAGGAGGAGGAGGAGGAGCAGGAGGAGGAGGAGGAGGAGGAGCAGGAGGAGGAGGAGGAGAAGGAGGAGGAGGAGGAGGAGGAGGAGCAGGAGGAGGAGGAGGAGGAGGAGCAGGAGGAGGAGAAAACAAACAAAATCACAAGAACAATTGTGCCATAACTAGTTTATGGAATGTGTGATATCTGCTGAGGTACATAATTGCATGCTCAGCTATAGTGAAGTTGAATTGTGTCAAATGTTTGCCATTACTATTCAAAAGAAAAAAAAAAGTTGATCAGTGAAGCCAGTCTTTACACTTAAATGAACCAATAAGTTGCTGATGATTATGGCATTGTGGACAGAGATTGCTAAATATAAATGGGCATGGAACAATGAAGAGAAAGCTTTGGACCTAGAAGACTGTTTTCTTCCCCAAGCACACTCACTTCCCTCACCTATTTACTAATTGACTTGCATTTTTAAAGTTACTTTTTACTTAATCCGGTTAACTATCGCTCAGTGGGTTATGTTTTGAAGTTCTGTGAAAATATTAAGTAACTTTTATCCAGATCTTTCTGTCCTTCCCTACAATGCTACTATGTCTGTTTTTGCTTGTTTGTTTGTTTTGTTTTGTTTTGTTTTGCTGTTAGGAACAAAACCATTTTCAGGAATAGCAGAGAGCAATTTCAATCTTGTACATTGTGCTCTGGCTTGTCCTGAAGGCAGTTTGTAGGCTTCCTTGCCTGCTGAGTCGTAGGACTCCCTGGGCTCCATAGCTCCGTCTATCCTAATTGTGCTCCCTTTCTTCCAGCTTCCTTTACTTAGGTCCTTTCCTCATGACCCATCTTCATCTTGAGTAGTATTCATCAGTGACCCTAAGATCAATATCCCTTCAGTGTATTTTAGAACGATTTTCCTCTTTACTTAGAAATTTTTATTATTGGTATTCTCTTGTGACTTTGTAGTTTTTCCTTTCATGAAACATGAGTTCTGGCTGCTTGAGTGTCTTGTATGGCATACTATTTTGTTTTATAAAATTATAAATTTGAGGGGCTGGAGAGGTCCTAATTCAAATCCCAGCAACCGCATGGTGGCTCACAACCATCTGTAATGGACTCTGATGCCTTCTTCGTGTGTGTATGAAGACAGCTACAGTATAGTCTTATACATAAAATAAATCAAAATTTAAAAAAATTATGACTGTCATGTTAGGAAAAGTGCAGTTATTGCATCATTTACCATTACTGCCTTTTAGAAGCAATCATTTTTATCTGGTCCATTGGTATTTATTTGCAACTCTTAGACAGTTTTATACAATTTAATATAGTTTTTAAATAGTCTGTGTTTCTGTATCTGTATAATGTTTTAAAACAATGTTTATGTATATATGTATACATATATATATATGTACGCATGCATAAGTGTTTTTGCTTGCATATATGTCTATGTACCTTGTGTATACCGGTGCCCTCAGATGTCAGAGGAACTATATGATGCCCTAGAACTGGAGTTATAGATGGTTGTGAGCTACTATGTGAATGCTGGAAATTAATCCTAGGTCCTCTGAAACTGCTGAGCCATCTCTCCAGCTCCTTTATCTATATAATTTTTAATATTGGATTTTATTGTTTCTCTAATAGAACTTTTATGAAAACAGCATATTTTCACAAAAACCTAAAAATACTGGTTTTAAAAATTTATGTGTAGCTCCTGGGCATATACCCAGAGGATTCCCCACCATGTAATAAGGATACATGCTCTACTATGTTCATAGCAGCCCTATTTATAATTGCCAGATGCTGGAAAGAACCCAGGTATCCCTCAACAGAAGAGTGGATGCAAAAAATGTGGTATATCTACACAATGGAGTACTATTCAGCCATTAGAAACAATGAATTCATGAAATTCTTAGGCAAATGGATGGAGCTAGAGAACATCATACTAAGTGAGGTAACCCAGACTCAAAAGGTGAATCATGGTATGCACTCACTAATAAGTGGTTATTAACCTAGAAAACTGGAATACCCAAAACATAATCCATACATCAAATGAGATACAAGAAGAAAGCAGGAGTGGTCCCTGGTTCTGGAAAGACTCAGTGAAACAGTATTTGGCAAAACCAGAACGGGGAACTGGGAAGGGGTGGGAGGGAGGACAGGGGAAGAGAAGGGGGCTTACGGGACTTTCGGGGAGTGGGGGGGGCTAGAAAAGGGGAAATCATTTGAAATGTAAATAAATTATATCGAATAAAAAAATAACAATAAAAAAAAAGAATTACTGCTACACACACACAAAAAAATTTATGTGTAGGGTATATGTATACATGTGTGCAGATGCCCAAGAAGGATGAAGGCATTGGATCCCTCTGAGCTGGAATTATAGGTGGTTGTATGCTGCCTGATGTGGGTGCTAGAAATCAAACTTGGCCCCTTAGGAAGAAACAGTACATGCTATAACTGCTGTACCATTTTTACAGCCCTACATCACATTTTTGTTCTTAACATTGTATGTAATTGGAGTGCAATGAATTCCATATAAAACCAGGTGTCAACAATTCTGTTATCTGGTGTCTTCCTGTCTCTGGCTGTTCTGGCTCTCAGAAGCATGGGCTCTCCTTGGCATGTCCCCTGACCTGTCTTCAGAGGCATCAGTACCATGCTTCTCTGCCAGTGGGTTTGACTTCATGCCTCCTTCTCTTTCTTTATATTTCCCTTTTGTCTCTAAATATTTGTCATATCACAGTAACTTTACTTGAATAATCTAAGGTCATATCCCTATTGCAGATCTGCCCTTCCCTCCTTCCCTCCTTTCCTCCCTCCCTTCTTCCCTCCCTCCCTCTCTCTTTCTCTCCCTCCCTCCCTCCCTCTCTGTCCCTCTCTCCCTCCCTCCCTCCCTCTCTCCCTCTCTTCCTCCATCCCTCCCCCTCTCTCTGTTTCCCTCCCTCCCTCCCTCTCTAGTAGTGAAATATTATTGTTCTCACTACTAAGGGTGTAATTTTTAGGACCAATACTATCTGTTCTTCCTTTCTTAGTAGGTCTGTATCCAGTGTACGCATATTAAGACCGTATAGTGTTACATTCTTTCTTGAAATTTTTCTTTTAAAACTTTAATAGTTAGAATTTGTGTGCCTAGTTTTGTTCTTGATTCATTATTATTTCCTGTACATACTTTCTAAAACAGAAATTCTAAATATATGCTTTAATTTTGTAATCATCCTTTTAGTGTTCCTTACTCATTCAATGTCTGTTTGGTCTCCAGTCAAATCAAAGATGCCTTGAAATTCCTTTTTTCCCGTTTTTCCTTTCTTGCACTCTGTTTCTCAGATAAGCTTTTCCTTTTTTAACCCACTCTGTGCTCTTGGTGTTTAACTTTCTACAGCTGGCATTCTAGCACAGGAAGTCATCTGCTTGCCTGAAGAAATCTTTGCTTTTTGATTTTACTTTTTGTCCTAGCTTCATTTCCGTTGCTGTGGTAAAACATCCTGAAAGGCCATTCCTTCCTCTAAAAGCAGCAACTTTAGAGTAGAAAGGTTTGCTTATGGATTACAGTTCCAGGTAATAGCTTTTTCAAGGCAGGAACTTGAAAGCATCATGCCTGCAGCTTGTCTGTGTTGCTTGTGTTCAGCTAGCTTTTTCTACTTAAGTAGCCTAGGCCCCCAGCTGGGTATGGAGCGACACAGAGTCCTGGATCTCCCTTACCCATCTCCAGATATGCCCACAAACCAGCCTGACCTAGATAATTGCTCATATGACTCTTCTCATGTGATTCTGCCTAATGCTAAGTTGACAGTTAAAATGTAACCAGAATGTAATTATATGTGACTGATTATTTGCCTGGGTATAGATTTTTAGATTGAGATTTGTTTTCTGTAGAATTTCAAAAGATTTCTTAGTTTCCTTCTTGCTCACTATCAGACATGTTGAGATGGTTGAGGTTGGTGTTTGTTGCCTTTGCATAGTGCTTCATTTTTTTGTTTTTGTTTTTGTTATGTATCTAGTGCTGTCTTTGTTTTGGTGTTAACTCAGAAGGTTTTGCAGAGCTTCTTTTGTAGCACGAACAGTAGCTGGGAATCAATGTCTGTATTTATTTTTATTTAAATGACTTACCTTATACTTTTCTATTTAAAGGACTTCTCTTTCTGTTCTACTTTTTTGGGTAAATATTCTTGAACTTTTTTCTTAGGCGATTTGGTTTTCCCCTACTGTTACTAGTATTGAGGGTTGAACCTCTGTCCCCATATATATCCCAAGCAGGAGCTATTTCAATGAACTATCTCTATAGAACTCTATTTTTACCTGTAACAGACACTATCTTCATTAGAACAGCTATGATCACTTGCAAAACATACCTTGTACAATTCTTATACTTTTAAATGAATTGGTTTAGACTGAAAGTCTATAAAGTGTGAGAGAAACAGTGGAGGGTGCTGGTTTTATGTCCCTTTTTAAAAATCTATGATAATATTTGGATTAAGGTAAATTATATACTAATTATTACATCTTGCAAAGCATAGCAGTGTTGAATACATGGAAGAGCTTGACATCCTGTGTATGTTTGTGTGTGTGTGTGTGTGTGTGTGTTTGTGTGTACATGTACACATATGTGCTTATTTGTGGGGTTCAGAAGAGGGTATTTCATACTGTAGTATTTCATTGTCCACTCTATTTCTTTAAAATAGGATTTCTCACTGAACCTGAAGGTAGGATTCGACCCAGAACGTTTCATAGGTCCTCCCTTCACCCAAACTTATAGTGTTAGCATGGACCTGCGGCCACAACTCAGTGTTTTATTTGGGTGTCTGATTCTCAAGCTCGTTAGCTGACTCTTTTACCCAGTTACCCATATCTCTAGCTTCATTCACCCCTTCTAATAAAGAAACACATAGTTTAAATTTTGCCTCTTTCTTCCTTATTCATTTTTCTAAATCTGTATTACTCCAGGCCTTTGTTTTCCTATGTGTAAAATGAGGACAGTAATAGTTTTCTTATTTTTTTGTGTGATAGTTTAATAAATTAAGCACAATTAAGTGTTCAATCAATGCCAGATACTATGATACCTATACTTCTGGCACTATAAATATGTAAATGTTGCTGTCATTTTATTTTCTTGGCTATTATTTAAGTGTTTACAGTCATGGCAATTGAAAATCTGAGAAATACACAACATTTGGATACCGCTTTATTAGCTTCCCACAGTCTTTACATCTATTACAGAGCTCAGTTCAGCTTCTATTCTCAGGATGACTAGTATAAGTTAAATACATACTAAAATGGGAAATTAACAATTAATTGACACATAAGTATATAATGACTGTCTGAGAGTTTCTGCTGCTATAGTAAACACCATGACCAAGAGCAACTTGGTTTGCAAAGGGTTTGTTTTACACTTCTGGTAACAGCCCATCACTGAGGGAAGGAGGATAGGTATTCAGGCAGGGGCAGGAACCTGGAGCAGGAGCTGAAGCAGATGCTGTGGAGGAGCACTGCTCACTGCTCTCTTCTTAGGACTTGCTCAGCCTGCCTTCTTAGAGCAGTAAGGGTCACCAACCTCTGGGTGGCCCCACCTATGACGTCAAGACTTGCCTATAGGCCAGTCTTTTTAATTAATTAATTAATTAATTAATTAATTAACATTTGTTTGAGTCAGGGTTTCTCTGTGTAGCCCCGGAACTCACTCTGTAGACCAGGGTGGCCTCGAACTCAGAAATCCACCTGTCTCTACCTCCCAAGTGCTGGGATTACAGGTGTGTGCCACCACTGCCCAGCTAATTTATTTTTTTTTACACTCCATATTATATCCCCCCCTCACCGTCCACCCTCCATCTGTTCCACATCCCATACCTCCTCCCCAACCCCTGTGTCCCGGGGGTCCAGATTAATTGAGACTCTGGTAAGCCAATCTTAAAAGGAGGCAGATTAGCAGTGAAGATTTTTTATTTTTAGTTGAATTTTTTGTGTCATGTTGACAGAAACCAACTAGGACAATGAGTAGGGTAAAGATTAGAAATATGAAGGACGATACTTTGTATTTTACTAAAATTTGAGGCAAGGAACCGAAGGGAAATGGTGTGCCTGGATATTTAGACTCAAAATGAGCGGCAGGACAGAATTATTCTGGAACAGATATGGCATTGTTTGACTCTTAGGTTCTTGTATTTATTACCTTTTGTGCATGGCTAACGCCCCTAATTCATGACATTCTAATCCATACAATGAGGACACAATACAAGTTCTCAGTAAATGTTAACTGATCACAGATCCTTATGTGAAATTTAGTTTTCACCTTCAATCTATGAATAAAAAAATGAGGTTAGCAATATCTGTGTAATCATCGTTTGTAGAGACTGATCCTTTGGTGTGGAGAAGAGCTAGTAAGTCTGGAGTGCATGTCAGTCATGGGAGACGGCTTCACTCTTCCTCTTCTCCCCTCCCTTTCCTCATCAGAATTATACTCTGTAAATGTCTTTGTTTGTAGAATCCCTTCATGGCCTAAATCAGGGTTGACCATTAAAATTAAAGTTTCTCAGCTCGTTTATATGAGTAAGTATCATGCACTAGAGATATTAATGTCTATTTTATGGTTGTTTGACAAAATCCCTTTGCTTTTTTTTTTTTTTGCTTATGAGAGATTGTATTGTAATTTATGAACTTTTTTGGGTTATTTTATTTCTCTTTCCTCACTTAGGTAGTTTTCCTTGTAAATGTCTTTGCCAAAATAAGTTAAACTTGTTTAATAATTTAAAATTTATTGTGTATTCCAAAACTAAATATGATTTTTTAACTTCCTCTTGAGTTTTATGTGATGATTTCTGCATTTAGTTTCATTTCTTGAATCCTATTAATCAAGATCTGTTCATATAGTTATGAGAGTTCAGCTGTTTATTTTAAAATTGTATCCTTTTATCTTTTAAATACTGAATTCTGCAACTTAACACAAATACTGTAAGAACATCTGAGGTAGATAATTAAAGTATAATTAACTTTAAATACCTTGGTGAAGGAGTATAAAAATTATTTAAATTCAATCAGCTAGTACATTTGCAGTTTTCTTTTATTAGGTGTGAAATCTAAGAATCCCCTGCCAACTCTTGAGGGCTCAATCCAGAATGTTGAACTGAAGTACTGCAGCACATCATTGGTCAAATGTGCCTCTGGGACCTTGGGATCAATAAAAATTTGTGCCAAAGCCCCAGGTATGTGCAGCTGGACCGTGTAAAACTTTATTGCCTGTGTAGGAGAGTCGGCCTTGCGGTTTACAAGGGGCATTGCTGAAACAAGAATTTACTCATTGTTCCTACGAATCAGAGCTTTTCATTGTTTTATTTATACTCAATACTTTTAATAGTGCAGGGATGATACTTATTGACTTTAACCAATTAATTTCCAGTTAAGTTGAAGAACTTTGCACAGTTTTAACAGTTATTAGGAAAAATTAGAAGAATATTTATTCCTCCAGTTTTGACAGAAATGTGAATTATGTATGATAATTAACTTTATTGAAGTGTTAGCACAGTAGATCTAAACACAAGAATTGGATGTTACAAAAATTAGGTTTTAATTGTATTTCTGTTTTGCAATGTTTTGTTTCATAATTTTCTTCCTATGCTGTATGCAATTCTTTTATTAAACCTAAATTCCATCCTATCATAGCACATACTTTGCTGAAGTCTATCTCTGTCATTTCATGTTATTAACATGATCTGAATTCATTAGCAAAATATCAAAATTAATTTTAAAAGTTAAAATAGATTATTAACTAGATTTTCAGGCTAAGTGGCAGCTATTATTGATCCATTGTTTTAGTGACATGTGTTCAGATCAACCATTCCCAAACTTCTGCATTGTACATGTGAAATATTATTTTAAAATTTTTCTTCTTCTTTTTAAATTTTTTCAATCCATATTTCTATTCAGGTGACAGTGGAAAAGAGAAGTTGATTCCTTTGCTTCAGGGTCCTTCTGACACTAGAGACCTTCACAGCACCAAGTGGCTTAATGAAAGTAGAAAGCCTGAATCTCTCCTAGCTCCGGATTTGATAGCCTTTACCATCCAAGTCCCCCAGTACATGGACTACTGCCACCACGCTGGTGAGTGAAGTCCTATCAGGCTTCTTTCAATTTGTATTTTTCTTTTTCTTTTTCTTTTTTTTCAATTTGTATTTTTCATTTTAGTATGAAATTTTAAGTTATTTCTTTGGGAATGTATTGTTGGGATCTTCTTTATAGTTATTCTTTTCTAAGACTCTGTTCATTTCATTTCACTATTGATAAATTATGTATTTATAAATTGTGATTTTATTTTAAGAAATATTCAAACTCCACATGTAGCATGCAACCGCTGAATTGTGTGCATGTGTGTGTATACAGGTGTGTATGTGTGTATATGTTTGTGTGTGTATGTGTATAGGTGTGTGTGTACGTATGTGTATGTGTGTGCATGTGTGTATGTATGTGTGTGTGTGTGTGTATGTATGTATGTATATGAGTCTAGATTTTCTAATGCTACAGCACTTTGGCTGTGACCCAGAGTTTCTCACATTAAAACTTCATATTTAACCCACTAATAACTTATTTAAAAGTGATTTTGATTGTCTAATCAGCAAAACTAATAAATGAAAATGACTCAGAAGTCATGATTTCTTAAGGTTCTGTTATTTATTTTTTGCATTACCATGTATCCAGTTCTATAGTAGCAGAAGCTCAACTGTCATATTGAAAGGCAGTGTCATGAGGATGGCTATAGAGATGAGCAGAAGGAAGCTGTGTCAACTGGAGACCAGTGCCAGCCATGTAGACTCAGGGTCTTCAGTCGGTGAGGCTAAAAATGAGGGTTCCTTAAAAGACTTCTTATAGGGGTTTCAATTAAGAGGAGATCTCTGTTAATGTCATTCAATAAATACTGTAACTTAGAGGTAGCACATGCTAATACAGTAAGTACAAAAATTAGAAAAGATTTATAATTACCCAGATAATAAGTATGTGCAGGCAGATACTAAGGAAGCAAACAGGTGCACAGATTGAAGATTGTAATAGAGATGTGAAATCAATGGTTACAGTCTATGTACAGCTGAGACATTAGTCACAGTTCAATGTGGAAATGAATAGTTTGAAAGGCTAGTTTTCAAATGCCTTACCATGATGTTATCAAAGAAAACATTCTTCCAAAAGAAGGAATTATGTACAAGTCAGAATGCCCCTGGCACACAACCAGACACCCAGACCCATGGAATAGATATAAGACCCAATGATGGTTTCACACAGCTAAAACAGTCTGAAGGTTGCTAAAGACATCCAAAACATACTTTAGAAAGAATGGTAGCTCCTTTAACAAATGGTGCTGGTAAAAACTGAATACACATATGCAGAAAACCAAAAGTGGATTCCTGTTTTCTCATTCTGTTGTTTAATTCAACTCCAAATGCATGAGAGATCTAAGTCTTGAAACTTTGAAACCGTTTGGGGTAAGAAGAGAGGACACATTGGCTCCCTACTACTCAGAGCATCCCAGCAATAACAGGAGCAGTTGAGCCACTGAAAAATATGATCACATGAAGTTAAACAGCTTCTGACAGGACCTACTCCATAGGACTCTGAGTATCCCAGAAATAACAAGCAATTGGTAAATATGATCACATGAAATGAGGAAGTTTTTGTACGTAAAAAGTGTAAGTCAGCAGAGTGATGAATGTTGTACAGATGCGAAAATCATCCCTAGGTATCACAGGAAAGGGTGGACAGTGTTGACATGTAAAATATATAAAGAATGAAAGCAAAATGCCAAAACAATATAATCTAGTTAATAAGTAGGCAAATGAATTGGATACTTTTAAAGTGCTGAAGTATATAGGCTAAAAAGCACACAAAAACATATTCAGAATCCTTAGCCTTCATGAGAATCCAGGTCCAAACTATATTGGAATCCCTCTTATCCTAAACACAATTAAAGTTTTCTTTTTTATGATAGCTAATATAAGTGCTATATAAATATAGTATTGAGAAAATAATGATAAATATATTTACATATGCTTTCTCAGAATTTTCATCAGACAAAACAAGAACAAAAGTCCCCATGCATGCAGGGAAAGGAATGATAATGCAGTCCTGTTAATAGTGTGCAGTTGTCTAGTCACTGTGAAAACAGAACTGCTTCACAGTTCCACTGTACCGTTTCTTGATTCCATTTCCACGAGTCCCTTCGGCTCACTGTAGACACACTGGTGCCCATGCTTATTTTCCCATCAGTAAAAAAGCCTGCAGGGGGAAAGTGGCAAGTATGTACACACACACACACACACACACACACACACACACACACACACACACACATCTGCAAAATTTTCAGTAATAAGGATAAAATTATGTCATTTTCAGAAAAATGTTTAGAAATGGTAGTTATCATGTTAAATACAAGCATTTTTGTTGAGTATGGCTATCGATACAGAACTTGGTGATAGTGTGTGCTCTGTAGGAATTTGAAACAGCCATGAACAACTCTCAGTTTATACTCCAAATATTTGGGTGCTGCATTTCAGTCTCTAAGCCAGGCCCTCTCCTGTTGGTCTCCTGGCCACTTTTCTTTCTCTGTGTTCTCACTGTAATTATGCTTTTGCATATTTTTTTTCCTGTTGATGATTTTTATTACCGGTTGTAGTTTTTTTTTCATATTCACTTAGTCCCAGTTCAGTCTCAAATTCTCTTTCCAGTTTCTGCATCTTTAGGGAAGCTTTCTCTGAATGTTCCCCACCCCCTTTCTCCTACCCAGTTTGAATAGGTCTGTTACTGTTTGTCATAGCTGCATGTATTTTTCTTTCTTAGCTTTTGTAACAGTGTATACTTACTTAATCTATCACCACCTGAGAGTGATTTCCAGAGTTAGTCTCTGCTTGGTTGTCACATTTCCTTCAAGTCCTCACATTGCCCGACATGTGACGAGTGCTTGAGATGATTTAATGCATGATGAATAAATTGGCACTCATGACAAATGGTCTAAGGTATGACTGTGTCTGTCAGGCAGATAGTGTGTTCTGAATACGGCTAGCTTTCTCACCTGTTTTCTCTCCACATTTCTGTCTTTTATCAGGTAACTACACTGCTAGAACTTATCGGTCGTCATCTTCCTTTGATAGTTTAATTACCACTAGATGACTTCTTCACTATATTGTATCTTGCATTGTTCTGGTCTTTACAGAGATGTTGTCAAGTTGCAGTGTGCCTCATAAAATGTACCCTCTCCTTGTTCCCTGCATGTCTTCTGCGATCTTGCCTTTTCCATTGAAACCTTGGTCTTTCTTGGCTCTGTTAACAGGCTAGTATCTATAGGCCTAGGCCTGCAGTTTGTTGTTTATAGATCTTGAGAGGAGAAGTACTGATTGATTTTTTTCAATGATATCTATATAGTTATATCTATATAGCATAATGATATCTATATAGCATTGGATGATAACATAGTGTTTCCTTTAGGAATCAAAAGGCTTACTGCCTGTCTTAAAGCAATCAGTCCCTCCATTCAGGTTCATATAGTGTGTGTGTTATTTTGCCATGCACACACATCATTTGTACATATACACTTTGAAATATTTTTCAGTAATAAGGAAGAACAAAATTATACCATTTTTAGAAAATGTTTTGAAGTGATGCTCATCATGTTAAATGTAAGCAGATGAATATTGTACGCCTTCCCTCATATTTAGGGAAAATAAGAGCTATGAAGTTAAATTGGTGATTATTAGGGAAGCGAGGAAGAGAGATAAGATAGAAAGAGCAACAGAGAACTTTAATGTATAGGTACACACACACACACACACACACACACACACGGAGTTGCAATAAAATGAAGCACTCTGACAGTTAATAAATTACAATTAAGTAAAGTAGTGTACTTCTTCATATTTAAAGAAGGAAGTTTTAGTTTCATAATAGTCGTATATTAAGCAGACTGTTATCAAAACATAAACTAATCTACTGCCTATGGATAAACAATTTTTCCAAGTATTTTAAGGCATAGCCTCTTACCTGTCCTTTTCTCACACAACAAAAATAGCCACTTTTGGAACATAGATCTAACATACTTTATTTATTAAAGTAGAAAGTGGTTAGTTGACATTTGGCTTTCTCTACCCTGTACAGAGAGGTAGGCTTGCTGATTCAATAAATTATCTTTTTGTTAATGTATGTTTAATTTTGTTTTAAAATATGTATTATATCATAAGTATCTTTGAATAATTACCCTTGCTGTAGTTTTGGTTAGAATTTGTATTTGAATTCTGGAATGGGTAGGGTATTGTGTTCAACAGATCATCTGGGGTCTGTGCTGCTGTCTGGTGAAGCATATCATTGTTTGAATCTACCATATACTTTGGTGTTAAATTTTTTTGTCTTCTAAATTTTTTCTTTTGAACAGTATTAGAAGAGTTTAATGAACTAAGCATATTTAAATAATATCACAGTCTTTTTGTAACAATATTTATATTATTTCTCATCATTTAAAACCATTCTAAGGGTCATAGAATTTCCTCACAAATTTCAAAACACTCTGAAAACCAGTTGGCATTAGATGAATTATCTGTGGTGCTTATGGCACTTACCAGGTAGCACTGTATAGTTTCTCCTGTTAAGAAAATTCCCATCATCTAGATTAGATTCTTGGTGATAATTTTATGTATTTGTATGTAAATGTTAATATAATTATTTTAAAATCATTCACCTTACACCAGTCAGAATGGCTAAGATTAAAAACTCAGGAGACAGCAGGTGTTGGCGAGGATGTGGAGAAAGAGGAACACTCCTCCACTGCTGGTAGGGTTGCAAATTGGTACAACCACTCTGGAAATCAGTCTGGCGGTTCCTCAGAAAACTGGGCATGACACTTAAGGAAGATCCTGCTATACCACTCCTGGGCATATACCCAGAGGATTCCCCAGCATGTAATAAGGACACATGCTCTACTATGTTCTTAGCAACCCTATTTATAATAGCCAGAAGCTGGAAAGAACCCAGATATCCCTCAACAGAAGAATGGATGCAAAAAATGTGGTATATCTACACAATGGAGTACTATTCAGCCATTAGAAACAATGAATTCATGAAATTCTTAGGCAAATGGATGGAGCTGGAGAACATCATACTAAGTGAGGTAACCCAGTCTCAAAAGCTCAGTCATGGAATGCACTCACTAATAAGTGGATATTAGCCTGGAAAACTGGAATACCCAAAACATAATACACACACAAACAAGAAGAATGGAGGAGTGGCCCCTGGTTCTGGAAAAACTCAGTGTAGCAGTATAAGGCTAAACCAGACCAGGGAAGTGGGAAGGGGTGAGTGGGAGAACAGGGGGAGTAAAGGGGGCTTATGTGACTTTTGGGGAGTGGGGGACCAGAAAAGGGGAAATCATTTGAAATGTAAATAAAAAATATATCGAATAAAAAAAAAGAAATATTCTTTTGAGGATGATGTAGTCCTTAAATGTGATGTTGTTTTTAATTATTATTGTTTCTTTATTCAGGGCATTTTAAAAACACAATTTCCACCCACCTTGGAAATGCCACCCACATTCATGGCTTAGCATATATTTTAGGGAACTCATAAATATCTTTATAGAGCTAGTTTCAGTGTGAGCTTGATTAATCTTTTGAACAAGAAGCTGGATTTGAATTGAATGTGTATATCTGTACTGCAGTATCACTGATGCTATAGCCAAATCAAGTCAAGTTGTCTGAAATGAAAGGCAAACAGTTTATAAAACAGGCTTTCCAGACTGAATTTTCAGCCTCTTGTTGCTGGGATCCATCTGGCGTAGACCTTTGCAGGTCCTGTGCATGCTGCCTCAGTCAATGACTTTTTAGGTGTGTCAGTCCTGGTGTCCTGTCTCCTTAGTGTCTCTCGTCCCCATTTGCTCCAGCATTCTCTCTGCCTCCTCTTCCCTGACTGCCTGGAGCCCTGAGCGGAGGGGTTTCTTGGAGATGTGCCATTTTCTAAGGTCAACTTATTCTCTGCACACTGACAAGTTGTGGGTCTCTGTGTCTGTGCCCATCTGCTGCATGAGGATGCACTGATCTCTGAGTCCAGCAGAGCGTTGTCAGGAGTCCTTTGCTTGCTATATCCCTTTAGCAGAGCAGTAGGCTAGGCCCTATGATGAGCAGTAGGTGGCAACAGAAAACCAACTCAGTGCTGCTTGGAGGTTCATGGTCTCCAAGTGCTTTGAGCATTTTTGTTTTCCGTGTTTACCCTTACAGGTCATTTCCTTATAATAATTTCCAGTTCTGGTTTTATGTGTACTCTCTATGGTAAATGTGTTCTTTTTCAGGGTCTATATGTGTTTCGTGTGGTTTTTTTTTTGGCTCTTTTGTTTGTTTTAATTTTATTATGAGTTATTGTTATTTTAATTGCCCATTTGTAACCTAATGAGAGAAAGAATGTCTGTGGATTTGATGATGAAGACATGGTAGGATCTGGGAGGAGTTGGGGAGGGGATGCCATAATCAGAATAGAGGAAAAAAATCCATCTTCACTTAAAAAACAAAGAATCTCGTTTAGTCTTTCTGGCAGTTAGTTCCTCACAGCATCGCTTCATGTTTGAAGTTGTAGCAGCGTCCTTTGCACCTCTCTGATTGCGCTCTGCATTTCCCAGCGGTTTACAGGAAGGACCATAACATGCCAGGTCAAGTTATTAGAAGTAGACAGGCATCTTTCTGTGTCTTTTTATATATAGAACATTTTGTCACAGTAATTTATTTATAGATAATATTTTAAAATGTTTTATATTTTTCTTTTTTTAAATGCCATGATTTGCCCCTGCATTGCATCTTTTCTCATACAGATGACTCTTGCACAAAGACAGTCTCCCATAATTCATATATCTATGAAATATTATGAATATCCATGGGGGAGGTTTACACTGAACCCTGTAGAATTATCCTCAGTTACTTTGTTCACCATTCACAACACTTTCTTCAACTTCTACATAACTTTAATTATTGATGCAAGTTGAATTGCATCCTTCATTATCCTTCCTTCCTTCCTTCCTTCCTTCCTTCCTTCCTTCCTTCCTTCCTTCCTTCCTTCCTTCCTTCCTTCCTTCCTTCCACTATTCTGTGTGTCTAGCATTTTGACCACGCACATGGTGTAGTGTGTAGTCACCATCATTGGTGACTACAATGAAGGGTTACCATTGGTGGCTATGTGTGGGGAGTCTCACAAGGTGTGACTTTGTGTTAAGAGTGTGTCACCCAGAGGAAGCTCTGAGGTTTCAAATCCATGAGCCATGTCCAGTTCACTGTGTCTGCTGTCTGTTAGAGGTTGAAGATGTGAGGACCTGGCTTCTGTTTTCAGCCATTACATCTGCTGCTGTCTTCTTCCTTACCATGGCTATTGTCATTTCTCTGAAACTGTAGGCCCTAGGCAACTCTGTAAGGTATGGTGGTCCCGGCACTGATCGCAGCAGCAGCAGCAGCAGATAACCACTAGGTCTTAGTGTGCTGTCCAACCTTACCTGCAATGTGAGGTCCTTCCCCTCATCCTGACTGAGTGCCACCACACTGCACCAGTTTTTTTAATGTATAATACTCAAAGCAATAGTTTAATCCTAGAGTCAGAAAGAAAGAATTAGATACTTCTCAATGCCCTTCTATAGTGATGTAAAAATAAATGTTCTTTGCCAATTTAACATAATATTGCCAATTTAAGACATTCTTGTTCTTCTTCTGAATAATTAACCAGAATTAGGGTTTAAAATTTATCATATTTCCATTGAATGGAATTAATTTTATCTGTTAATTATCTAAAATCAGGATGGGGGAGTCTTGTTACTGTTAATGGAAAGTCAAAATTACAGTTGAGATCTCTGAAAATTCAGTTCAGTTGTGTCTGTACACCTGTTGATTAATACCAGAAAATGCATGTTATTCAAAGTTCTTTGGCTAGATAGGAATTTCTAAGGAGATCTAAAGTAGAGTTGGTGCTTTCATTAGGGAAATGTCTTGTTTCACAAAATTCTATTTAAAATGTAAAGTTGGGTGGATTGTCTTAAGTTATGTTTTTAGTAATTGTGACAGATAATTTGACTAGATATGCTTATATATTGGACCAGTTAAAGACAATTCACATTTGTGGTTTGAATATAAATATATACAAAGTATACCCATCTATCTTACTACATTTCCTCTGTCTTCCCTAGACCTTAGTATGTATTTTATCTGTAATTGTTGCCAGTTTCTCTCCTATTCCCATTGGGCTTCTGTTGCAGAAGTCTGTCCTCTTGATGACAGAGCTTGCCCAAATGATTTCATGCTCCTAGTGTTTTTTCTTTCATGGGAATTAAAGGTAAAATGTAACTCCAGCTGAACAGAGAGTCTATTTTTGTAATTTTGGAGTTTGGGCTCTGTTATTGGAACTAAATGAAGAGATGCAGGTGTTCTCCAGTCCAAAGCCTTTGGGAGTTTTGAGTGTAAATGTTTGAAAAGAAAATGCATGTGTTTCCAGAGTCAAACAGCAGCTGTGAGACAAGGATTTATGTTTTTTCTCAGAACCTTGGGATTTCAGAATGTTACATTTAATCACAAGCACAGAAGGGGGAGTGAACGTTAAAGATGTAATGCATAAAAAATAGTTTACTGATCACTTTACCATGCAAAGTAGTTGTGGTAATATATGAGCAATGTGACTTTTAAGCATGGTGTAAACAATTTCTAAAGGACTATGGTAGTTACAGGATATAGAGTTTTGGAAATGTTGATTTGTCATTTTTTAAATCACATTAATTAATGAAACATTCTATTTTCCATTTAGAAGAAAACACACACATGCACACGAGATTATATTTGTGGAAAAATATTTTTCATATATACTTTGATTATAGCTTTTTATGTTGAAACTTAAGTCGTAATAATCTTATAAAAACTAAGATATTCTATAATAACAAATTTGAAATTTGACAGATATTTATACTTAAATTGTTATTATATAAAGCACACACACATATGTATATATGTATATATTATATATTTAAAATGCTTTTTCAAATCATGAAGTTACTTTGCATTTTAGTTTCTAAAGGACTGCTTTTCAGTATTCATTTGTTTTCTTACATTTTCATCTTGCTTCCCTTTTTTGTCTTTCTGAGATGTGTCTTTTTACCCTGGAAGGCTTGGTACTAGAGGAAGCCCAGACTGTCCTCAGCTTGCAACACTCCACTGTTTTTTGCCTCTGATATGCATGCAGGGATTATAGGCGTGTGCACAGTGCCTTCACTCTTTTGTTTATTTTCTTTGTATAAGATTCATTATTTATTAGTTTATGTAATAAGTACTTTTTAAAAACATTTTTGCATATAAAAATTTAATAATCCCCACTGACTGTATCAAATTCTAGTATGTGAGGAGATGAACAGAGCATCATGGAAGAGGCGTGGTGAGTGAGAAGGACGGCAGGGCGGGGCTGGCATTCAGACGTTCTGGGCTCAGCTCCTGCTTTGTAACTTGTAGGACTTGGAACAGGATAACCTCTGAGTATTGGTTCTCATCTTCAAAAATTAATCCATTTTTCTCTGATTATTTTTTGTGAAGATTAGATTTAATACAATAAACTCAAGTATGTTAATTAAAATGTAATGCAAGCTTCAGTTATTTTTAAGTAAGAGATTGTATTAATTAAATACTTCAAGTTTTTCTTGATGCTATTTTTCTCCCAACTAGATCCCTTTTCATGTCCAGTTTTTCCTCTAGTTACTTTATAAACCTGGGAGTGTTTGCTTCTGAAACTGGGCAGAAAAATTTTTACCTAATTCCAGAATGTTCCTTCCACACTTAAGTGTCTTCTGAAGTCATGGTTTGGGAGTCAAGAGAAATTTCAATAATAACAGGAAATTACTTTGCTCCTTTGAAAGGTCCTGGATTCTGGAATGAAGCCAATGGAGAAACCCGGTGAGCCTTGTGAGCAGTCGAGTCTTCCCTCCTCGGGGCACAGGCTCAGAAGTTAGGCTTTTTTTTTTTTTTTTTTTACTGTATGCTTAATAAAAGTAAAGTGATATTAAGAGAAAAGAATAGCAGTTTCACAAGTAAGTAGCAAATTAATGTAAAAGAAATAGTCTGGAAACAGGCTACATGTGAACTAGGCTGTAAAGCAATTATAAAGTGTATAGATTTAATCATTTAAAGTCTCTTTAAGTGGATCAAAAGCTAGTATTATTACCCAAGTTTATATTTGAGAAAATGATGTAATTCTTAAAATTATGTCTTAGTTTTCTATATGCTGATCTGTGTGTTTAAGATCCAGTAATACTGACCTTGCAAATCTTCCAAGTTTTGAAATTGGTTGGTTAGTAACTTTCTGACAAGATATTCAGGGCTAGAAATTCCTGCGAATCTTTGCCTTTTCCCTTCTCCTAGGTGTTCTTGTGTCCATCTCAAAGGCAGCTAGCTGTTCTATATCTAATAATGATATGATTGGGAGTTCTAAATGAAGAGGCAAGCCACTGTTAGTATATAAGAAGGAAAAATACATTCTAGCCATTTGGGTGTAATCTTACTGTTCATAGGTCTTTGCCATTTTATTCCTAAATTGCCCATTGTGGGAAACATGTGGTCTGGCTCATAGGAAATAATTTAGAATAATGGTAAACCAATGATTCTTGCATAGATATGGATATAAGAGTGCTTAAGTTTCTACATAGCTTATTATTATTGAGGGAACTGGGAAGATAGTACAAGAAAAGTCAATAGGGAATTTTTAAAATCCACAAACAGTAATAACAAAATAAATTGGGAAATGTATAAATTGTTTTTACTTTTTCAGTAGTGTGGGAGGCTAATTATACTTCTGCCTGAAGGAGTTTGTTAGTATTTGCATACACATAATGGAGACTTATTTTAGATTGCTATCATTACTTACAGTATTAGATGCGCTCACACATGTGTGTGTGTGTGTGTGTGTGTGTGTGTGAGTATGTGTGTGTGAGAGAGGGAGAGAGAGAGAGAGAGAGAGAGAGAGAGAGAGAGAGAGAGAGAGAGAGAGAGAGAACGAGAACGAGAACTGGACTCAAAGGTGATGAAAAGTACAGAGGCCCAAAGAACCAGACTTGGGTAACCTGGAAGATATTCTAAGTAGTACAGAGCGCCATGCTGAAATACATCATGTATCCCTTATCCCCTTACTGGATTCCACATGGCTAGGCTAATTTTATCTTGGATAGTTTAAATATGGGCAAAACATTTTAGTAGTTTGGTAAAGGGAAGGTTCAGTGTATGAAGAGTAAGTTAAGGTGAAGTGATATTACCGGCAGAGGGCAGTGATGAAGTATGATGTTCTTCCTGGCTGAGAGAGCTGACCATTGTAGTTAAACTGGGTATAGACCTTTACTTGAGTTTGAATCTTGAAATCTTGCACACTAAGACCTCTTCACATAGTTATTTGGCTAGACAAAATTCAGGCTAAGGTTGATTTGTTTATTTGTTTGTTTATTTTTATAGTGATTGTAGTGTTTTAAGTTAAGTATTTGAGCCTTGAAGTAAATAATTATTTTAAATAATTAGAATGTTCTCTTGGGAAGATAGTTGGGGCAGCAGGTACTTGCATATCTAATGTGTGCACAGTCATTCTGTCGCACTCATAAGGAAGTAGCTCACCCGACACACACCTGAACGCTTGGCTTCCTTTCACAGGCCTTTGGTCATTATTACAGTTTTATTTTTGTAATTATTTCTCTTTTATATTTATTGTAAAAATTCAAAAGGAAATTCTTAAACTACTAAGAAGTCTTTTTTGAATATAAAAAGTTAGGAATTCTAAGTAGATTACATTTTTATTTTTCATTTGTGGAGTAGAAATCTGAAACCTCGTGGGAATAGTTGAATGAATGAAGTAATTCTACAAACTTTATTGTGAATAAATTGTGAAGTAACACAAATACAAGTATTTCATAGACAGAAATCCCAGAAAAAAACAAATAGAAAAAATGAGTTACTTGTAACATGTACAAACATAAGCTAGCAAAACGGATCTTAGGATAATAAAATATTCTGCTTGCAGTTGTCCCTCCACCTTCCCCTTTTGAGATATGGTCTCTCTTCATAGTCCTGATGGCCCCAGAACTCATTATGTGGGCCAGGTTGGCTTCAAATTTACAGAGTATATTTGTATAGGCATGTGAGTATAGGCATGCACCACCATGCCCAGCTCACATGTTTGATAAATCATAAAGCTGAGAAAGTTACAAGATTAATGCTTTATTATACTCTCTATAATTCTAGTTCTAAAAAAAAAATCCTGAGAGTGATCTGAGGTGTGTGTAAAGAATTGTAGTCAGGTTTGTAGAGATGGCGTAGCAGGTAAGAATATTTGCTGCTTTAGCAGATTGTCTGAGTTTGGTTTTCATTATTTAGATTATTCAGATTGTTCACAAAAGCTTGCATCTTCAGCTCCTGGGGATACAGCACCCCCTTCTGGCTTCCACTGGTTCCTGCATGCATGTCTGTATACACTCCCACTCCCAAAATTTTATTTAAAGGATAAGAATATTCATGGCAGCTATTTATGACAATCACAAGTATTTTTGCTGTCCAATAGTAAATTGTGAAATAATTCAGAATAAATCCTTAGATGTGCCTTGGTAAGATTTTGGAGCCTGTAAAATATTTGATGTCATTGGAAATACTCATATAGAAAGCATATTTTAAAAAGTAGTTAATAAAGTATGCACTGATAATTCCTAGACTATAGCTTAGTGGCTGGATACTTCCTGAGGATGGCCAAAATAATAGATAAAGTAACACAAAATAATATAAAACTACTTTATTATTTTCTTGTTGCTGTGACGGAATACCTGGCAAAAATGACTTAAGGAAGTAAGAGCTCATTATGAATCACAGTGGAGCCTTTTACATGACACCAGACGTATGTCTCCTGTGTGATAGAAGGGCAGACTCAGCCTCAAAGTGGGAGGCACAGTTCTATAGACCAGAGTCCTAAACTGCATAAGAAGGGAAAAGAGGAAGCTAATGGAGACTAGCATTGGCTTTTCTGCTTCTTGACTGCGTGTGCCCTGTTTAGTCAAGCATCTGTCAGTGTTTCCTCCCCCAACATGGATGCAGCAGGAAGCAAATGTGCAGTTACTGCAGCTCCTGGTCCGCTCATTGCTCAGCCCAGCAAACTGCAGATGCTCTGAGATGTACAGTGTTGGGAAGCCAGGATGTTCTTTCTATTGGTTAAGTGTGTAAATGCTTTTTTGACTTAAAATGCTTTCATTTTTAATGGGGTTGTTGGGATATAATATCATAAGTGGTGCATCTGCACATTTAACTCTTAATAGATTGGAGAGTATTGCCATTGTAGAACTAACATCTTTACTGAACAATGTGAGAAGAGTTTAAAGTTTGTAATACCTTTTTTCTTGTTTTTAAGAATAGCTCAAAAACAGTTGCAGAATATGATAATAAAAAGATACTTTTGTACAAGAACTTGAAGGTGGAGGCATTTCCAAGGCAACAAGGTTTTGTGATGACTGTTCTTTTGGTTATACCTTTATTTCCCACTAACCTTTCTTTTGGCTGAAACATACTTCATGATTATAAGCAGTGTTTGGAAGTAGGACATTTCCTTGAAGTGAGTAAGGGTTCAGAGGAAGAGAAAAGTTAAGAATTTAGAGAGGGATTATTACTGCATAATAATAACCTGACGCTTTCTGAAACAGTTCTCCAGCTGTAGAAGGCAGGCCACACTTCCTCATCAATCTCCGTGGAAGGAGAAGTAGTGGGCTCACAATGATTTAACAGCTGATACACAGCCAGTATCATGTGGAGGTTTCACCTGCATAGATGTTTGTGCAGGACACGTGTGCCATTCCTCTGCAAGCCAGAGAAGGTGTCTTGTCATCTGGAACTCGAGTTCCAGAGAGTTGCTGACCATCATGTGGATGCTGGACTTGAATCTGGCTCCTCAGCAAGAGCAACAATCGTCTTAATGCTCAGCCAACTGTCCAGCTCCCTTTTGCTTCTTCTTAATCAACTTAGAGTTCGTCTATATATATAGTCTCTCTCTCTCTCACTCTCTCTCTCTCTCTCTCTCTCTCTCTCTCTCTCTCTCTCTCTCTCCACACACACACACACACACACACATCCACACAGCATCTGTAGATATGTTCAAGACAGTTATAAGACATTGAGAATTCACAATGAAATTCTTGTGACATGGGAAAGCAATTTTTATTCTGAGTGGAAAGTCAAAAGGTTTTGTCAGTTTAATGTCTGGTAACCAAATTGGGTGGTGGCATGTTTGAATGTAAAAAGGAAGGCAGGGGGCAAAGTTAGTAAAATGGTTTAATGAAGTAAAAATATTGTCAGTTTAAAGAATTCCACAATTTGTGGCATAATACTATGCTGGAGCTAGTAGAAATTGATGACTGGATTTGGTGTGTCAGGGAAGTGGCACAACTGGTGACTACCAAGTGTGTTTGTTTAGAAATTTGGGCAGCCAGAGTGCCTTCCACCAAGATGAGAAACAGCAGAGAACCCTGAAGAGCCTGTCTTAGAGTGCTGCTTAATTAAATATTTTTAAAATTTCTTTATTATTATTATTATTATTATTATTTTTATTTTTATTTTCTATATTCTTTGTTTACATTCTGAATGATTTTCCCTTTCCCGGTCTCCCCCCGCCCCGCCCCCATAAGTCCCATAAGCCCTCTTCCTTCTGCCCATTCTCCTATCAACCCCCTCCTACTTCTCTGTCCTGGTAGTCCCCTACAATGCTGGAACAAGCCTTTTCAGGATCAGGGACCTCTCCTTCCTTCTTCTTGGGAGCCATTTGATATGTGAATTGTGTCTTGGATATTCAGAGTTTCTGAGCTAATATCCACTTATCAGTGACTGTATTCCATGTGTGTTCTTTTGTGATTGGGTTACTTCACTTAGGATGATATTTTCCAGATCCAACCATTTGCCTATGAATTTCATGAATTCATTGTTTTTAATTGCTGAGTAGTATACCACTGTTTAAATATACCACATTTTCTGTATCCATTCCTCCATTGAGGGACATCTGGGATCTTTCCAGCTTCTTGATATTATAAATAGAGCTGCTATGAACATAGTGGAGCATGTGTCCTTATTACATGCTGGGGAATCCTCTGGGTATATGCCCAAGAGTAGTATTGTAGGGTCCTCCGGAAGTGTTATGCCCAGTTTTCTGAGGAACCACCAGACTGATTTCCAGAGTGGTTGTGCCAACTTGCATTCCCCCAGCAGTGGACGAGTGTTCTTCTTTCTCCACATCCTCGCCAACATCTACTGTCTCCTGAGTTTTTAATCTTTTTTTTTATTTGATATATTTTTTATTTACATTTCAAATGAATTCCCCTTTTTTGTCCCCCCACTCCCCAAAAGTCCCATAAGCCCTCTTCCTGAGTGTAAGACCTCGGGGGACGCAGACAACAGAGCTGCGGGCTGCTGCCTGCACGTAGGAACTTGGGAGAACAGGGGTACCTCTGTGGGCTGCCAGAAGCAGGTACTCTGCCCTGCAGAGAAGGCGGAGTGCCATCTTTGTCCCCAGCCTATCCAGACAGGCCACTCCAGGTACTGAGCTATCCCGAGTATAAGATCTGGGGTGGGGGGAGGACTCAGACAACTGAGCTGATCAGACAAAAGATCACTCATGGTATGCACTCACTAATAAGTGGATATTTACCTAGAAAACTGGACTACCAAAAACATAATTCACACATCAAATGAGATACAAGAAGAACGGAGGAGTGGCCCCTGGTTCTGAAAAGACTCAGTGTAGCAGTATAGGGTAAAACCAGAACAGGGAAGTGGGAAGGGGTGGGTGGGAGAACAGGGGGAGGGAAAGGGGCTTATGTGACTTTCAGGGAGTGGGGGTCCAGAAAAGGGGAAATCATTTTGAAATGTAAATAAAAAATACATCGAATTAAAAAAAAAAAAGAAGTACATCTTCCAACCAAGTATCATAGTTGTTTAGTACAAAATTGAAATATGTAGAATATTTTAAATATGCTCAGATTTGGTGATAAAAATTGCTCACGCTCTAGTCTTTTAATAATTGTTTATCATTTCAAGTTTACATTGGCTATATCTTTTAATCCTTGTTTTCAATATCTCACAAGTACGTGTAATAAATATATTTCCTTGATGTTTATTCTCTATGCAGCTTATATTCCACAAAAGTAGTACACAAATTTCTGGGCTTATTCTGGAAACAGAAATTGTAGAGCCTTAGTTGTTTACCATTAAGAATTTTTATCATTTTGAAAATAGATCTCTGGTGAGAAATTAATACAACTTAAATGTTTCCTCAAATTTCAACAATCAACATACGAAAATCAGAGAACAGTTTTAATTTCAACAGAGAATACCTGCTGGGCTATTTTCTTAAGAATTCCTGTAGCCAGGCATATCTTCTTCCTCAGTATTGATATGTCACCTTGTAACAGCTTAAACTATTTGGAGTTTTATAGAAATGGAGATGAAATAACCATAAGAACATGTAGTTGAGACAAGTTCAACTTGCTTAATTTTTAAAAAAAAATTTTTGATGGGTATTGCATTGAATCTGTATATTGCTTTTGGCAAAATGGCCATTTTAACTATATTGATTCTACCGATCCATGAGCATGGGAGGTTTTCCCATTTTTTGAGGTCTTCTTCCATTTCCTTCTTCAGAGTCTTGAAGTTCTTGTCATACAGATCTTTCACATGTTTGGTAAGAGTCACCCCAAGATACTTTATACTGTTTGTGGCTATTGTGAAGGGGGTCATTTCCCTAATTTCTTTCTCAGCCTGCTTATCCTTTGAGTATAGGAAGGCCACTGATTTGCTGGAGTTGATTTTCTAACCTGCCACTTTGCTGAAGTTGTTTATCAGCTGTAGGAGCTCTCTAGTGGAGTTTTTTGGGTCACTTAGGTAGACGATCATGTCGTCTGCAAATAATGATAGTTTGACTTCTTCTTTTCCAATTTGTATCCCTTTGACCTCCTTATGTTGTCGAATTGCCCGAGCTAGTACCTCAGGTACAATATTGAAAAGATAAGGAGAAAGGGGGCAGCCCTGTCTAATCCCTGATTTTAGTGGGATTGCTTCAAGTTTCTCTCCATTTAGTTTGATGCTGGCTACCGGTTTGCTGTATATTGCTTTTACTATGTTTAGGTATGGGCCTTGAATTCCTGTTCTTTCCAAGACTTTAAGCATGAAAGGATGCTGAATTTTGTCTAATGCTTTTTCAGCATCCAATGAAATGACCATGTGGTTTTTTTCCTTTGAGTTTGTTTATGTAGTGGATTGCATTGATGGATTTCCGTATATTGAACCAACCCTGCATTCCCGGGATAAAGCCTACTTGATCATGGTGGATGATCGTTTTGATGTGTTCTTGGATTCGGTTGGCAAGAATTTTGTTGAGTATTTTTGCATCGATGTTCATAAGGGAAATTGGTCTGAAGTTCTCTTTCTTTGTTGGATCTTTGTGTGGCTTTGGTATCAGCGTAATTGTGGCTTCGTAGAAGGAATTGGGTAGTGTTCCTTCTGTTTCTATTTTGTGGAATAGTTTGAAGAGTATTGGTGTTAACTCTTCTTTGAAGGTCTGATAGAATTCTGCACTGAAACCATCTGGTCCTGTGCTTTTTTTGGTTGGAAGACTTTCTATGACTCCTTCTATTTCTTTAGGCATTATGGGACTGTTTAGATGGTCTAGTTGGTCCTGATTTAATTTTGGTATTTGGTATCTGTCTAGGAAATTGTCCATTTCCTCCAGATTCTCCAGCTGTGTTGAGTACAGGCTCTTGTAGTAGGATCTGATGATTTTTTGGATTTCCTCAGTTTCTGTTGTTATATCTCCCTTTTCATTTCTAAGTTTGTTAATTTGGATACTTTCTCTGTGCCCTTTGGTCAGTCTGGCTAAGGGTTTATCTATCTTGTTGATTTTCTCAAAGAACCAGCTCCTAGTTTTGTTGATTCTTTGTATGGTTCTCTTTGTTTCTACTTGATTGATTTCGGCCCTGAGTTTGATGATTTCCTGCCTTCTACTCCTCCTGGGTGAAATAGCTTCTTTTTGTTCCAGGGCTTTCAGGTGTGTCATTAAGCTGGTAATGTATGCTCTCTCCATTTTCTTTTTGGAGGCACTCAGGGCTATGAATTTTCCTCTTAGCACTGCTTTCATCGTGTCCCATAGATTTGGGTATGTTGTGTCTTCATTTTCATTGTGTTCTGAAAGTCTTTAATTTCTTTCTTTATTTCTTCCTTTACCAAGGTATCATTGAGTAGAATATTGTTCAGTTTCCACGTGTATGTGGGTTTTCTGTTGTTTTTGTTGCTATTGAAGACCACTTTTACTCCATAGTGATCTGATAGGAGGCATGGGATTAGTTCAATCTTCTTATATTTGTTGAGGTCTGTCTTGTGACCAATTATATGGTCGATTTTGGAGAAGGTACCATGAGGTGCTGAGAAAAAGGTATATTCTTTTGCTCTAAGATAGAATGTTCTATATATATCTGTTAAATCTAATTGGTCCAAAGCTTCAATTAGTTTCATTGTGTCCCTGTTTAGTTTCTGTTTTCCTGATCGGTCCATTGAGGAAAGTGCAGTGTTGAAGTCACCCACAATTATTGTGTTAGGTGCAATGTTGGGTTGTCTGCGTCCCCTGAGGTCTTACACTCAGGAAGAGGGCTTATGGGACTTTTGGGTTGTGGGGGGACAAAAAAGGGCAAATCATTTGAAATGTAAATAAAAAATATATCGAATAAAAAAAAAGATTAAAAACTCGGGAGACAGTAGATGTTGGCAAGGATGTGGAGAACGAAGAACACTCGTCTACTGCTGGAGGAATGCAAGTTGGCACAACCACTCTGGAAATCAGTCTGGTGGTTCCTCAGAAAAGTGGGCAAAAAAAAAATATTAATTAATTTTTGTATTCTCATTTAAAATGTCTCCCTTCTCTGTCCCTCCTCCATGAGGCTCTCATTCCTTCTCCTCCCCTCCCGTTCACCCGTAAGAGGGTTCTCACTCACCCACCCACTCCAATCTTACCCATCTAGCATTCCCCGTCTCTGGGTCATCAATCCTCCACAGGACCAAGAACATCCATTCCCACTGAGGCCAAACAAGGCAGTCCTCTACTGCAGATGGAGTGTGGGGGCCACGGGATTGGCCTATGTGTGCTCTTTGTTTGGCGGCTTATTCCCTGGAAGCTCTGAGGTGTCTGGTTAGTTGATACTGATTTTCTTCCTATGGGGTTGCAGTCCCCTTTAGCCCTTTCAGTTCTTCCCCTAACTCTTCCATGGGGGTCACAGGGTTCATTCAGCCCAATGGCTGGTTAATAAGTATCTGCATCTGTCTTAGCCAGATGCTGTCAGTTCCTCTCAGAGCACAGCCATGCCAGGCTCCTGTCTGCAAGAACATCTTGGTATCTGCAGTAGTGTCAGGCTTTGTTTTCTGAGCATGGGATGGATCCCAAGGTGGGGCAGTCTCTGGATGGCCTTTCCTTCAGTCTCTGCTCCATTTTTTCTCGCTGCATTTCCTTTAGACAGTAACAATTCTGGTTAAATATTTTGAGATGAGTAGGTGATGCAGTCCCTCAACTGGGGGCCATGTGTGTCTACTGGAGGTGGTCTCTTCAAATTATATCTCCCAGCTGTTAGACATTTAAGCTAATGTTATTACCATTGGTTCCTCGGAGCCCCCCACATATGTGGTGTCTGGGACTTTCTAATGTTTTCCACTGTTCACCACCCCACACTGCTGCATATTTCTATTCATTCTCCTGGTCCTCTAGGCTTCTCTCCCCTCTTCCCCCTTATCTGATACTGACCCCCTTTTTCCTACCCTTCCCTCCCCCCCTGGTCCTTCCTACTCTGCCTTCTGTGATTATCCCCCCCCCCCTCTTCATGGGATTGAACCATCCATACTTAGGTCTTCCTTCTTGTTCACCTTCATATGGTCTGTGGGTTGGATCATGGCTATTCTGAACTTTTGAGCTAATCTTTTACAATACAAAGTGTTCCTAAGTCAGGTTTTTTTTTTTTAATTGTATATAGTCTTCATTTATATTTCAAATATTGTACCCTCTCCCGATTTCCTCCCTCCAAGAAAACCCCCAACCTATCCTCCCACCCCCACCTCCAAGAATATGCCCCTCTACACAACCCACTCCCACCTACCCCTCTTGATTTGCCCACGCTGGGGCATCTCTCAAGGCTTCATATTACCAAGGACCTCTCCTCCCACTGATGCTGGACAAGGCATTCCTTTGCTACACTTTTAGCTGGAACTCTGTGTACCCCTTGGTTGATGGCTTAGTCCATGGCAGCCCTGGGGCGTCTGGTTGGCCAACAACTTTGTTCTTCTCATAGGGTTGTAAACCCCTTCAGCTCCTCCAGTCAACCGTCCAATTCTTCCATTGGGGACCTCGTGTTCAGTCCAGTGGTTGAATGCTAGCATCTGCCTTTATATCTGTAAGGCTCTGGCACGGCCCCTCCAGAGGCAACCATAACAGGCTCCTTTCAGCATGCAGTTCTTATCATCCATAATAGTGTTGGGATTTGGTGACTATTTATAGGATGAATCCCCAGGTAGGACAGTCTCTGGGTGGCCTTTCCTTCAGTCTCTGCTCCACATTTTGTCTCCATAGTGGGTCCTGTGAATATTTTGTTCCCTTTCTCAAAAAAAAAATAAAAAAATAAAAAAACAGAAACAAAGTACCCCCTATTTGGTGCTCCTTCTTGAGCTTCCTATGGTCTATGAATTGTAGCTTGTTTATTTTGAGCTTTTGGGCTAATATCCACTTATCAGTGAGTGCATACCATGTGCACTCTTTTGTGATTGGGTTACCTCACTCAGGATGACACATTCTAGTTCCATCCATTTGTCTAAGAATTTCATGAATTCATTGATTTTAATAGCTGAATAGTACTCCATTCTGTAGATATACACATTATCTGTATCCATTCTTCTGTTGAAGGACATGTGGGTTCTTTCCAGATCTGGCTATCATAAATAATATTGCTATGAATATAGTGCAACACGTGTCCTTATTATATATTGGAGCATCTGCTGGGTATATATACTCAGGAGTGGTATAGCTGGGTCCTCATGTAGTACTATATCCATTTTTCTGAGGAACTACCAAACTGATTTCCAGAGTGTTTTTACCTGCTTGCTATCCCACCAGCAATGGAGAAGTGTTCCTCTTTCTCCACATCCTCTCTAGCATCTACTGTCCCCTGAGTTTTTCATCTTAGCCATTCTGAATGGTATGAGGTAGAATCTCAGGGTTGTTTTGATTTGCATCTCCTGGATAGCTAAGGGTGCTGAACATTTCTTTAGGTTCTTCAGAGCCATTCCAGTTTCTTCTCTTGAGAATTCTCTGTTTATCTCTGTACCCCATTTTTAGTAGGGTTATTTGAGTCTCTGGAAACCAACTTCTTGAATTCTTTGTATACATTCTTTTGGTTGCCATTTTGTCCTATTGACAGTGTCCTTTGCCTTATAGAAGCTTTCTAGTTTTATGAGGTCCCATTTGTAGAACCCACGTATCCAGGGCTCTTCCTCACTTTCGCCTCCATAAGGCTCAGTGTATCTGGTTTTATGTGTAGATCTTTGATGCACTTGGACTTGAGCTTTGTACAAGGAGAAAAGAATGGGCCGATTTGCATTTTTCTGCATGCTGACCTCCAGTTGATCTATCACCATTTGTTAAAAATGTTGTCTTTTCCCCCACTCAATGTTTTTAGTTCCTTTGTCAAATATCAAGTGACCATATGTGTGTGGATTCATTTCTGGGTCTTCAATTTTATTCCATTGATCTTCCTGCCTGTCTCTGTACCAATACTGTACAGTTTTTTGTTTTTTGTTTTTTTTTAAAAATCACTATTCCTCTGTAGTAGAGCTTAAGGTCAGGGATGGTGATTGCCCAGGAGATCTTTTGCTGTGGAGAATACTGTTAGCTATCCTGGGTTTTTTGTTATTCCAAATGAATTTGCAAATTGCTCTTTCTAGCTCTATGAAGAATTCATTTGGAATTTTGATGGGGATTGCATTGAAACTGTATATTGCTTTTGGCAAGATGACCATTTTTACTATATTCATCCTGGCAATCTTTGAGCATGGGAGATGTTTCCATCTTCTGAAATCTTGAATTTCTTACTTCAGAGTCTTGAAGTTCTTGTCATATAATCTTTCACTTTCTTGGTTAGAGTCACACCAAGGTATGTTATATTATTTGTGACTTTTATGAAGGGTATCATTTCCTTAATATCTTTCTCAAATTGTTTATCCTTTGAGTAGAGGAAGGCTACTGATTTGTTTGAGTTAATTTCATGTCCAGCTACTTTGCTATAGTTGTTTATCAGCTTTAGGGTTCTCTGGTGAAATTTTTGGGGTCACTTAAGTATAAGATCATATCATCTTCAAACAGTCATATTTTGACTTCTTCCTTTCCAATTTGTACCCCTTCGACCTTCTTTTTTTTGTCTAATTGCTCTGGTTAGGACTTCAGGTACTATATTAAATAGATAGGGAGAAAGTGGGCCGCCTTGTCTGGTCCCTGATTTTAGTGGGATTTCTTCAAGTTTCTCTCCATTTAGTTTGATGTTGGCTACTGGTTTCCTGTATATTGCTTTCACTATATTTAGGTATGGGCTTTGAATTCCTGATCTCTCCAAGACTTATCATGAAGGGATGCTGAATTTTGTCAAATGCTTTTTCAGCACCTAATGAAATGACCATGTGGCTTTTTTTGTTTGTTTTTGTTTTTTGTTTTTGTAGTTTTTTTTATGTAGTGGATTACATTGATGGATTTCCATATATTGAACCATCCCTGCATCCCTGGGATGAAGCCTACTTGATCGTGTTGAATTATCGTTTTGATGCATTCTTAGATTCCACTGTCCAGAATTTTGTTGACTGTTTTTGCATCAATGTTCATAAGGGAAATTGGTCTGAAGTTCTCTTTCCCTGTTTGGTCTATGTTTGGTTTAGGTATAAGCATTGTTGTGGCTTCATAGAATGAATTGGGTAGTGTTCCTTGTGTTTCTATTTTGTGGAATAGTTTGAAGAGTATTGGTATTAGCTCTTCTTTGAAGATCTGATTGAATTCCCCACTAAACCCATCTGGTCCTAGGCTTATTTTTTTTTTTTTCCCTGTCAGGAGACTATTTACAACTGCTTTTATTTCCTCAGTACTTATGGGACTATTTAGATGGTTTATCTGATTCTGTTTTAACGTTGGCACCTGGTATCTGTCTAGAAAATTGTCCATTACATCCAGATTTTCCAATTTTGTTGAATATAAGCTCTTATAGTAGAATCTGATGATCTTTTGAATTTCCACAGTTTCTGTTGTTATGTCTCCATTTCTGATGTTATAAATTTGGGTAGTGTCTCTGAGCTCACTGGTTAGTCTGTCTAAGGGTTTATCTATCTTGTTGATTTTCTCCAAGAACCAGCTCCTGTTTTTTTTTCCATAGTTCTTTTTGTTTCTACTTGGTTGATTTTAGCCCTGAGTTTGATTATTTCCTGCCGTCTACTCCTCTTGGGTGTATTTGCTTCTTTTTGTTCTAGAGATTTCAGGTGCACTGTCAATCTGTTAGTGTAATCTCTCCATTTTCTTTTTGGAGCCACTTAGAGGTATGAGTTTTCCTCTTAGCATTGCTTTCATTGTGTCCAATAAGTTTTGGTATTTTGTGAACTCATTTTCATTAAATTCTAAAAAGTCTTTAATTTCTTTCTTTATTTCTTCCTTGACCAAGCTATCATTGAGTAGAGCATTGTTCAATGTCCGTGTGTATATGTATTTTACATTGTCTTTTTTTTTTTCTTGAACTTCAGACCATCCTTAGGCTGTAATGATTTGATAGGGTGCATGGAGTTATTTCAATATTCCTTTAACTGTTTAGGCCTGTTTTGTGACCAATTATATTTTCAATTTTGGAGAAGGTACCATGAGGTGCTGAGAAGGTATATTCTTTTGTTTTAGGATTGAATGTTTTATATTTATCTGTCAGATCCATTTGCTCTATAACTTCAGTTAGCTTCACTGTGCCTCTCTTTAGTTTCTGGTTCCATGATGTCTCCATTGCTTAGGGTGTGGTGTTGAAGTCTCCCACTATTACTGTGTGAAGTGCAATATGTGCTTTGAGCTTTAGTAAAGTTTCTTTTATGAATGTCGGTGCCCTTACATTTGGAGAATAGATCTTTAGAATTGAGAGTTCATCTTGGTAGATTTTTTTTCCTTTGACCTTTTATCTTTTTTGACAACTTTTGGTTGAAATTTGATTTTATATGATATATAAGAATGGCCACTCCCTCTTGTTTCTTGGGACCATTTGCTTGGGACATTGTTTTCTACCCTTTGTCTCTGAGGTAGTGACTGTCTTTGTCACTGAGGTGGGTCTCTTGTATGAAGCAAAATTTGGGTCCTGTTTATGTATCCAGTCTGTTAGTCTATGCCTTTTTATTGCAGAATTGGGACCATTGAAGTTAAAAGATATTAAGGAAAACTGATTGTTCCTTCCTGTTATTTTTGTTGTTACATATGGAGTTCTGTTTTTGTGGCTATCTTCTTTTGGGTTTGTTGAAAGATGATTTTTTTTATTGCCTTTTGTAAGGGGTAGTTCCCCGCCTTGTGTTGGTATTTTCTACCCATTATCCTTTGTAGAGCTGGGTTTCTGGAAAGATATTGTGTAAATTTGGTTTGGTCATGGAATGTCTTGTTTTCTCAGTCTATGGTATTTGAGAGTTTTGTTGGGTATAGTAGCCTGGGCTGGCATTTGTATTCTCTTAGGGACTGTATGACATCTGCCCAGGATCTTCTAGCCTTCATAGTTTTTGGTTAGAAGTCTGGTGTAATTCTGATAGGTCTGCCTTTATAAGTTACTTGCCCTTTTTCCCCTACTGCTTTTAATTTTCTTTCTTTGTTTAGTGCATTTGGTATTTTGATTATTATGTGACAGGAGGACTTTCTGTTCTGGTCCAGTCTGTTTGGAGTTCTGTAGGCTTCTTGTATGTTCATGGACATCTCTTTTTTTAGGTTAGGGAAGTTTACTTCTATAATTTTGTTGAAGATATTTACTGGCCCTGCAAGTTGTAAATCCTTGCTTTCTTCTATACCTATAATCCATAGGTTTGGTCTTCTCATTGTGTCCTGGATTTCCTGGATGTTTTGAGTCACAAGCTTTTTACATTTTGCATTTTCTTTGACTGTTGATTCAATGTTTTTTATGGTATCTTCAGTACCTGAGATTCTTTCTTCTATCCCTTGTATTCTGTTGTTGATGATTGCATCATCACTCTTGACTCTTGAATTCTTTCCAAGGTTTTCTATCTCGAGTTGTCTCACTTTGTGATTTCTTTATTGTTTCTACTTCCATTTTTAGATCCTGGATGGTTTTCTTTAGTTTCTTCAGTTGTTTGTTTGTGTTTTCCTGAAATTCTTTAAGGGATTTTTGTTTCTCCTTTAAGGGCTTCTGCCTGTTGACCCATGTTTTCCTGTGTTTCTTTAAAGGAGTTTTGTGTTTTCTCTTTAAGTGCTTCTACCTGTTGGCCCATGTTCTCCCATATTTCCTTAAGTGATATTTGTATTTCCTCTTTAAGGGCTTCTACATGTTAACCCATGTTCTCCCGTATTTTTTCAAGGGAGTTATTTATGTCCTTCTTAAAGTTTTCAATCAGCATAAGGAGATGTGATTTTAAATCCAGCTCTTGCCTTTCCCGTGTGTTGGTTTATCCAGGATTTGCTTTTCTGGGACAACTGGGTTCTGCTGTTGCCATGTTGCCTTGGTTTCTGTTGGTAATGATCTTGCGTTTGCCTTTTGCCATCTAGTTATCTCTGGTGTTACCTGGTCTTGATGTTACCTGGTCTTGGTGTTACCTGTGGCTTATCTGTCCTGAAAACCTGTGTATTTGTACTCCTGGGATTCCTGCTTTCTTTGTGCACACAAGTATGTAGGCACTCCTGGGAGACCAGCTCTCCTGTGCTCCCAGGCCTCCCTCTCTGCACTCCAAATGCCCTGAGTGGAGCTGGTTCTTTAGGATGTATCAGGAGCTGGTGTCTTCACTGTAGCAGACCTGGCAAGTCTGCCTCAGCAAATAGGGCAGGTGATGGCAGAAGGGGCAGAAGGAATGGAAGGGGAATGGTATTTGGGAAGGCAGGGATTTTGGTGGTTGCTGGGTAGCAAGTTCAGCCAGACCCCCAGCAGCAACTCTGTGCTGGTTCTCTAGGAAGTATCAGGAGTTGATGTCTTCACTGTGGCAGAACTGGCAAGAGTCTGCCACAGCAGAAAGGGTAGGTGGCAACAGAATGGATTTTTATATTCTTATTGATATCAAATTGTGTGACTTAATTTGGACTTTTCTTTTGACCGTTTTGTAAACAAATTGCTGGTGAGATTATTAACTGGATGTTCCAGGTTTCCTTGAGAAATATTTGTAGATAGTTCCTTTTTTGTCTGTCAGTTTTTCATAGCTTTTGCCAGCTAGTGTACTTTGTACTTCTGAATACTAATGTATTGCTAAGCTGAAATGCACAGTCTATACTATTGTCTGACACATTGTTTTTGAGGTAAAGTCAGGAAACTTCTAGGTAGTGATTTTTCTTAAAAAAATAATTTTAAGGGTTAGATAGTGTCTTAGTCAGGGTTTCTTTTCCTGCACAAACATCATGACCAAGCAGCAAGTTGGGGAGGAAAGGGTTTATTGAGCTTACACTTCCACGTTGCAGTTCATCACTAAAGGAAGTGAGGGCTGGAACTCAAGCAGGTCAGGAAGCAGGAGCTGATGGCTATGGAGGGATGTTCCTTACTGGCTTGCTTCCCCTGGCTTGCTCAGCCTGCTCTCTTATAGAACCCAAGAATACCAGCCCAAAAGTGGTACCACCCACAAGGGGCCCCTCCCCCACTTGATCACTAATTGAGAAAATACCCCACAGCTGGATCTCATGGAGGCACTTCCCCAACTGAAGCTCCTTTCTCTGTGATAACTCCAGCCTGTGTCAAGTTGACATACAAAACTAGCCAGTACAGGTAGTTTTGATGTAGTACATGTTATTCCTCTTCATATTGCATAGTATATAAAGTCACATTTGATTCAGTCTTTACTTCTTAAATGTATGAAAAATGGTTCATGCCACAATTGAGTTCAAAAGTAAAACATCAAGAAGTAGCAATACTTTTTTGTCTATACCCTGATTACCTAGCTAGTGCTAATATTTTGGTAGTCATACTTTTATATAATTTTTGATATACTGCCCCTAAGTGATTTCACAGCATTCTTTCTTTTCCTCTTGTCTCATTTTAATTTTAAACTCACTTAAAAAAATAGCCAGCATTCTTTGTGAGTAGTGATATTCTTCTCAGACACGTTTTCTGTGACTTCTTAGCAGTCTTTCACAAAGATACATTAAAAAATACTGTAACTGATGTCCTGTTGATGGAGACCAGAACAGTTTAATTTTGTAGTAAACATTACAAATTTTACATAGTTTATGTTTTCAGAGAAATACAGTGAATTTGCCTTTTCTTTCTTAGAACTAGTACAATATAATATTTTGATAGGGATTGTTTTCATTCAGATGGAAAATTTCAAGTTGTCATATAATAGTTCCCAAGAAAGTACTATCAAAATTATTTTCAAGTCACTTTTTGAGTTTTCTGTGCTACCATTGAGAAATGGCTTCATCCTTTGAATCTTGCAAGTCTCTTCCCAGGGTTAATCTGTTTGTGTTACCTTCTTTTCTGAATTTGGGGCATATAGAAGATTTTCAACTCTCATTTTCTTCACTGTAAAATTTATGAAACAAACTGACGTGTATGAAGGTCCTTTTTTCCTCCCTCCCTCCCTCCCTCCCTCCCTCCCTCCCTCCCTCCCTTCCTCTCTCCCTCCCCCCCATCCCTCCTTCCTTTCTGAGCTTTACAGAAGGAATGGTTAGTTGCCTTGGTCAGGACCACAGCCTTTGTAGAACAGATGTAGGTTTGGTGCCCTGTTGTTCTACCATTTGAAAATGTGAGTATGGCCATGGTTTACTTTCTTAGTTTCTTTCTTTCTTTTTTTTTTCTTTTTAAGAGGTTGATGACCTGGCCTAGTAGTTAGAGCACACGGTGCTGTTAGAGGACTGCAGTTCAGTTCTCAGCTATCAGGTAAGTCATAGCGTTGAAATTCCCATTTAGGAGTTTTAATCCCCTCTTCTGGCCTACATAGGCTTTGTATGTATGTACAGACCTTCACACAATACCTCCATACAAATAATTGAAAATAAGCATAATATTATCTAACTGTTTTCATGGTTTAGGTAAAGTTCAGTATGACAATGTTTTTGGCATACAGAACTTTTGTTACTAGGAATATTAGATTCTACATTTAATGTGAATTTATACTTTATTGTAGTAAGGGTTGTTCTGCCCCCTGCCCCTGCCCCTCGTATTACATTTTAGAAATAAGTTTGTAGGGCTGGGGAAATGGCGCAGTGGGTAACGTTCTTGCTGTGCAAGCTTGAGGATCTGAGTGTGGTTTTCCTGGTACTTAGGGAAAAATCCAAACAGTGACACACACTTGTAGGAACAGTCTAGGAAGGCAGGGGCAGGATCCCAGGGGATTGCCTGTCTAGCTTAAATAGTAAGATACATGTTCAGCTAGAGATGTCTTAAAAATATGGTGGGGTGCTATGGAGGTTGACATCTGACATTGACTTATCGACTCCACACATATGTATGCACAGGTTTGTGGTTAACTGGTAATAATTATCTTGCTTAGTTTTGATACATGTTTCTGTAACTGGGCTAGAGTGACTAAGACACACATTACTTTTTTACTCTTATGCAGAGTCTTAAAATACATAAATGAATGAAAATAATAGAAGAATGGTTAAGAATAGCAAAGTAGCTAGCATCAGCATCTTTTATCAAGAGATAAAAGTATCTGCATTGAGGACAGGTACAAATCAAAGGGCTTTGTTTAAAGTATAGAAATGCACTAGTATTTTTGAAGGAAATGGAAGTCTGCTTCAGGTATTTTCAGGAGGGTGGGTACTAAGTGTGTTCTTAGTGTATACAATTTAAAAGTCTAGTTTTAACAAGATAGTGATGCAAATATTGGAATCTTTTGTTAGACTGAATTTTCTTGGGACTGTATAGACATTGCTCTGCTCAATGTCCAAGAAGTAAAGTATGTTGTCGGTGATCTCACTAGAGTGATATGCTTTTCCATAGCACATGCCTATGCATTTCTAGGTAGAGTATTCTATAGCTTAAGATTAAATTCTGGTATTTATGCAATACTTATTTTTTAGAGTGAAGGATCTGTAAGGATAGTAGAGGCTTGAGGTTTGAGCTTAATCGGAAGATGGGCTCCTTCCAGGCTTTGTGATCTAACAAAGGTTCTGACTCCTTAGTTTTTTGTTCTTATTAGTACAATGGGGAAATTAATAGTAGATATCTTAGCATGTTGTCAAGAAGATTAAGTGAATTCATATGAGTCAAATATGTAGAATAATATTTGATCCTTCAAGATGTTAGCATGCGCCCTCCCCAACACAAATAAAATCATCTTAACTACCACCTTACCAGAGAACATTTCTTTGTGAGGGGAATCTTGATTATAAAGGCTGAAAAATATTCACATTTTCTGCTCAGGAAAATGATTGCTTTGCATGAAAACCAATGTCATTGAAAAGTATTGAATATAATTGCTGAAAGGAACCAATGCTAAATACATTCCTTTGAATATTTTAGTTCTATAACAATAAATGTTCCAATTTGTAACATCACCTAACATTTGTAATGCAGAGTTTTATTTTCTCTCGTTCTGCAGATGTATTTTGGTTATGTATGGAGTAGTTGTATTGGATACTCCTTGCACAACATTTAAGAGTTAGTGACCTTGTTGTAGTTCATGCCTTCACCCTGCCTGTACACCATGCACTTCCTTAGTGCGCGCTCTCAGGCTTTCCTTCCTCTCATTCCCCAATCTTGTCTCTGTGGTCAAGAAATTCTGTAAACCTCCTCTGGAAGCGAGAGTCTGATCTTGTTTCTCTCCTTAAAAATGTTTTTAAGACTTCTTTTATTGTGTTCTGGTTAAAACTCAGAGTTGTTGTGAGGGCAGCTCTGTGCTCTGCTGAGCACCACCCTTCCAGCATGTGGAGCTGTGGTGGACACAGGGCATGCGGTCCCTCTCCCCGGCTCATTAGCGTGCATTGTGTGCTTGCACTGCTTCCTCTTTCTTTGTCTTTGCCATTCTGTTCATCTCACGCATTCTCATGCAGAATTCATTCCTGAATTGTCTCCCCAGACACGTAAGAAACTCCTTTACTTGCTTCTATTCTGCATTCAGAAGCTGTTTATGAATATTCTTATTAAATTACCTTCCGAACATGATTAGTTTTAGAATTTTCTCTGATATGCTACAAATATGTGTAAATAGGTGTGGCTGTGGCTAGGAGGTAAACTGCACAGGCTGATAGAGCGGCTGGTGTGCTAGGAGTTGCATGTTCTCACTGTGTGTGCAGGCATTTGGCCTATAGCTGAGAATAGAATGGAGCTGCCATGGGCCAAAGGGAATGCCATTCGGAGTTGATCGTCCCCACACTGAAGTAGTCTAGTTCTGGGGTTGAACGTAGCTATGTTACTGCTGAGATTCAGGGCCACGTGCTTCTGTCTCTGAATATCCTAGATCAGTCTTTGTCTCAGTAATGTGGGAGAGATAATGTACAGATTTATTTAGTGAAGAAGTGGAGTAGTTTTCTGTGCCATTGGCGGAACAGATTAAACTTTGACTGGTTGAGTGCCTCTCCCTGTGCAGTGCGGTGTGGGAGGATCACCAGCCAGTCTGTCTTATTGGCAGGGGAGAACTCCTAAATAGGGTTTTCCCATGGAAGCAGTGTCTTACTTGAAATTCCAGAAGTTTTACCAAAATATTTATGAAGTGGGATGATAGTACGTTACTGAAGAATCATCAAAGCAAGTATGTTATTAATTGACAATTTATTGACTTCATCCCCAGGGCCAATTTAAAGAAAGGGAGGGAAGGTTAGATTTGAAGCTATGCTTTGAATGCTGTGTGAGGTCTGTTTGAACTTTCTGGTTAGGCTGCAATTAATTAACTCAATTCAATTAGAATGTGAGTAAAAGTACACTTCTTTGAATCTATCAAAGGTATATTAATGGATGAGGTACTGACAGAATTGTGATTCTGAGTCTGGTTAATATTAAAGTACACTCCAAATTTACCTGTCATCATTAATCTCTTAATAAAATGTAACAATAACTAGTCAGTGTTTTCTATGCATATCCTGAAATTTCAGCATATATTTTTATCTATATAAAGTAATACATATTTATTTGATTTTAGAGAATGTAAGTAAGCTTTAAGCCTCCTCTTTAAGTGGTATTTTAAAGATGTTACTTGTTCTGTTAATTTGACCACTTCAAAAATTGTTAGAAATTACTATCCTCAGGTTTTCCAGCCTGAGCACATGCCTAATTTTGCAAATGTATAGATATAGTTGTGTGTGTGTGTGTGTGTGTGCATGTAATCAATTTTGAAAATGTCTACCTTTCTTTTATTTGCTGCTGTTAGATATTTAGTAGCTGTCCTAGTCAGAATTTTCCAGAGAAACAGAAGTGATAGATTCAACATACATTAAAGGGAGATTTTTAGATTGGCTCACTGATATGGTTGGAGTACTCAATGGCTTTCTTACAAAGGAGAGGCTAAACCTAGGAGTTCAGCAGTACATTAGGGTAGGTACCTCAGCAGCTATGCCTATCTGCTGCCAAAAGCCTTGAAAATCTCCAGAGAACCTCGTCTTCCAGTCTTTCAGTTGGAAGCCCAAAAAGCTAGTTTTAGTATCTATAGGAATTAGCAAGGTTTTCGGTTGACATTGGAAGCCTGAAACTGGCATTAATATCAGTCCTATCAGCAGCAACAAGGTAGGTGCTAGTACAAATGAATGCAGAGTGGATACCACCATCCAGTCTTTCTCTCTCTATGCCCTTTCTCTGGAAGCCTCTCAATGGTGCCACTCACATTCAGGATAACAGTGCACATCCATGAGGCCAGTTTGGACAATCCTTCAGAGATGTGGGTGAAGACTGACCTCATGGATACAGTCCCTTATTAAAGCTCTCCTCCTAGGCATTCTAAGTCAGGTCAGGCTCACAGATAAAACAATTCATCAATGCTTCATCATGGTCTGAAAATCCCCTTGCAAAAGTTGCCTGATCCATACAATATTTTTACTTTAGTTTTAGTCTGTTTAGACTATAAACTTGTATGAATAAAATTTATACAGAGAGTTTATACCATGTACTACAAGAACAGTGTTTTCTCAGTATAATACCTGAGATAGGAACTCCCAAGTCCCATTCACTATTGATAATGATTCTCAGTGAGGCAAAAATGTTCTCCTTGTTTCTAAAACCTTTTGGTATAAACTTAGTGATGCTGAGCTCAAGTGAAATATTTACATGTTAGTAGCAGTTACATGATTTCTAGACATACACACTTTTCAAAAAAAAAACCATATTTTGTATGTGAGTAAATCTAGGAGATCCTTGAACAAGTATAATTTACAGTAATCTGTTTCAAAGTTTGACTTTGGTTTTGTTAACTGAGATATGAAACTTATGCCATTGTCTGTCTGAATTTATTGCCTGTACATATTATTCCCTTTTGTTTTTTACTTCAGAGTTATATATTTAATTTTGTAGATCAGTTAAAAGACTGTATCATGTTTAGTACTGTTTTACTAAATGAAATTCACTATACCATATATATTTACAAATATGCTTATATATTTATAGTCATTATATTTTTTGGTGGACCCTTTCATCAGATGAGAAAATAATGTGAGCCTTGCCCTGGTGGAAAGGTGGGTCAAACAGAGGCAGAATTGGGGAATATAGAGGGTAATAGACGTGTAAATATGAGCAAGATATGATTAAACTGCATACAAAAGCATGATAATAAAAATGTGTATTTTTGAAGACAACAAGAAGTAAATCATATTGTAATTCCAGGAGTTAATAGTAAAATAGACACTAGAGTAAATATAACAGTAAGCTCTTTCATATGTTGAGTTAGTCAGTTCTTTAGGAACCATAGATAGTATGCGCTATGAAACCAACTGTTTTATAGACCTCTATTCATTGACTACCTGCTAAGAAATAATGTAAGGAATAGAGAACTGGATAATTCCAGAAGTATAATTCTATCTTGTTGTTTCCTGTATTGTACAGTCCTTTTAGGACAAAAAGAGGAATGAACAAATTATAGAATACAGAACTTGAGTGCAATGAAAGGATGTATCCTACTATTGAGAATAACTAATATGAGTGTATTTCTGACAAGAGTTAATTATATTGCAGTGGTTTACATGCATTTGAATCGCCTAGTTACTGCCACAGGGATACAGTAATACAGTGGCTTTTTCTGTAACATCTATTTATTACTGTCCCTTTTCTATCTTTTTTAAATAAATTTTATTTCAATTAGTAACCATATAAGGTGATGAAACAGTAAATATACCATGATAATATTTGAGTTTGGTTGGAAGGCTACACAAGGAAGTGGTTAGTTCAGATACTTACTTTGCCCTTGTGTATTATATTGAGACAGTTATATATTTTGCCTATGTATGTCATAAAGCAGGAATATAAATTCAGAAATGTAAGATTATATGAAATGATGAATATAATGTCAAATACTCAATGATTTAAATATTTCTGCTGTGTAAATTTCTCAACATTTCAGAATTTATTAAGAATATGTACTGGCTAGTTTTATTTAACTTGACTTAAGCTAGAATCATCAGCGGGGAAGGCGCCTCCATTAAGAAACTATTTCCATAAGATCTGGTTGTAAGGGATTTTCTTTTTTTGTGGTGAGTACGGTGGTCTTAGTCCAATGTAGATGGTGCCATCACTTGGCTCTTGGTCCTAGGTTCTATAAATCCTTCCCGTCTCAACTTGATCTTTGGTCATGGTTTTTTACTGCAGCAGTAAAAATTTGAAGACAGAATGGGTTTAACCCACTTTTGTTTATATGTGAAAAGAAAATAAATAGAGTATAGATATTGAAGTAATTATAAAGAAAAATTGTATATATGTACCTGTCTGAGAGGATATAACTTTACTATCTTTGTTGAGACCTCATATTCTTAGTTAGCATCACCTATTCAGTGCGATATCCAGGAGCTAACCACATAACTAGACTTAAAGATAGAAATTTTATGATCATTTTAGTAGATGCAGAAAAAGCCTTTGAGAGAATCCAATATACCTTCATTATAAAAGACTTAGAGAATGTAGGGCTAGAGAGAATATAACTAAATATATAAAAGTTGTATGTGAGAAACACACAGTCAACATCATCCTAGATGGAGTAACCCTTAAAACAATCCTCTCAAGTCAGAAACAAGACAAGAGCCCCACCATCCCATGAACAGCAGCTGGGACAAGAAGGCAAGAGAAGGAACTTAATGATGTGATGCTGTACATTAGATTATTGATATGATACTGTACATTAATGATATGATGCTGTTCATCAGATTATTACATTATTACATAATGATATGATGCTGTACATCAGAGGTCCTCAAAGTTCTACCAGAAAACCATTATAAATTATAAACACATTCTCTGTGGAAGGATGCAGAATCAACTCGCATAAATCAATAATCAGCTCTTCTATATACCAACTACAAATACGCACAGAAAGGAGGTTGTGGATAGACTCCCATTCATAAAAATAATGCCTTAATGAAAAGAAAGTATCTGGGAATAAACCTAATCAATGAAGTAACAGACTCTGAAAAATTTAAACCCCTGAAGAAAGAAATAGAGAAAGACACTAGTAAATGGGTCATGGGTTGGTAAAAATTAATATTGTGAAAATGGCTTTTTTACTAGAAATCTTACTAGAGATTGGTACAACCTTTCTGTAGAATCCTTTGGATTTAGAATGAAGACCAATCATTATAGAGAAGATTCACAATCTTAAATTTGATTTTCAAAAAATTTTGTGTCTTTGTGTACATATGTGCTTGTTGGGTACTTCCAGAGGCTAGAAAAAAGCACCAGGTCTTCTGGACACAGTACCATATCCTCCGCAAGAGCAGCAAGCCCTCTGAACTGAGTCGTCTCTAGTTCCCTTACATTTAGATTTCAGTTCTACTTACTGACTTGTTACCAATTTCTGTTGAGAAGTTAGTTGACCACTCTTAGTCTCTGCCTCCTTTCAAGAGAATTGGGATGATAGAATCATTTATATGCACAAAATAATGCAGTTTAGGTACATAACACATTAATGCTCATTTACCATCATCTGTATTTAAGTACTGTTAAATCATGACATGCCTCACATGTACTACATGCTGAACACATGTAAGGGAAGATTTTCTGTTTCAACAACGGAAGTTGGAAGGAAAGGAAAGTATTTGGGGCATTTACTACTATTAGGCCTATTCATAACACTTTTATCTTATATCTTATAAACAGTGCACACAATTTCTTCATTTTTTTTTAACCTGAGAAAACAAGCTTAAACTTGCATATTTCATGATGGTTTATTAACTGTCTCAAAGATACCCTGGCCATAAGTGGGAGAACCAGGAATTGAAGCATTAAGTTTATGTTCCCAGCAGCCTGTGTTCTAAGTGCTAGGCTTCAGAATGAGTACGGTTATTTAAGTGGAACTATGAACTCAATAAATGCTGGACCAAGCTCCGGGACACTGGAGAGTTTACTGTTGCCCTGCTTCACCCATGAGTGTGTAACTTCCAGTAATCTGCTTGTACTTGATTAATCTTGATTGTGTTCTGATGAAAAAAATTCATTTACTTGATTTGTAACTTGTTTTATAGAGCTAGTGATTTATTGAATATCTTGGAACCACATCCCTGACAGGCAGTATTTTAAGGTGAAATTGCTCTGTGAAGATTTTGTTAACCTGATGTTTTGTGGTTTCGCCTCATAAAACTGGTAAAGGACTCCCAGTGTGGAATGTTAATGGGGTGAAGTAATGAGTGCAGGCTGTGGTAGAAGGAACCAGACATGACCAGTTCTATAGTTCCTACTCCATGATCCTTGGGGGAGGTCTTTGTGGACAGTAGCCTTTCTAAAGATAAAAGCAATAGGTGATCTTTTCAATCTAACTCTTTAATCAAATTCTGAAGGTACATTAGATGACAAACTGTGCTATTAAGCATGGGAAATTAATTTATGTTAAGCCTAGCAGACTCTGCAAAATGATTTTCACCTTCTGAGTAATCTCAGTGACAAATTCCTTCTAGGCCAGCAACACCCTTATATTCTGTTCAGCTGTCAATGACTGGTACAGTCTGCTCTACTTGCATATCTCATTTAGGTAATGAAATATGTAGTTTGACTTTAGTATTAGTAGTGCTGATTTTATTTCACAGAATCAAAGAAATATATGTTTTCCCTAGAATTTCGTTTGAAAAAAAGTATAAATTACAAAAGTTTGAAATACCTTACTAGGGGCTCTAAACCCTCACTTTCAGATTCCATCAAAGGACCTTTGTGTATTTTGTTTCCCCCCACACCCACACTTTTGATTACTTAATAAGATTTTTTGTGGTGGAGGGGGAAGAATAGGATTCTTTTACTATGAAAGTTTGAGAGGCATAGGCACAGCTACAATTTAATTCAAGGAGCACCAAATTTAAAGTATGTGTTTTGGTTTGTGTTGCAATGACCATGAATCTTTTACTTTAAAAGAGAAGAAATCAGTGATAGATTGAGAGGAAGGTTTTTTCATTGAAGTGGTCAAAGGGAGAGAGATTTTAGTTATTTTTTTAAGAGTAATTGTTATATTTTGTGGCTTTACTTTCATTTAAAGGTTGTTTTATCTCTGTCCACTGAGCACACTGCTACAGTATCTATGAGATAAATTGGGAACATTTATATTTTCAAGACTAAACTCATTTTAATCTGTTGTCATTTGCTTCTGATCTGGTCAGGCAGCAAGTTGTAAACTTATTTTCCTTTTGATTCTCTTAAATATATCCCACATAATTCATCTTTGTTCAACCTCCTTTATATTCTTACTATTAGTCATAGTAATTACAATGCTGTTTGCCTTTTTTTCTTTAAATTTCTGAACTGTTTTTTTTTCTCTTTCTCTTATGAAGTCCTTTAATGACTCTGTATTTGATTTTAGATAAGATGGAAATGCCTCACCCAGTGCAGCTGATATGTATTATCTGGTTTGTTAAACTGAAGCAGTGTCATCTTGGGCATCATTTGTTCTTCAGACCACTGCTTTCCAGAGTAACAGGGACTGGTGATTTAGCCTATCTATCAAAGGAAGTTTTGTAAAAAGTGTTGTGCTTTGAGTACCCTTTACAAAACAATGCTAATCTGTTTATATATGTAGTTTAAGCTAAAATGTGGTATATCTAGAGGAGAGTTATAGTTCGGATATCATAATGTTATTCATGATTACAAGGACCTGGGTAAGATATTTTTATTAAAATGTTTGGTTGGAGACAAGCATATCAGCTTTCACCTATTAAATGATTTGTTTTTAACCCTTATAGCTTTGGAGTTCTTTTGTTTTGTTTTTATCTCTGTTTGTTACTTGAGAAATATTTAAACCATTTATTCCCTTCAAGGTACTTATAATCTCATTGAAATAATGAACTTTTAAAAGTTTTGTTTTGACTAAATTGTTTATTAATCATTTGATTAGTCAATCATTCTAAACATACTGTTAATATTGATTTATGTATAATCATCTCTTCGAATCAAGTTTATTGAAATAAAAATAAATGTCTTGCTCTTCCCTTTCTCAGTCATTCTCTTTTGAGCTTTTTTTTGTTTTACATATATAGAATAATTAAATATTAGACTGGCAAAAGTGAGAAGATAGATTGCTACAGAAATGTACACACACACACACACAGACACACAGACACATCTTATAGTTCACCGGGAACCCCGGTGACAATAGTGCATATTCTCTGACATAGAAAAAACAATTCTAACAGTTCGATGTTTCCATGGGTTTAACTTGGGGTTTCAATTATTATGATCATTTATGCTTCCTAGGTATTGGAATGGAAAATTGGACAAATCACCAATTCATAGGTTTTAAATATTTACTGTTTTGAATGACTTGGTATGTTCTTGGGCCAATCTGCTTTATGTCATGTTTATGCTTTATGTTTATGTTTATGCTTTATGGGTGCAAACCATCTAATTGACTAGTGTGTCCTTTCTTTCTAAGTATCTATCTCTGCAGCCATCTCAGTTCCAATATGGACTTTGATGTCATCACATGACATTGTCTGCTGTTCATCAGATAGTAATGGCTCCACTGTACAAGACTACTGATGTTGGTCATTCATATCTGTTAAAGAGCTCCTCTTAAATATAATGTTCTAACCATAGTAAAGAAAAAAATCCTGAGGTTACTAAACTTTGTAATAAGAATGCATGTTTTAAAATTTTTATTAGATATTTGCTTTATTTACATTTCAATATCACTGTTCCTCATTTCCTCTCCAAGACCCCCCTACCCCATTCCCATCCCCCTGCTCACCAACTAGCACCCCCCCCCCCCAAACTTTCCTGACCTAGTATTCCCCTACACTGGGTCATCGAGCCTTCACAGAACCAATGGGCTCTAGTCTTATTGATGTCTGAACAGGCTGTCCTTTGCTACATATGACTCTGGAGCCATGGGTCCCTTCATGTGTACTCTTTGATTGGTAGTTTAGTTCCTGGGAGCTCTGGGGGTATTAGTTAGTACATATTATTGTTCCTCATATGGGGCTACAAACCTCTTCAGTTCCTTGGGTTCTTTCTTTAGCTCCTCCATTGGGGACACTGGAGGTCCCCATGTTCAGTCATGCTGTGAGCCATGGGTATTTTGATTCCCCTTCTAAGAAGGACCAAAGTATCCACACTTTGATCTTCCTTCTTCTTGAGCTTCATGTGGTCTGTGAATTGTATATTGGGTATTCTGAGATTTTGGGCTAATATCCACTTATCAGCAAGTGCATATCATGTGTGTTCTTTTGTGGCATCAATTTGCCTAAGAAGTTCATGAATTGATTGTCTTTAATAGCTGAGTAGTACTCCATTGTGTATTAAATGTACCACTTCTGTATCCATTCCTCTGTTGAGGGACATCTGGGTTCTTTCCATATTCTGGCTATTTATAAATAAGGCAGCTATGAACATAGTAGAGCATGTGTCCTTATTACATGTTGGTGCATTTTCTGGGTATATGCCCAGGAGTGGTATATAGCTGGGTCCATAGGTAGTACTATGTCCAGTTTTCTGTTGAACTGCTAAACTGATTTCCAGAGTGGTTTTACCAGCAATCTCACCAGCAATGGAGGAGTGTTCCTCCTTCTCCAATTCCTCTCCAGCATCTGCTGTCACCTGAGTTTTTGATCTTAGCCATTCTTACTGGTGTGAGGTGGAATCTCAGGGTTGATTTGATTTGCATTTCCCCGATGATTAAGAATGTTGAACATTTCTTTAGGTTGAACATTCGTTCAGTATTCCTCAATTGAGAATTCTTTGTTTAGCTCTGTACCCCATTTTTTTTAATAGGGTTATTTGGTTCTCTGGAGCCTAACTTCTTGTGTTCTTTGTATATATTGGATATTGGCCCTCTATCAGATGTAGGATTGTTAATGTTCTTTCCAAATCTGTTGGTAGCTATTTTGTCCTATTTGACATTGTCCTTTGCCTTACAGAAGCTTTGCAATTTTATGAGGTCGAATTTGTCAGTTGTTGATCTTAAAGCATGAGTCATTGGTGTTCTGTTCAGGAAATTTCCCCCTGTGCCCATGTGCTCCAGGCTCTTCCATATGTTCTCTTCTATTAGATTCACTGTATCTGGTTTTATATGGAGGTCCTTGAACCACTTGGACTTGAGCTTTGTACAGGGAGAAAAGAATGGATCAATTTGCATCCTTCTTCCCGTTGACTGCCAGTTGAATAAGCACCATTTGTTGAAAATGCTCTTTTCTTCAGTGGATGGTTTTAGCTCCTTTCAAATGACCATAGGTGTGTGGGTTCATTTCTGGGTCTTCAATTCTATTCTATTGATCTACCTCCTGTCATTGTATCAGTACCATGCAGTTTTTAACACTCTTGCTCTGTAGTACTGCTTGAGGTCCAGGAATCTGATTCCCCCACAAGTTCTTTTATGGAGAATAATTTTCTCTATTCTGAGTTTTTTGTTATTCCAGATAAATTTGGAAATTTCTCTTTCTATCTCTATGAAGAATTGAGTTGGAATTTTGATGGGGTTGGCATTGAATTTGTAGATTTCTTCTGGCAAGATGGCCATTTTTACTATATTAATCCTGATAATCCACGAGCATGGAATATCTTTCCATCTTCTGAGGTCTTTTTAGATTTCTTTCTTCAGAGACTTGAAGATTTTGTCATACAGATCTTTCATTTGCTTGATTAGGGTCACACCAATGTATGTATTATTATTTGTGACTTTTCTGAAGGGTGTCATTTCCCTAATTTCTTTCTCAGCCTGTTTATGCTTTGAATAGAAGAAGGCTACGGATTTGTTTGAGTTAATTTTATATCCAGTCACTTTGTTGACGGTTTTATGGTTGGGTTGCTATCCCATTCCCTCCCAGCCTGGGTACAGGATATGGCCAGTTTGGGGTCCATATTCCCCATTATTAGTAGTCTTACCTAAGTTCATACTCATAGATTCCTGGGAGTTTCCATTGCTCTAGGTTTCTACCATTTTTCCAGAGATACCTACCCGCCCCTTCACCCCACCTCACCCGGCCATATTTCCACTTGTTTCTTCTAGTACTCTCCTCTTGGATTCCACCCCTAAGTGATTCCTTCTGTTACTATCCTCTCCTCAGTCCCCTGCCCCCTTGCACCCACACTGTCTATTCTGTTTCCCCTTCTTGAGTCCTCCTTGTTACTTAGCATCTTTGGGTTTATAGACTGTAGAATGGTTATTTTTTTACTTTCTGGCTAATATCCACTTAAGAGTGAGTATATACCATTTTTTTTTCTATTTGGGTTTGGGCTACCTCACTCAGGATGGTCTTTTCTAGTTCCATTTATTCACTTGTAAATTTCATGATGTCGTTGTTTTTAATAGTTACGTAATACTCCATTATGTAAATGTTACATATTTTCTTCATTCTTTAATTCAGGGACAACTGGATTGTTTCTAGTTTCTAGCTATTTTGAATAAACCTGCTATAACATAGTTAAGCAATTGTTCTCATGCTATTGTATAGTACAGTTAGGTTTCGGTTTAGAAGAATTCTCAATTTTCTGAGAAACCACCTAATTGATTTCCAAAGTTGCTGTACATGTTTTCACACTCCCACCACCAGTGGAGGAGTGTTCTCCTTGCTCCATGGCCTCCTCAGCGTGAGGTGGTGCTTGAGTTTTTTATTTTAGGCATTCTGATGTGTATAAGGTAGAATCTCAGAGTTTTGATTTGCATTTCCCTGATGAGCAAGGACACTGAATATTTTAAAGTTCTCAGCCATTAGAGATTCCTCTGTTAATATTTCTCTGTTTATGTTCTTCTAGTAGCATCATGAACAGTGATTTTAAATCTAAATCTTGTTTTTCTGGTGTGTTTGTGTAACCAGGACTTGCTGATATTGGAGAGTTTGTTTCAGACGCTGCCATATTGCCTAGATTTCTGTTAGTAGCGTTCCTGCTTTGCCCTTTGCCATCTTGTTATCTCTGGTGTTAGTTGGTCTTGTCTCTGGCTGGTGTTTGAGCCTCCTGTGAGGCTATAGGGCTATTTCCGTTCATAGCGGCCCTATTTATAATTGCCAGAAGCTGGAAAGAACCCAGGTATCCCTCAACAGAAGAATGGATGCAAAAAATGTGGTATATACACAATGGGGTACTATTCAGCCATTAGAAACAATGAATTCATGAAATTCTTAGGCGAATGGATGGATCTGGAGAACATCATACTAAGTGAGGTAACCCAGTCTCAAAAGCTCAATTATGGTATGCACTCACTAATAAGTGGATATTAGCCTAGAAAACTGGAATACCCAAAACATAATCCACACATCAAATGAGGTGCAAGAAGAACGGAGGAGTGGCCCCTGGTTCTGGAAAGACTCAGTGTAGCAGTATAAGGCAAAACCAGACCAGGGAAATGGGAAGGGGTGGGTGGGAGAACAGGGGGAGGGAAGGGGGCTTATGTGACTTTCGTGCGTGGGGGACCAGAAAAGGGGAAATCATTTGAAATGTAAATAAAAAATATATCGAATAAAAAAAATATTTCTCTGTTTATAACTGTACCCCATTTTTTTTTACATTGGGTTATTTGGTTTGTTGATTTGTAGTTTCTTGATGTTTTTCTTAAAATATATTTTTTGAATATCAGCCCTCTGTTGTATGTAGGGTTGGAGAATTCTGTAATTCATATTCTGTAAGCTGCTGTTTTGTCTTATTGACAGTGTCCTTTGCCTTATAGAAGCTTTTCAATTTCATGTGGTCCCATTTATTAATTGTTGGTCTTAGTGCCTGAGCTGTTGGCGTTCTGTTCAGGTAGTTATTTCCTGTGCCAATGTGTTCAGGCTATTCCCCACTTTCTCTTTTATGAAGTTCAGAGTATCTGGTTTTATGTTTCAGCCCTTTATACACTGAGTCTTGAGTTTTGTGTAGAGTGATGGATATGCATCTATTTGTATTTTTCTACATGCAGTTAGACTAGCACCATTTGTTGAAGGTACATTCGTTTTTTTTGTTTGTTTGTTTGTTTGTTTTTTGTTTTGTTTTGTTTTTTAAAGTTGTATAGTTTTGGCTTCTTTGTCAAATATCAAGTGTCTGTGTGTATGTGGATTTATCTGTTTGATTCCATTGATTAACCTGTCTGTTTTTATGTCAATACCGTGTGACTTTTATTATTATTGTTTTGTAGTACAGCTGGAAGTAAGGGGTAATAATACCTTTGAATGTTCATTTATTGGACAGGTTTGTTTCAGTTCTCCTGGGTTTTTGGTTTTCCCATGTGAAGGTGAACTATTGTTTTTTTTTTTTTTTAATATCTGTAAAGAATTGTGTTGGAATTTTGATGGGAATTGCATTGAATGTGTAGGTTGTTTTTGGTAAGATGCTCATTTTCACTCTGTTAATCCCCCTATCCATGAGCATGGGAGGGAGCTCTCTCCATCTTCTGAGATCTTATTCCACTTCTTTCTTCAGAGACTTGAGTTTCTCGTCATACAGATCTTTCACATGCTTAAATAGAATTATAACAATATATATTGTTTGTAGCTGTTGTGAAGGGTGTTGTTTGCCTAATTTCTTCCTCAGTCGATTTTTTGTACAAAACAGGGCTACTGATTTTTTTCTTTAGTTGATTTTTTTATCCAGCCACTTTTCTGAAGCTCTTTAACATCTATAGGAGTTTGCTGGTGGAGTTTTTGGGGACCCTATGCATGCTCTCGTGTCATCACTAAACAGCAGTATGTTTACTTCATCTTTTCCATCTTTTTCCCCTTAATCTCCTTTAGTTGTCTCATTGCTATAGGTAAAACTTCAAATACTATATTGAATAGATAGAGAGCAAGTCCCTGATTAGAGTTGGTGTCCTTAGATTTGTGCCTTGTATCCCTGATCTCTCCAAGTCTATCATCGTGATTTTTTCCAAAGGCTTTTTCAGCATCCAATGAGATATATGATTATGTTTGTTTTTTATTTGGTTTTTCTCTTTCAGTTTGTTTATATTATAGGTTACATTGACAGTTTTTTTACAAATTGAAGTAAGATGTAATCACTCTTTGATTTCCTCAGTGTCTGTTGTATTGTTCTGTTTTCCAGCCTTGGACTCAGAGGTAGTGTTTGTCTTTGACACTGAGATGCATTTCCTGGATGCAGCAAATTGTTGGGTCCTGTTTACGTACCCAGATTGTTAGTCTATGTCTTTTTATTGGGGAATTGAGTCCATTGATGTTAAGAGATATTAAGGAATAGTGAGTGTTGCTTCCTGCTATTTTTGATGTAATTCTTATGTTTGTGTGCTTATCTTCTTTTGGGTCTGTTGAAAGATTAATTTCTTGCTTTTTCTAGTGTGTAGTTACCCTCCTTTTGTTGGTGTTTTCTATTCATTATCCTTTGAAGGACTGGATTTGTGGAAAGATACTGTGTAAATTTGTTTTTTGACATGAAATACCTTGGTTTCTCCATTTATGGTAATTGAGAGATTTGCTGGATATAGCAGTCTGGGTTGGCATTTGTGTTCCCATAAGGTCTGTATGACATCTGCCCAGGTTCTTCTGGCTTTCATAGTCTCTGTTAAGAAGTCCTGCATAATTCTGACAGGTGTACCTTTATGTTACTTGACCTTTTTCCCTTACTGCTTTTAATATTCTTTCTTTGTTTAGTATATTTGATGTTTTAATTATTATGTGACGGGAAGAATTTCTTTTCTGGTCAAATCTATTTGGAGTTCTGTAGGCTTCTTGCATGTTCATGGGCATCTCTTTAGGTTAGGGAAGTTTCCTTCTATAATTTTGCTGAAGACATTTACTGGCCTTTTAATTTGGAAATCTTCACTTTCTTGGAAATCTTCACTCTCTTCTATACCTACAATCCTTAGGTTTGGTCTTCTCATTTTGTCTTGGGTTTCCTGGATGTTTTGGGTCAGAAGCTTTTTGCATTTTTCATTTTCTTTGACTGTTGTATCAATGCTTTCTGTGGTATCTTCTGCATCTGAGATTCTTCTATCTCTCGTATTCTGTTGTTGATGCTTGGATCCATGACTCCTGAATTGTTTCCTATATTTTCTATTTCCGAGTTGTTTCCGTTTGTGATTTCATTATTTTTTCTGCATCCATCTTTAGCTCCTGGATGGGTTTGTTCAGTTCCTTCTTCGGTTTTGTTGTGTTTTCCCTTAGTTCTTCAAGGGCTTCTCCCTGTGTACTTGTGTTCTCCTGTATTTCTTTAAGGGAGTTATTTATGTCCTTCTTGAAGCCCTCCATGAAACCCTCCATCAGCATCATGACCTGTGATTTTTAAATCCAAATCTTGCTTTCCTGGTGTGTTGGGGTGTCCAGTACTTGCTGTTGTCAGAGAATTGGGTTCGGATGGTGCCATATTGCCTTGATTTCTGTTAGCAACGTTCCTTCATTTGCCTTTTGCCATCTGGGTATCTCTGGTGTTAGTTGGTCCTGCTGTCACTGGCTGGTGCTTGCCCCTCCTGTCGCCTGCAGGCCTATCTCAGCAACCCTGGGTCACCTGCTTTCCCCTGGCACAGATTACTGTGATGCTGCTGAGCTCCTGGGTGCAGGTGGAGTCCTGGCAGGGTGTGTCACAAGCTATCCTGTACTCTGGTGATCCCTGCCTACCTGTCTCTGCCCCTCTACGTAGTCACAGGAGCACAGATGGAGGTGCCTCACCTCTAAGCGCAGGACTCCCTCCAACCACCTCCCTGCAGGGCAGATGACTCCTGGCAGGGTAGGTGTCCAACTGACTGGCTGTGGCGCTGCTGAGTTCCTGGGTGCACCCAGAGTCCCGAAAATATTTCCGATAAAATAAAAGAGATACATGGAAAACACATTAAAATTGAAAATTTTCATGAAAAATTAAAGAGTAAACTGGTAGACATAAAATACCTTGCTGAATTAATTGAAAAAGGAAGTAGAAACATTTTATGATATCATTGAATATTTACATTGAAAATATTTCTGATAAAATTGTAGAAAAATGTAGAGAAACACGTTAAAATTGATGATTATCATGGAAAATTTTATACAGATATAATAATGGTAGGTGTAAAAGTATTCCTAAGTTTATTGAAAGTGGAATTATAAACATTTTCTGATAAAGTTGAAGATTTACATGGATAATATTTCTGATAAAATTGAAGAAAGATATAGAAAAACATGTTAAAATCAAAGATTATGGAAAATTATACAGATAATATGGTAGGCATAAAAATAATTCTAAGTTCATTGAAAGTGGAATTATAAACATTTTTAGGTAAAATTGAAGATTTACATGGAAAATGTTTCTGATAAAATTCAATAAACATAGGAAAACACGTTAAAATTGACTTTGGAAAATTATACAAATAAAATAGTAGACACAAACAACCTTTCTAAATTAATTGAAGGTAGAATTAAAAACATTTATAAATGGAAGATTTTATAACTAAGAGAATGCTGGCTTTTAAAATTATGTAATTTTATGTGTTCTATTTATGCTTTAAACGTACTTGTGCCCCCTTTCCTCTAATCCACTAGCAATAATGAAGGGTATATAGATAGTCTGTTAATATAATTCAGAAAACAGAGATTTCAGTGCTAGAACAAAGGCAAGTGACAGTGGCAGGCAGTTTTGATATGTAAATTCTTAACCATAGTGAAAAGATCTTCTTTATTTTGCACTTTGGTCATAAGTTCTATGAATGAATAGTGTGCATCATTATCTGTGCCACTGTAGAAATCTCAGTTCCTTGGAGGGAAATCTGCACTGTCCTGTTCTGTGTTGTATTTATTCCCAGCAGGCAGTGGTGTTTATTCTCTCAAGGTTTGCTGGAGGCAATGTGGGGACTACTGGCTAGCAGTAGCCCACTGTTGTAAAATACTGTCTCTTGTGACAGTATAAACTCACCAGAGCTGAAAATACACCAAAGTGTGGAGTTTATCACTCCCTTCTGTTTTCTCCCCTGTAAAACCAAGATAACACCTCTGTATAGAATAAACAGCTAGAAGCCCTGGTGTCATCACCACAAGGGACCTTAGAGTGATCTTCTCTGATAATCCACTAGACCTTCAGCCAGTTTATTGGAGAACTGAGGTAGGTTCAATACCTCATAATAATGACTCTGAAAATCTGTATGTTTTACATCAGTGGTTGGCAGTGTTTTTAAGAATGGCTAGATAGTGAATTTTTGAATTTTTTCTTGTCTGAGTCACAGCTGATCCATGCTGCTGCCATAGCTGGGCAGCATTCAAAAGCAACATGTAAACAAAAGAAAACAATCCATTCCAATAAATTTTATTTTTATTTTATGGAAATTAGTTTTAATTTCATATGATTTCTCAAGTCATGCAATATTTTTTTGCTCATTAAAAAAAATTTTTTTTTTTTTGAGTTGTAAACCCTTTCTAGTTTTCAGTCTGTGTTAAAACAGATTTTGGCTTACAGAATACAATTTGCTGGTTCCTTTCTTAAACAGGTTTCAAGGCCCAGTCATGAACTCTACAATAGGACACCAGAGACTGCTTCTCCCATGAATGAACTAGACTTGTGTTTCTTTTGTAAATTTTAAGCACTCTAGTGTGGGTGTGTGTGCGTGCACACGCTCGCATTGTGCACTTGATATGATAGGCCAGAAATCTCCCTTAGATAATGTTCCTTGGTAACTACCCACCTTGAGGTTTTAAACATATTCTCTCACTGGGACTTCTCGGCCTCAATAGATCGGCTAGGCCAGCTGCTCAGAGGGTTCCCTGGCTCTGCCCATTTTTGCCTACCCACCACTGGGTTATAGTTACCATGTCACCTTGCCCAGTCTTTTCATGTAGGTGCTGGAGAATTAAGCTCAGATTTTCATGCATGTATGGAGAGCATTTTCTGACTGAACCATGTCCCCATTTCAATCACTCTGATTTTGAAAGGATAACTTTTAGAGGATGTATCTAGAATGTTCTTCATGGCCTCTTGGGCTATTAGAGAAATTAGCACACTTTTCTTCACCCCAGACTGGGTAATGGATGAGTAGGATTATTTTATTCAGATACTAACAGTTACTGTAGAAGTAAATGAAGAAAAGTGCTCTTTGTTATGATTACCTCATACATCTGCGAATCCTTAAGGACCTCCTTCATGAGCGTGAGCACTGCCCGTCCCTATCATTTGAACACTCCAGTACTCTCACTGCCAGAGTGCGCTTACCAAATCACTGCCACCTTTCTCTCACAGGACACTGGATCCTTCTTTGTGTCTTTCCTTTGAAAGATTGTTTCCCAAGATTTGTTAATTAAACTTATGCTTCCGATACATAAGAATACTAGTTTAGAAAGGGCACAAAGGCTGGCAGAGCTCTGAATTTGAGGCTACACCTGATCTAGGTAGTATGCTCTAAGCTCACCAGGGCTACATAGCTATAAAAAAGAGTAGCATGGATGAATGTAACCAGCACAGCTATAGTGTAGCTCTAGGGCTTTTAATTTAAGGTGCAGGTCCTTGAGGACACATGGTTTGAAAGGATGTTTCACCAGATGAAAAAGAGAGAAACCACTATGAGTTGATAGGCCTTTTGGCATACACTGTGCCTTTGAAACAGTGAGTCAGCATCCTAGCATTTTTGTCACCTGTACTCTGCTTCTTTACCTTGATTAATGATTGGCAAAACAGTGACTCTTGAAGTCCCTGGCTGAGTTATTACTTGTATAAAACGAAAGCATTTCTATAGGTGGAAAAAGCCCATCATTTCCCATATGGTCATTTACTTCTTTGATTATGAAAAAGTTGATTTATGCTTTGTTTTATGTTGGGGAAGGCTTTATCTAGTCTAAAGCAACAAATCATTATGATTTGGTTACATATAATACTGACCACCTTGCCTTATGCACCAGACACAATTGAACTAATTTTCTATAAACAACTATGGAGTATTATATAACAGATCACTTAAATTTAGCCATTAGCTCAAAATAAACAGACAATGTCATGTATTTTATTATGACTCAGAAATACAAAACAGTACTATTAGTCCTTTGCAGTTATTATAGGAAGCATATGCTCATCATCAATACATACTTTTGAGGTTGGAAAATATTTTGGAGTGAAGTGATGCTAGTAAGTGACAGGGGTGGGAGACTAAAAAGAGTATGAGACAAACAGTGTGACTTAGTGCCCACGGGATCAGGGGGATTTGCATAAAATGAACAATTTATAGATGAAGACCTGAGTCTGAATCCTCTTCTCCAGGTTTACTACTTTCATGATCTTAGATTATTTACCTCCTTATATTGTTAGGGAGAGTGCAATAAAGCCGTGATGTGTTTAGATTAGACCCCATTAGTTTTACTACATAACATTTTACATGAATTTATATTTTATATCCTTAGACAAAGAACATAATGACCACAGTTCAGGGACCACCTTTTCCTTTTGCATTCAAAATAATAAGAAAAATAGCTATCTAAGATGAGTGTATTGTATATAAAATAGTGAGTCTTTGAAGACAGAAAAAATGTATGTTCTTTAGATGGTCTCAGCTTATAAAAGTGGATACTTTCTGCCTCTTGTTAAGTAAGCGGGTGTGTTGACTTCAGTATTCAACCATTTAGGTCTAGAACCTGACAGGGACAGAAAGGAATAAATCAAGGACAGTCAGAAAACTCAAGTACAGAAAAGCTGGAGACAGATAGGCTGTGCACGTTCTGATGGAGCTGCACTGACTACCTCAACTACCCAGAACCTCAGCTCAGCTTATTAGGTAAAATAGAGAGAGGAAGTGATTAGCAAGTCTTACTAGGAGGTCTGAGGCTGCAGTCATCCTGGTCACAGAAGCTGTAATTGCTAGCTTTTGTATACACGGGTCAGTCACTGGTAAGCGTTTATACTTGAGCAATAGAATGCCTTTCCAAACCTTCCTCACAGGAAAGGCTCTGACATTTCCCAGGGCCCTGGATTTTGGTCCTTTACATGTCTAGCTCCTGTTAAACAATGTCCATTATACTCAGAACGTTTACTCTACATGCCCACTCAAACTACAGTCACCACTGAGTGGAACAGCTAAGGCTTTTGCTAGAAATAGCTAAGAATGCACTACAGAGCTTTGAAATAGCAATCTGCTTTATAGTAAAGTCAAGTCCTGGGTTATTTCTGTGGTGAAGATCTTTCTTATTTTATTCTCCAGTTCCTCCTACGGGATCCTACTTTAACTCTTACCCTTTTCAAACCCATTTTACTGATGATGGCACATTCTCTAAAGACTGAAGCAATTATCAAGCACCTTGTCCCCCACACAACTCTTAGGTACTTCAGTAAAGTCTTCTGGTGTTCTTCACCCTTCTTGCTTCAGGTGGAAGAGCTGTGCTCCTGTCTAAACCTGGTCCACCCTACTCATCTCTTCTACATCCTCACGGACACTATGACAATAAATCTCAGCACTTGTCCAGTCAGGTCTGCTCATGCTTCCTTCTCTGGATTTTCCTCAACAGCTCTAGATGTGCTGCTTCTGCACCATCAACACTTCCTCAGAGTCTGTTTCTCTTTCCACCCACCATATTTCATTATTTTGTTCATGTAAAACTTCTCAAAAGAATGATCTGTTCCCTTTATTGTCCGTGTCTTCTTTCTTTCGTGAACTCTTATAAGTGGTCTTTTGCTAACTCCACCTGTCTATTCCATTGAGGCTGATCTCGCCTAAGTTATGAGGGCCCCGAATCTATTCAGTTGACATGTCTCAGTCCTTATTTTATACAGTTGGTGTCACTGTTTGACCAAGTTGGCATCTTTCTCACGTTTGGACCCTTTATCTTTCTTGAGCACATGCCTTTAATTGTAAATAATACTTCTATTAATTTTTTGTGACTTTCAAACACTGAAATTTGATCACATCCATCCCCAGCTTTGCCCTTACCTCCTGCCATCCACTTCCATCTTCCAACTCCAGTGTGGTAGTTCGATTTGTATGTTTCCCATGTTCTCATGCTTTTGAATATCTGATCCTTAGTTCATGGGTGATGCAAAGCTTGGAATGTAAGTAGCGGCTGTATATCAGGAGGTATGTCACTAGGAGAAAACTTTGATATTTAAAAAGATTGAAGGCATTCTCAGTGCATCTTTCTCTGCCTCCTGCTTACTGATCAAATGTGAGCTTTATAATTGGATTTAACAAAGACTCAACTTACTATGAGAAACTTAGCCATCTACTCAGTGCCAGTGAAGTCACTGATCTTAGAGGAGAACCTACAATCACTGCTTTACTAAGCTAGCACAGTTCTTAACATCAATCTAAACATTTTTCCTCATAACTACAAATAAGTATAATCTTTTTATCAAGGAAATTTCTTTTTCAATAGATGGAGACCACTGCCAAAAAAAAAATAATCTCAATCAAAAGGGGCAGAGTTATGGTGCCCAGTTTCAAAAGGTATGCCTAGAAAATAACCCCACAGCTAAGGCACAGGAAACATTGTAGAGGAAGGGGTGGAAAGATTATAAGTGCCAAAGGATCAGGGAGTTTGCTTTGTAATTCTGTCTTTTACTAATGTTAGAAGCTACTACACCCATGAAGTCTGACCAACATGAGCTGAGCAAGTATGACATAAATAGACATGCTAAAGATACAGGTATAGGGACCCAGGTTGTTCGCCCTAACAAAGAGAGTTGGAAAAACAGTCTGCTCTAGGGAAAAGCATTTAAATTTGTTATCCACTACCAAACTTGCAATCCTGGCATACGTATGAGAAACAGTATATCAATGGAGCAAATTGTAGTTAGGAATGTATATGTATATATGTATATGTATAGATGCATATAATAACAATGCAAAAAGAGGCCATGAATTCAAAAGTAGCAAAGAGTTGTATATGGGAGACTTTGATGGAAGGAAAGGGAATGGAGAAATTATATATACTTATAATCTCAAAAAAAAGTATATGTGTATTAAGGTATTCCTGCCACTGTACCTCTTTGCTTTACTATCATGAATTTTACCTATCTAAAACTGTAATCCCAATTTTGTAAGTTTCTTTGGTCATGGTGTTTGCTATAGCAATAGAAAAGTAATTAGAACTTACCAATTGTGTTTTCTGTCAACTGAAATTTGTACTACACACACACACACACACTCAAGCATACATGTGCACACATACACATGTTGACATGTTCACCTGCCTCTTTCTTTCTCCCACCCTCCTTCTCCTAGGTATAGGGCTATTCATTGGAACATGGTCTATATGTGGAGCCCTACCCATAAAGAAACCTGACTCTCCCTTTTCAGTTGCCATCCGCTGTCCTAGACCTTCATTAGGGGTGCATCTCATAAGTCTTTTCCAACTTTATGCAAGTATGTTGAGTGGCTTGATTTCATGTGGGCAGTCTCAGCTACTATGAGATCATGAGTGGAATGGTCTTGTCATATCCAAAAGATTGTTATGCCAATCCTCTCCAACCTTTGGCTCTTAAAATCTTTCTGACTGTTCTTCTACAATGGATTCTGAGCTTTGGGGAGAAGTTATGTAGTCATTTATGGATGAGTACTCTAGACATGTATTTACTACACTTTGACCAGTTGTGAATTTCTGGGTTGATTACTATCTACTGCATCAAGAAACTTCTATAATGAGGTTTGAGAAATGAGTGATTCTACAGATAGAGAGATAAGAATTTAGATGGTAGTTTGATACTGTGTCTTCACAGGAGACAAATAGTTATAGGTTAATCCCTGGGGCCTATGAACTCCTTAAATATGGAATTTTGACCAGATCTACAGTACAGTGCATGTGGTTTCTCCTGTGGAGAAGGCCTTAAATTCATCCAGAAAGCTGTTGCCCCCCCCCCTCGACATTTGCATTGTTGGTCATATCTTGCCAAACTGATCATTATTACAGTTCCCGGAGTTCCCAGCCAGGAAAGGCTGTTTGCTGATGACTACTTCCTCTGCTCCCATAAGGCTGGGGAACACTTTCTTGTGCTATACAAGCTAGCTGCAGGAAGGAGTACTTCTGTCTAGTAGGAACTCCATACAGGATTTTGGAGCCTTGCTGTTTTGATTTTATGTTCACCACCCTGTTGCAGCAGCTCCATCCTTAGCATCTGTCTGTGTGATTTTAGCCAGGTAATTTTTCCATGATCATTTTCATTTCCAAAACCTGAAGCTGGATGTGACAGACATATCTGTAACATGAATTACTAAGTATGATCAATTTTTTCCCTTTGTAAATGACTCGTCATATGAGTGGCACCAAACAGGGCCTGTAGCAGTCACAGAGTAGGGAGGCGCTGCTCTTCTTCTCACACTCGAGGGATATCCTGAGTGTCCTCGCTTCTTGCCATCATTCGACAGGGTCTGTTCTTACCTTTTTGGCTGTCCAGTTTTCCTGTCGGTTCTATTCACAATGTTTAGTACAAAAATGGAAGTAATTATGTGCTTGAAGATGTTACCACTGGCTAGTCTAATGCTTTGTCTCAATTGATAGAAGCATGGTCCCTCGATGGTTTCCTCTAAACAAACTCCAAAACAGTTG